>NC_082712.1:79644245-79952370 GCF_030144855.1 Hypanus sabinus | reverse complement strand
ATGGGAGGACAGTGGGATTAGTTTGGGGACTGATACAGGTCTGTGGGGAGAGAGTGGGCAGTGGGATTTGGGGACTGATACAGGTCTGTGGGGACAGAGTGGGACAGTGGGATTAGTTTGGGGACTGATACAGGTCTGTGGGGAGAGAGTGGGACAGTGGGATTAGTTTGGGGACTGATACAGGTCTGTGGGGAGAGAGTGGGGCAGTGGGATTAGTTTGGGGACTGATACAGGTTTGTGGGGAGAGAGTGGATCAGTGGGATTAGTTTAGGGACTGATACAGGTCTGTGGGGAGAGAGTGGTACAGTGGGATTAGTTTGGGGACTGATACAGGTCTGTGGGGAGAGAGTGGTACAGTGGGATTAGTTTGGGGACTGATACAGGTCTGTGGGGAGAGAGTGGGACAGTGGGATTAGTTTGGGGACTGATTCAGGTCTGCGGGGAGAGAGTGGGACAGTGGGATTTGTTTGGGGGCTGATACAGGTCTGTGGGGAAACGGTGGGACAGTGGGATTTGTTTGGGGACTGATACAGGTCTGTGGAGAGAGTGGGACAGTGGGATTAGTTTGGGGACTGATACAGGTCTGTGGGGAAACGGTGGGACAGTGGGATTAGTTTGGGGACAGATACAGGTCTGTGGGGACAGAGTGGGACAGTGGGATTAGTTTGGGGACTGATACAGGTCTGTGGAAAGAGAGTGGGACAGTGGGATTAGTTTGGGGACTGATACAGGTCTTTGGGGAGAGAGTCGGGCAGTGTGATTAGTTTGGGGACTGATTCAGGTCTGTGGGGAGAGAGTCGGGCAGTGGGATTAGTTTGGGGACTGATACAGGTCTGTGGGGAGAGAGTGGGACAGTGGGATTAGTTTGGGGACTGATACAGGTCTGTGGAGAGAGTGGGACAGTGGGATTAGTTTGGGGACTGATACAGGGCAGTGGGGAGAGGGTGGGACCGTGGGGTTAGTTTGGGTATTGATACAGGGCTATGGGGAGAGTGTGGGACAGTGGGATTAGTTTGGGGACTGATACAGGTCTGTGGGAAGAGAGTGGGACAGTGGGATTAGTTTGGGGACTGATACAGGTCTGTGGGGAGAGGGTGGATCAGTGGGATTAGTTTGGGGAATGATACAGGTCTGTGGAGAGAGTGGGACAGTGGGATTAGTTTGGGGACTGATACAGGTCTGTGGGGAGAGAGTGGTACAGTGGGATTAGTTTGGGGACTGATACAGGTCTGTGGAGAGAGTGGGACAGTGCGATTAGTTTGGGACTGATACAGGTCTGTGGGGAAACGGTGGGACAGTGGGATTAGTTTGGGGACTGATACAGGTCTGTGGGGAGAGAGTGGGACAGTGGGATTAGTTTGGGGACTGATACAGGTCTGTGGAAAGAGAGTGGGACAGTGGGATTAGTTTGGGGACTGATACAGGTCTTTGGGGAGAGAGTCGGGCAGTGTGATTAGTTTGGGGACTGATTCAGGTCTGTGGGGAGAGAGTCGGGCAGTGGGATTAGTTTTGGGACTGATACAGGTCTGTGGGGAGAGAGTGGGACAGTGGGATTAGTTTGGGGACTGATACAGGTCTGTGGGGAGAGAGTGGGACAGTGGGATTAATTTGGGGACTGATACAGGTCTGTGGAGAGAGTGGGACAGTGGGATTAGTTTGGGTATTGATACAAAGCTATGGGAGGACAGTGGGATTAGTTTGGGGACTGATACAGGTCTGTGGGGAGAGAGTGGGACAGTGGGATTAGTTTGGGGACTGATACAGGTCTGTGGGGAGAGAGTGGGACAGTGGGATTAGTTTGTGGACTGATTCAGGTCTGTGGGGAGAGAGTGGGACAGTGGGATTAGTTTGGGGACTGATACAGGTCTGTGGGGAGAGAGTGGGGCAGTGGGTTTAGTTTGGGGTCGTATACAGGTCTGTGGGGAGAGAGTGGATCAGTGGGATTAGTTTAGGGACTGATACAGGTCTGTGGGGAGAGAGTGGTACAGTGGGATTAGTTTGGGGACTGAAACAGGTCTGTGGGGAGAGGGTGGATCAGTGGGATTAGTTTGGGGACTGATACAGGTCTGTGGAGAGAGTGGGACAGTGGGATTAGTTTGGGTATTGATACAAAGCTATGGGAGGACAGTGGGATTAGTTTGGGGACTGATACAGGTCTGTGGGGAGAGAGTCGGGCAGTGGGATTAGTTTGGGGACTGATACAGGTCTGTGGGGAGAGAGTGGGACAGTGGGATTAGTTTTGGGACTGATACAGGTCTGTGGGGAGAGAGTGGGACAGTGGGATTAATTTGGGGACTGATACAGGTCTGTGGAGAGAGTGGGACAGTGGGATTAGTTTGTGTATTGATACAAAGCTATGGGAGGACAGTGGGATTAGTTTGGGGACTGATACAGGTCTGTGGGGAGAGAGTGGGACAGTGGGATTAGTTTGGGGACTGATACAGGTCTGTGGGGAGAGAGTGGGACAGTGGGATTAGTTTGTGGACGGATTCAGGTCTGTGGGGAGAGAGTGGGACAGTGGGATTAGTTTGGGGACTGATACAGGTCTGTGGGGAGAGAGTGGGGCAGTGGGTTTAGTTTGGGGTCTGATACAGGTCTGTGGGGAGAGAGTGGGGCAGTGGGTTTAGTTTGGGGTCTGATACAGGTCTGTGGGGAGAGAGTGGATCAGTGGGATTAGTTTAGGGACTGATACAGGTCTGTGGGGAGAGAGTGGGACTGTGGGATTAGTTTGGGGTCTGATACAGGTCTGTGGGGAGAGAGTGGGACAGTGTCATTAGTTTGGGGACTGATACACGGCAGTGGGGAGAGAGTGGGACAGTGGGATTAGTTTGGGGACTGATACACGGCAGTGGGGAGAGGGTGGGACCGTGGGGTTAGTTTGGGTATTGATACAGCGCTATGGGGAGAGGGTGGGACATTTGGATTAGTTTGGGGTCTGATACAGGTCTGTGGAGAGAGAGTGGGACAGTGGGATTAGTTTGGGGACTGATACAGGTCTGTGGGAAGAGAGTGGGACAGTGGGATTAGTTTGGGGACTGATACAGGTCTGTGGGGAGAGGGTGGATCAGTGGGATTAGTTTGGCGACTGATACAGGTCTGTGGAGAGAGTGGGACAGTGGGATTTGTTTGGGGACTGATACAGGTCTGTGGACAGAGTGGGACAGTGGGATTAGTTTGGGGACTGATACAGGTCTTTGGGGAGAGAGTCGGGCAGTGTGATTAGTTTGGGGACTGATTCAGGTCTGTGGGGAGAGAGTCGGGCAGTGGGATTAGTTTTGGGACTGATACAGGTCTGTGGGGAGAGAGTGGGACAGTGGGATTAGTTTGGGGACTGATACAGGTCTGTGGGGAGACAGTGGGACAGTGGGATTAATTTGGGGACTGATACAGGTCTGTGGAGAGAGTGGGACAGTGGGATTAGTTTGGGTATTGATACAAAGCTATGGGAGGACAGTGGGATTAGTTTGGGGACTGATACAGGTCTGTGGGGAGAGAGTGGGACAGTGGGATTAGTTTGGGGACTGATACAGGTCTGTGGGGAGAGAGTGGGACAGTGGGATTAGTTTGTGGACTGATTCAGGTCTGTGGGGAGAGAGTGGGACAGTGGGATTAGTTTGGGGACTGATACAGGTCTGTGGGGAGAGAGTGGGGCAGTGGGTTTAGTTTGGGGTCGTATACAGGTCTGTGGGGAGAGAGTGGATCAGTGGGATTAGTTTAGGGACTGATACAGGTCTGTGGGGAGAGAGTGGTACAGTGGGATTAGTTTGGGGACTGAAACAGGTCTGTGGGGAGAGGGTGGATCAGTGGGATTAGTTTGGGGACTGATACAGGTCTGTGGAGAGAGTGGGACAGTGGGATTAGTTTGGGTATTGATACAAAGCTATGGGAGGACAGTGGGATTAGTTTGGGGACTGATACAGGTCTGTGGGGAGAGAGTCGGGCAGTGGGATTAGTTTGGGGACTGATACAGGTCTGTGGGGAGAGAGTGGGACAGTGGGATTAGTTTGGGGACTGATACAGGTCTGTGGGGAGAGAGTGGGACAGTGGGATTAATTTGGGGACTGATACAGGTCTGTGGAGAGAGTGGGACAGTGGGATTAGTTTGTGTATTGATACAAAGCTATGGGAGGACAGTGGGATTAGTTTGGGGACTGATACAGGTCTGTGGGGAGAGAGTGGGACAGTGGGATTAGTTTGGGGACTGATACAGGTCTGTGGGGAGAGAGTGGGACAGTGGGATTAGTTTGTGGACGGATTCAGGTCTGTGGGGAGAGAGTGGGACAGTGGGATTAGTTTGGGGACTGATACAGGTCTGTGGGGAGAGAGTGGGGCAGTGGGTTTAGTTTGGGGTCTGATACAGGTCTGTGGGGAGAGAGTGGGGCAGTGGGTTTAGTTTGGGGTCTGATACAGGTCTGTGGGGAGAGAGTGGATCAGTGGGATTAGTTTAGGGACTGATACAGGTCTGTGGGGAGAGAGTGGGACTGTGGGATTAGTTTGGGGTCTGATACAGGTCTGTGGGGAGAGAGTGGGACAGTGTCATTAGTTTGGGGACTGATACACGGCAGTGGGGAGAGAGTGGGACAGTGGGATTAGTTTGGGGACTGATACACGGCAGTGGGGAGAGGGTGGGACCGTGGGGTTAGTTTGGGTATTGATACAGCGCTATGGGGAGAGGGTGGGACATTTGGATTAGTTTGGGGTCTGATACAGGTCTGTGGAGAGAGAGTGGGACAGTGGGATTAGTTTGGGGACTGATACAGGTCTGTGGGAAGAGAGTGGGACAGTGGGATTAGTTTGGGGACTGATACAGGTCTGTGGGGAGAGGGTGGATCAGTGGGATTAGTTTGGCGACTGATACAGGTCTGTGGAGAGAGTGGGACAGTGGGATTTGTTTGGGGACTGATACAGGTCTGTGGACAGAGTGGGACAGTGGGATTAGTTTGGGTATTGATACAAAGCTATGGGAGGATAGTGGGATTAGTTTGGGGACTGATACAGGTCTGTGGGGAGAGAGTGGGACAGCGGGATTAGTTTGGGGACTGATACAGTTCTGTGGGGAGAGAGTGGGACAGTGGGATTAGTTTGTCGACTGATACAGGTCTGTGGGAAGAGAGTGGATCAGTGGGATTAGCTTGGGGACTGATACAGAGCTGTGGAAATAGGGTGGGACAGTGGGATTAGTTTGGGGACTGATACAGGTCTGTAGGGAGAGGGTGGGACAGTGGGATTAGTTTGGGGACTGATACAGGACTGTGGGGAGAGAGTGGGACAGTGGGATTAGTTTGGGGACTGATACAGGTCTGTGGGGAGAGAGTGGGACAGTGGGATTAATTTGGGGACTGATACAGGTCTGTGGGAATAGGGTGGGACAGTGGGATTAGTTTGGGGACTGATACAGGTCTGTAGGCAGAGGGTGGGACAGTGGGATTAGTTTGGGGACATAAAGGTCTGTGATGAGAGGGTGGGGCAGTGGGATTAGTTTGGGGACTGATACAGGTCTGTGGGAAGAGAGTGGATCAGTGGGATTAGCTTGGGGACTGATACAGAGCTGTGGAAATAGGGTGGGACAGTGGGATTAGTTTGGGGACTGATACAGGTCTGTGGAGAGAGGGTGGGACCGTGGGGTTAGTTTGGGTATTGATACAGGGCTATGGGGAGAGTGTGGGACAGTGGGATTAGTTTGGGGACTGATACAGGTCTGTGGGAAGAGAGTGGGACAGTGGGATTAGTTTCGGGACTGATACAGGTCTGTGGGGAGAGGGTGGATCAGTGGGATTAGTTTGGGGACTGATACAGGTCTGTGGAGAGAGTGGGACAGTGGGATTTGTTTGGGGACTGATACAGGTCTGTGGAGAGAGTGGGACTGTGGGATTAGTTTGGGTATTGATACAAAGCTATGGGTGGACAGTGGGATTAGTTTGGGGACTGATACAGGTCTGTGGGGAGAGAGTGGGACAGTGGGATTTTGGGACTGATACAGGTCTGTGGGGACAGAGTGGGACAGTGGGATTAGTTTGGGGACTGATACAGGTCTGTGGGGAGAGAGTGGGACAGTGGGATTAGTTTGGGGACTGAAACAGGTCTGTGGGGAGAGAGTGGGGCAGTGGGATTAGTTTGGGGACTGATACAGGTTTGTGGGGAGAGAGTGGATCAGTGGGATTAGTTTAGGGACTGATACAGGTCTGTGGGGGGAGAGTGGGACAGTGGGATTAGTTTGGGGACTGATACAGGTCTGTGGAGAGAGTGGGACAGTGCGATTAGTTTGGGACTGATACATGTCTGTGGGGAAACGGTGGGACAGTGGGATTAGTTTGGGGACTGATACAGGTCTGTGGGGAGAGACTGGGACAGTGGGATTAGTTTGGGGACTGATACAGGTCTGTGGAAAGAGAGTGGGACAGTGGGATTAGTTTGGGGACTGATACAGGTCTTTGGGGAGAGAGTCGGGCAGTGTGATTAGTTTGGGGACTGATTCAGGTCTGTGGGGAGAGAGTCGGGCAGTGGGATTAGTTTTGGGACTGATACAGGTCTGTGGGGAGAGAGTGGGACAGTGGGATTAGTTTGGGGACTGATACAGGTCTGTGGGGAGAGAGTGGGACAGTGGGATTAATTTGGGGACTGATACAGGTCTGTGGAGAGAGTGGGACAGTGGGATTAGTTTGGGTATTGATACAAAGCTATGGGAGGACAGTGGGATTAGTTTGGGGACTGATACAGGTCTGTGGGGAGAGAGTGGGACAGTGGGATTAGTTTGGGGACTGATACAGGTCTGTGGGGAGAGAGTGGGACAGTGGGATTAGTTTGTGGACTGATTCAGGTCTGTGGGGAGAGAGTGGGACAGTGGGATTAGTTTGGGGACTGATACAGGTCTGTGGGGAGAGAGTGGGTCAGTGGGTTTAGTTTGGGGTCGTATACAGGTCTGTGGGGAGAGAGTGGATCAGTGGGATTAGTTTAGGGACTGATACAGGTCTGTGGGGAGAGAGTGGTACAGTGGGATTAGTTTGGGGACTGATACAGGTCTGTGGGGAGAGGGTGGATCAGTGGGATTAGTTTGGGGACTGATACAGGTCTGTGGAGAGAGTGGGACAGTGGGATTAGTTTGGGTATTGATACAAAGCTATGGGAGGACAGTGGGATTAGTTTGGGGACTGATACAGGTCTGTGGGGAGAGAGTCGGGCAGTGGGATTAGTTTGGGGACTGATACAGGTCTGTGGGGAGAGAGTGGGACAGTGGGATTAGTTTGGGGACTGATACAGGTCTGTGGGGAGAGAGTGGGACAGTGGGATTAATTTGGGGACTGATACAGGTCTGTGGAGAGAGTGGGACAGTGGGATTAGTTTGTGTATTGATACAAAGCTATGGGAGGACAGTGGGATTAGTTTGGGGACTGATACAGGTCTGTGGGGAGAGAGTGGGACAGTGGGATTAATTTGGGGACTGATACAGGTCTGTGGGGAGAGAGTGGGACAGTGGGATTAGTTTGTGGACGGATTCAGGTCTGTGGGGAGAGAGTGGGACAGTGGGATTAGTTTGGGGACTGATACAGGTCTGTGGGGAGAGAGTGGGGCAGTGGGTTTAGTTTGGGGTCTGATACAGGTCTGTGGGGAGAGAGTGGGGCAGTGGGTTTAGTTGGGGGTCTGATACAGGTCTGTGGGGAGAGAGTGGATCAGTGGGATTAGTTTAGGGACTGATACAGGTCTGTGGGGAGAGAGTGGGACTGTAGGATTAGTTTGGGGTCTGATACAGGTCTGTGGGGAGAGAGTGGGACAGTGTCATTAGTTTGGGGACTGATACACGGCAGTGGGGAGAGAGTGGGACAGTGGGATTAGTTTGGGGACTGATACACGGCAGTGGGGAGAGGGTGGGACCGTGGGGTTAGTTTGGGTATTGATACAGCGCTATGGGGAGAGGGTGGGACATTTGGATTAGTTTGGGGTCTGATACAGGTCTGTGGAGAGAGAGTGGGACAGTGGGATTAGTTTGGGGACTGATACAGGTCTGTGGGAAGAGAGTGGGACAGTGGGATTAGTTTGGGGACTGATACAGGTCTGTGGGGAGAGGGTGGATCAGTGGGATTAGTTTGGCGACTGATACAGGTCTGTGGAGAGAGTGGGACAGTGGGATTTGTTTGGGGACTGATACAGGTCTGTGGACAGAGTGGGACAGTGGGATTAGTTTGGGTATTGATACAAAGCTATGGGAGGATAGTGGGATTTGTTTGGGGACTGATACAGGTCTGTGGGGAGAGAGTGGGACAGCGGGATTAGTTTGGGGACTGATACAGTTCTGTGGGGAGAGAGTGGGACAGTGGGATTAGTTTGTCGACTGATACAGGTCTGTGGGAAGAGAGTGGATCAGTGGGATTAGCTTGGGGACTGATACAGAGCTGTGGAAATAGGGTGGGACAGTGGGATTAGTTTGGGGACTGATACAGGTCTGTAGGGAGAGGGTGGGACAGTGGGATTAGTTTGGGGACTGATACAGGACTGTGGGGAGAGAGTGGGACAGTGGGATTAGTTTGGGGACTGATACAGGTCTGTGGGAATAGGGTGGGACAGTGGGATTAGTTTGGGGACTGATACAGGTCTGTAGGCAGAGGGTGGGACAGTGGGATTAGTTTGGGGACATAAAGGTCTGTGATGAGAGGGTGGGGCAGTGGGATTAGTTTGGGGACTGATACAGGTCTGTGGGAAGAGAGTGGAACAGTGGGATTAATTTGGGGACATACAGGTCTGTGGGGAGAGAGCGGATTAGTGAGATTAGTTTGTGGACTGATTCAGGTCTGTTGGGAGAGAGTGGGACAGTGGGATTAGTTTGGGGACTGATTCTGGTCTGTGGGGACGGAGTGGGACAGTGGGATTAGTTTGGGGACTGATATACGTCTGTGGGGAGACGGTGGGACAGTGCGATTAGTTTGGGGACTGATACAGGTCTGTGGGGAGAGAGTGGGACAGTGGGATTAGTTTGGGGACTGATACAGGTCTGTGGGGAGAGAGTGGGACAGTGGGATTAGTTTGGGGACATAAAGGTCTGTGATGAGAGGGTGGGGCAGTGGGATTAGTTTGGGGACTGATACAGGTCTGTGGGAAGAGAGTGGATCAGTGGGATTAGCTTGGGGACTGATACAGAGCTGTGGAAATAGGGTGGGACAGTGGGATTAGTTTGGGGACTGATACAGGTCTGTGGAGAGAGGGTGGGACCGTGGGGTTAGTTTGGGTATTGATACAGGGCTATGGGGAGAGTGTGGGACAGTGGGATTAGTTTGGGGACTGATACAGGTCTGTGGGAAGAGAGTGGGACAGTGGGATTAGTTTGGGGACTGATACAGGTCTGTGGGGAGAGGGTGGATCAGTGGGATTAGTTTGGGGACTGATACAGGTCTGTGGAGAGAGTGGGACTGTGGGATTAGTTTGGGTATTGATACAAAGCTATGGGTGGACAGTGGGATTAGTTTGGGGACTGATACAGGTCTGTGGGGAGAGAGTGGGACAGTGGGATTTTGGGACTGATACAGGTCTGTGGGGACAGAGTGGGACAGTGGGATTAGTTTGGGGACTGATACAGGTCTGTGGGGAGAGAGTGGGACAGTGGGATTAGTTTGGGGACTGAAACAGGTCTGTGGGGAGAGAGTGGGGCAGTGGGATTAGTTTGGGGACTGATACAGGTTTGTGGGGAGAGAGTGGATCAGTGGGATTAGTTTAGGGACTGATACAGGTCTGTGGGGGGAGAGTGGGACAGTGGGATTAGTTTGGGGACTGATACAGGTCTGTGGAGAGAGTGGGACAGTGCGATTAGTTTGGGACTGATACATGTCTGTGGGGAAACGGTGGGACAGTGGGATTAGTTTGGGGACTGATACAGGTCTGTGGGGAGAGACTGGGACAGTGGGATTAGTTTGGGGACTGATACAGGTCTGTGGAAAGAGAGTGGGACAGTGGGATTAGTTTGGGGACTGATACAGGTCTTTGGGGAGAGAGTCGGGCAGTGTGATTAGTTTGGGGACTGATTCAGGTCTGTGGGGAGAGAGTCGGGCAGTGGGATTAGTTTTGGGACTGATACAGGTCTGTGGGGAGAGAGTGGGACAGTGGGATTAGTTTGGGGACTGATACAGGTCTGTGGGGAGAGAGTGGGACAGTGGGATTAATTTGGGGACTGATACAGGTCTGTGGGGAGAGAGTGGGACAGTGGGATTAGTTTGTGGACGGATTCAGGTCTGTGGGGAGAGAGTGGGACAGTGGGATTAGTTTGGGGACTGATACAGGTCTGTGGGGAGAGAGTGGGGCAGTGGGTTTAGTTTGGGGTCTGATACAGGTCTGTGGGGAGAGAGTGGGGCAGTGGGTTTAGTTGGGGGTCTGATACAGGTCTGTGGGGAGAGAGTGGATCAGTGGGATTAGTTTAGGGACTGATACAGGTCTGTGGGGAGAGAGTGGGACTGTAGGATTAGTTTGGGGTCTGATACAGGTCTGTGGGGAGAGAGTGGGACAGTGTCATTAGTTTGGGGACTGATACACGGCAGTGGGGAGAGAGTGGGACAGTGGGATTAGTTTGGGGACTGATACACGGCAGTGGGGAGAGGGTGGGACCGTGGGGTTAGTTTGGGTATTGATACAGCGCTATGGGGAGAGGGTGGGACATTTGGATTAGTTTGGGGTCTGATACAGGTCTGTGGAGAGAGAGTGGGACAGTGGGATTAGTTTGGGGACTGATACAGGTCTGTGGGAAGAGAGTGGGACAGTGGGATTAGTTTGGGGACTGATACAGGTCTGTGGGGAGAGGGTGGATCAGTGGGATTAGTTTGGCGACTGATACAGGTCTGTGGAGAGAGTGGGACAGTGGGATTTGTTTGGGGACTGATACAGGTCTGTGGACAGAGTGGGACAGTGGGATTAGTTTGGGTATTGATACAAAGCTATGGGAGGATAGTGGGATTTGTTTGGGGACTGATACAGGTCTGTGGGGAGAGAGTGGGACAGCGGGATTAGTTTGGGGACTGATACAGTTCTGTGGGGAGAGAGTGGGACAGTGGGATTAGTTTGTCGACTGATACAGGTCTGTGGGAAGAGAGTGGATCAGTGGGATTAGCTTGGGGACTGATACAGAGCTGTGGAAATAGGGTGGGACAGTGGGATTAGTTTGGGGACTGATACAGGTCTGTAGGGAGAGGGTGGGACAGTGGGATTAGTTTGGGGACTGATACAGGACTGTGGGGAGAGAGTGGGACAGTGGGATTAGTTTGGGGACTGATACAGGTCTGTGGGAATAGGGTGGGACAGTGGGATTAGTTTGGGGACTGATACAGGTCTGTAGGCAGAGGGTGGGACAGTGGGATTAGTTTGGGGACATAAAGGTCTGTGATGAGAGGGTGGGGCAGTGGGATTAGTTTGGGGACTGATACAGGTCTGTGGGAAGAGAGTGGAACAGTGGGATTAATTTGGGGACATACAGGTCTGTGGGGAGAGAGCGGATTAGTGAGATTAGTTTGTGGACTGATTCAGGTCTGTTGGGAGAGAGTGGGACAGTGGGATTAGTTTGGGGACTGATTCTGGTCTGTGGGGACGGAGTGGGACAGTGGGATTAGTTTGGGGACTGATATACGTCTGTGGGGAGACGGTGGGACAGTGCGATTAGTTTGGGGACTGATACAGGTCTGTGGGGAGAGAGTGGGACAGTGGGATTAGTTTGGGGACTGATACAGGTCTGTGGGGAGAGAGTGGGACAGTGGGATTAGTTTGGGGACATAAAGGTCTGTGATGAGAGGGTGGGGCAGTGGGATTAGTTTGGGGACTGATACAGGTCTGTGGGAAGAGAGTGGATCAGTGGGATTAGCTTGGGGACTGATACAGAGCTGTGGAAATAGGGTGGGACAGTGGGATTAGTTTGGGGACTGATACAGGTCTGTGGAGAGAGGGTGGGACCGTGGGGTTAGTTTGGGTATTGATACAGGGCTATGGGGAGAGTGTGGGACAGTGGGATTAGTTTGGGGACTGATACAGGTCTGTGGGAAGAGAGTGGGACAGTGGGATTAGTTTGGGGACTGATACAGGTCTGTGGGGAGAGGGTGGATCAGTGGGATTAGTTTGGGGACTGATACAGGTCTGTGGAGAGAGTGGGACTGTGGGATTAGTTTGGGTATTGATACAAAGCTATGGGTGGACAGTGGGATTAGTTTGGGGACTGATACAGGTCTGTGGGGAGAGAGTGGGACAGTGGGATTTTGGGACTGATACAGGTCTGTGGGGACAGAGTGGGACAGTGGGATTAGTTTGGGGACTGATACAGGTCTGTGGGGAGAGAGTGGGACAGTGGGATTAGTTTGGGGACTGAAACAGGTCTGTGGGGAGAGAGTGGGGCAGTGGGATTAGTTTGGGGACTGATACAGGTTTGTGGGGAGAGAGTGGATCAGTGGGATTAGTTTAGGGACTGATACAGGTCTGTGGGGGGAGAGTGGGACAGTGGGATTAGTTTGGGGACTGATACAGGTCTGTGGAGAGAGTGGGACAGTGCGATTAGTTTGGGACTGATACATGTCTGTGGGGAAACGGTGGGACAGTGGGATTAGTTTGGGGACTGATACAGGTCTGTGGGGAGAGACTGGGACAGTGGGATTAGTTTGGGGACTGATACAGGTCTGTGGAAAGAGAGTGGGACAGTGGGATTAGTTTGGGGACTGATACAGGTCTTTGGGGAGAGAGTCGGGCAGTGTGATTAGTTTGGGGACTGATTCAGGTCTGTGGGGAGAGAGTCGGGCAGTGGGATTAGTTTTGGGACTGATACAGGTCTGTGGGGAGAGAGTGGGACAGTGGGATTAGTTTGGGGACTGATACAGGTCTGTGGGGAGAGAGTGGGACAGTGGGATTAATTTGGGGACTGATACAGGTCTGTGGAGAGAGTGGGACAGTGGGATTAGTTTGGGTATTGATACAAAGCTATGGGAGGACAGTGGGATTAGTTTGGGGACTGATACAGGTCTGTGGGGAGAGAGTGGGACAGTGGGATTAGTTTGGGGACTGATACAGGTCTGTGGGGAGAGAGTGGGACAGTGGGATTAGTTTGTGGACTGATTCAGGTCTGTGGGGAGAGAGTGGGACAGTGGGATTAGTTTGGGGACTGATACAGGTCTGTGGGGAGAGAGTGGGGCAGTGGGTTTAGTTTGGGGTCGTATACAGGTCTGTGGGGAGAGAGTGGATCAGTGGGATTAGTTTAGGGACTGATACAGGTCTGTGGGGAGAGAGTGGTACAGTGGGATTAGTTTGGGGACTGATACAGGTCTGTGGGGAGAGGGTGGATCAGTGGGATTAGTTTGGGGACTGATACAGGTCTGTGGAGAGAGTGGGACAGTGGGATTAGTTTGGGTATTGATACAAAGCTATGGGAGGACAGTGGGATTAGTTTGGGGACTGATACAGGTCTGTGGGGAGAGAGTCGGGCAGTGGGATTAGTTTGGGGACTGATACAGGTCTGTGGGGAGAGAGTGGGACAGTGGGATTAGTTTGGGGACTGATACAGGTCTGTGGGGAGAGAGTGGGACAGTGGTATTAATTTGGGGACTGATACAGGTCTGTGGAGAGAGTGGGACAGTGGGATTAGTTTGTGTATTGATACAAAGCTATGGGAGGACAGTGGGATTAGTTTGGGGACTGATACAGGTCTGTGGGGAGAGAGTGGGACAGTGGGATTAATTTGGGGACTGATACAGGTCTGTGGGGAGAGAGTGGGACAGTGGGATTAGTTTGTGGACGGATTCAGGTCTGTGGGGAGAGAGTGGGACAGTGGGATTAGTTTGGGGACTGATACAGGTCTGTGGGGAGAGAGTGGGGCAGTGGGTTTAGTTTGGGGTCTGATACAGGTCTGTGGGGAGAGAGTGGGGCAGTGGGTTTAGTTGGGGGTCTGATACAGGTCTGTGGGGAGAGAGTGGATCAGTGGGATTAGTTTAGGGACTGATACAGGTCTGTGGGGAGAGAGTGGGACTGTAGGATTAGTTTGGGGTCTGATACAGGTCTGTGGGGAGAGAGTGGGACAGTGTCATTAGTTTGGGGACTGATACACGGCAGTGGGGAGAGAGTGGGACAGTGGGATTAGTTTGGGGACTGATACACGGCAGTGGGGAGAGGGTGGGACCGTGGGGTTAGTTTGGGTATTGATACAGCGCTATGGGGAGAGGGTGGGACATTTGGATTAGTTTGGGGTCTGATACAGGTCTGTGGAGAGAGAGTGGGACAGTGGGATTAGTTTGGGGACTGATACAGGTCTGTGGGAAGAGAGTGGGACAGTGGGATTAGTTTGGGGACTGATACAGGTCTGTGGGGAGAGGGTGGATCAGTGGGATTAGTTTGGCGACTGATACAGGTCTGTGGAGAGAGTGGGACAGTGGGATTTGTTTGGGGACTGATACAGGTCTGTGGACAGAGTGGGACAGTGGGATTAGTTTGGGTATTGATACAAAGCTATGGGAGGATAGTGGGATTTGTTTGGGGACTGATACAGGTCTGTGGGGAGAGAGTGGGACAGCGGGATTAGTTTGGGGACTGATACAGTTCTGTGGGGAGAGAGTGGGACAGTGGGATTAGTTTGTCGACTGATACAGGTCTGTGGGAAGAGAGTGGATCAGTGGGATTAGCTTGGGGACTGATACAGAGCTGTGGAAATAGGGTGGGACAGTGGGATTAGTTTGGGGACTGATACAGGTCTGTAGGGAGAGGGTGGGACAGTGGGATTAGTTTGGGGACTGATACAGGACTGTGGGGAGAGAGTGGGACAGTGGGATTAGTTTGGGGACTGATACAGGTCTGTGGGAATAGGGTGGGACAGTGGGATTAGTTTGGGGACTGATACAGGTCTGTAGGCAGAGGGTGGGACAGTGGGATTAGTTTGGGGACATAAAGGTCTGTGATGAGAGGGTGGGGCAGTGGGATTAGTTTGGGGACTGATACAGGTCTGTGGGAAGAGAGTGGAACAGTGGGATTAATTTGGGGACATACAGGTCTGTGGGGAGAGAGCGGATTAGTGAGATTAGTTTGTGGACTGATTCAGGTCTGTTGGGAGAGAGTGGGACAGTGGGATTAGTTTGGGGACTGATTCTGGTCTGTGGGGACGGAGTGGGACAGTGGGATTAGTTTGGGGACTGATATACGTCTGTGGGGAGACGGTGGGACAGTGCGATTAGTTTGGGGACTGATACAGGTCTGTGGGGAGAGAGTGGGACAGTGGGATTAGTTTGGGGACTGATACAGGTCTGTGGGGAGAGAGTGGGACAGTGGGATTAGTTTGGGGACTGATACAGGTCTGTGGGGAGAGAGTGGGACAGTGGGATTAGTTTGGGGACTGATACACGGCAGTGGGAATAGGGTGGGACCGTGGGGTTAGTTTGGGTATTGATACAGGGCTATGGGGAGAGGGTGGGACATTTGGATTAGTTTGGGGACTGATACAGGTCTGTGGAGAGAGAGTGGGTCAGTGGGATTAGTTTGGGGACTGATACAGGTCTGTGGGAAGAGAGTGGGACAGTGGGATTAGTTTGGGGACTGATTCAGGTCTGTGGGGAGAGGGTGGATCAGTGGATTAGTTTGGCGACTGATACAGGTCTGTGGAGAGAGTGGGACAGTGGGATTTGTTTGAGGACTGATACAGGTCTGTGGACCGAGTGGGACAGTGGGATTAGTTTGGGTATGGATACAAAGCTATGGGAGGACAGTGGGATTAGTTTGGGGACTGATACAGGTCTGTGGGGAGAGAGTGGGACAGTGGGATTAGTTTGGGGACTGATACAGTTCTGTGGGGAGAGAGTGGGACAGTGGGATTAGTTTGGGGACTGATACAGGTCTGTGGGGAGAGTGTGGGACAGTGGGATTAGTTTGGGTATTGATACAAAGCTATGGGAGGACAGTGGGATTAGTTTGGGGACTGATACAGGTCTGTGGGGAGAGAGTGGGACAGTGGGATTAGTTTGGGGACCGATACAGGTCTGTGGAGAGAGTGTGGGACAGTGGGATTAGTTTCGGGACTTATACAGGTCTGTGGGAAGAGAGTGGGACAGTGGGATTAGTTTGGGGACTGATACAGGTCTGTGGGGAGAGGGTGGATCAGTGGGATTAGTTTGGGGACTGATACAGGTCTGTGGAGAGAGTGCGACAGTGGGATTTGTTTGGGGACTGATACAGGTCTGTGGAGAGAGTGGGACAGTGGGATTAGTTTGGGTATTGATACAAAGCTATGGGAGGAGAGTGGGATTAGTTTGGGGACTGATACAGGTCTGTGGGGAGAGAGTGGGGCAGTGGGATTAGTTTGGGGACTGATACAGGTTTGTGGGGAGAGAGTGGATCAGTGGGATTAGTTTGGGTACTGATACAGGTCTGTGGGGAGAGAGTGGTACAGTGGGATTAGTTTGGGGACTGATACAGGTCTGTGGGGAGAGAGTGGTACAGTGGGATTAGTTTGGGGACTGATACAGGTCTGTGGGGAGAGAGTGGGACAGTGGGATTAGTTTGGGGACTGATTCAGGTCTGCGGGGAGAGAGTGGGACAGTGGGATTTGTTTGGGGGCTGATACAGGTCTGTGGGGAAACGGTGGGACAGTGGGATTTGTTTGGGGACTGATACAGGTCTGTGGAGAGAGTGGGACAGTGGGATTAGTTTGGGGACTGATACAGGTCTGTGGGGAAACGGTGGGACAGTGGGATTAGTTTGGGGACAGATACAGGTCTGTGGGGAGAGAGTGGGACAGTGGGATTAGTTTGGGGACTGATACAGGTCTGTGGAAAGAGAGTGGGACAGTGGGATTAGTTTGGGGACTGATACAGGTCTTTGGGGAGAGAGTCGGGCAGTGTGATTAGTTTGGGGACTGATTCAGGTCTGTGGGGAGAGAGTCGGGCAGTGGGATTAGTTTGGGGACTGATACAGGTCTGTGGGGAGAGAGTGGGACGGTGGGATTAGTTTGGGGACTGATACAGGTCTGTGGAGAGAGTGGGACAGTGGGATTAGTTTGGGGACTGATACAGGGCAGTGGGGAGAGGGTGGGACCGTGGGGTTAGTTTGGGTATTGATACAGGGCTATGGGGAGAGTGTGGGACAGTGGGATTAGTTTGGGGACTGATACAGGTCTGTGGGAAGAGAGTGGGACAGTGGGATTAGTTTGGGGACTGATACAGGTCTGTGGGGAGAGGGTGGATCAGTGGGATTAGTTTGGGGACTGATACAGGTCTGTGGAGAGAGTGGGACAGTGGGATTTGTTTGGGGACTGATACAGGTCTGTGGACAGAGTGGGACTGTGGGATTAGTTTGGGTATTGATACAAAGCTATGGGTGGACAGTGGGATTAGTTTGTGGACTGATACAGGTCTGTGGGGAGAGAGTGGGACAGTGGGATTTGGGGAATGATACAGGTCTGTGGGGACAGAGTGGGACAGTGGGATTAGTTTGGGGACTGATACAGGTCTGTGGGGAGAGAGTGGGACAGTGGGATTAGTTTGGGGACTGATACAGGTCTGTGGGGAGAGAGTGGGGCAGTGGGATTAGTTTGGGGACTGATACAGGTTTGTGGGGAGAGAGTGGATCAGTGGGATTAGTTTAGGGACTGATACAGGTCTGTGGGGAGAGAGTGGTACAGTGGGATTAGTTTGGGGACTGATACAGGTCTGTGGGGAGAGAGTGGGACTGTGGGATTAGTTTGGGGTCTGATACAGGTCTGTGGGGAGAGAGTGGGACAGTGTCATTAGTTTGGGGACTGATACACGGCAGTGGGGAGAGAGTGGGACAGTGGGATTAGTTTGGGGACTGATACACGGCAGTGGGGAGAGGGTGGGACCGTGGGGTTAGTTTGGGTATTGATACAGCGCTATGGGGAGAGGGTGGGACATTTGGATTAGTTTGGGGTCTGATACAGGTCTGTGGAGAGAGAGTGGGACAGTGGGATTAGTTTGGGGACTGATACAGGTCTGTGGGAAGAGAGTGGGACAGTGGGATTAGTTTGGGGACTGATACAGGTCTGTGGGGAGAGGGTGGATCAGTGGGATTAGTTTGGCGACTGATACAGGTCTGTGGAGAGAGTGGGACAGTGGGATTTGTTTGGGGACTGATACAGGTCTGTGGACAGAGTGGGACAGTGGGATTAGTTTGGGTATTGATACAAAGCTATGGGAGGATAGTGGGATTTGTTTGGGGACTGATACAGGTCTGTGGGGAGAGAGTGGGACAGCGGGATTAGTTTGGGGACTGATACAGTTCTGTGGGGAGAGAGTGGGACAGTGGGATTAGTTTGTCGACTGATACAGGTCTGTGGGAAGAGAGTGGATCAGTGGGATTAGCTTGGGGACTGATACAGAGCTGTGGAAATAGGGTGGGACAGTGGGATTAGTTTGGGGACTGATACAGGTCTGTAGGGAGAGGGTGGGACAGTGGGATTAGTTTGGGGACTGATACAGGACTGTGGGGAGAGAGTGGGACAGTGGGATTAGTTTGGGGACTGATACAGGTCTGTGGGGAGAGAGTGGGACAGTGGGATTAATTTGGGGACTGATACAGGTCTGTGGGAATAGGGTGGGACAGTGGGATTAGTTTGGGGACTGATACAGGTCTGTAGGCAGAGGGTGGGACAGTGGGATTAGTTTGGGGACATAAAGGTCTGTGATGAGAGGGTGGGGCAGTGGGATTAGTTTGGGGACTGATACAGGTCTGTGGGAAGAGAGTGGAACAGTGGGATTAATTTGGGGACATACAGGTCTGTGGGGAGAGAGCGGATTAGTGAGATTAGTTTGTGGACTGATTCAGGTCTGTTGGGAGAGAGTGGGACAGTGGGATTAGTTTGGGGACTGATTCTGGTCTGTGGGGACGGAGTGGGACAGTGGGATTAGTTTGGGGACTGATATACGTCTGTGGGGAGACGGTGGGACAGTGCGATTAGTTTGGGGACTGATACAGGTCTGTGGGGAGAGAGTGGGACAGTGGGATTAGTTTGGGGACTGATACAGGTCTGTGGGGAGAGAGTGGGACAGTGGGATTAGTTTGGGGACTGATACAGGTCTGTGGGGAGAGAGTGGGACAGTGGGATTAGTTTGGGGACTGATACAGGTCTGTGGGAAGAGAGTGGGACAGTGGGATTAGTTTGGGGACTGATACACGGCAGTGGGAATAGGGTGGGACCGTGGGGTTAGTTTGGGTATTGATACAGGGCTATGGGGAGAGGGTGGGACATTTGGATTAGTTTGGGGACTGATACAGGTCTGTGGAGAGAGAGTGGGTCAGTGGGATTAGTTTGGGGACTGATACAGGTCTGTGGGAAGAGAGTGGGACAGTGGGATTAGTTTGGGGACTGATTCAGGTCTGTGGGGAGAGGGTGGATCAGTGGATTAGTTTGGCGACTGATACAGGTCTGTGGAGAGAGTGGGACAGTGGGATTTGTTTGAGGACTGATACAGGTCTGTGGACCGAGTGGGACAGTGGGATTAGTTTGGGTATGGATACAAAGCTATGGGAGGACAGTGGGATTAGTTTGGGGACTGATACAGGTCTGTGGGGAGAGAGTGGGACAGTGGGATTAGTTTGGGGACTGATACAGTTCTGTGGGGAGAGAGTGGGACAGTGGGATTAGTTTGGGGACTGATACAGGTCTGTGGGGAGAGTGTGGGACAGTGGGATTAGTTTGGGTATTGATACAAAGCTATGGGAGGACAGTGGGATTAGTTTGGGGACTGATACAGGTCTGTGGGGAGAGAGTGGGACAGTGGGATTAGTTTGGGGACCGATACAGGTTTGTGGAGAGAGTGTGGGACAGTGGGATTAGTTTCGGGACTTATACAGGTCTGTGGGAAGAGAGTGGGACAGTGGGATTAGTTTGGGGACTGATACAGGTCTGTGGGGAGAGGGTGGATCAGTGGGATTAGTTTGGGGACTGATACAGGTCTGTGGAGAGAGTGCGACAGTGGGATTTGTTTGGGGACTGATACAGGTCTGTGGAGAGAGTGGGACAGTGGGATTAGTTTGGGTATTGATACAAAGCTATGGGAGGAGAGTGGGATTAGTTTGGGGACTGATACAGGTCTGTGGGGAGAGAGTGGGGCAGTGGGATTAGTTTGGGGACTGATACAGGTTTGTGGGGAGAGAGTGGATCAGTGGGATTAGTTTGGGTACTGATACAGGTCTGTGGGGAGAGAGTGGTACAGTGGGATTAGTTTGGGGACTGATACAGGTCTGTGGGGAGAGAGTGGTACAGTGGGATTAGTTTGGGGACTGATACAGGTCTGTGGGGAGAGAGTGGGACAGTGGGATTAGTTTGGGGACTGATTCAGGTCTGCGGGGAGAGAGTGGGACAGTGGGATTTGTTTGGGGGCTGATACAGGTCTGTGGGGAAACGGTGGGACAGTGGGATTTGTTTGGGGACTGATACAGGTCTGTGGAGAGAGTGGGACAGTGGGATTAGTTTGGGGACTGATACAGGTCTGTGGGGAAACGGTGGGACAGTGGGATTAGTTTGGGGACAGATACAGGTCTGTGGGGAGAGAGTGGGACAGTGGGATTAGTTTGGGGACTGATACAGGTCTGTGGAAAGAGAGTGGGACAGTGGGATTAGTTTGGGGACTGATACAGGTCTTTGGGGAGAGAGTCGGGCAGTGTGATTAGTTTGGGGACTGATTCAGGTCTGTGGGGAGAGAGTCGGGCAGTGGGATTAGTTTGGGGACTGATACAGGTCTGTGGGGAGAGAGTGGGACGGTGGGATTAGTTTGGGGACTGATACAGGTCTGTGGAGAGAGTGGGACAGTGGGATTAGTTTGGGGACTGATACAGGGCAGTGGGGAGAGGGTGGGACCGTGGGGTTAGTTTGGGTATTGATACAGGGCTATGGGGAGAGTGTGGGACAGTGGGATTAGTTTGGGGACTGATACAGGTCTGTGGGAAGAGAGTGGGACAGTGGGATTAGTTTGGGGACTGATACAGGTCTGTGGGGAGAGGGTGGATCAGTGGGATTAGTTTGGGGACTGATACAGGTCTGTGGAGAGAGTGGGACTGTGGGATTTGTTTGGGGACTGATACAGGTCTGTGGACAGAGTGGGACTGTGGGATTAGTTTGGGTATTGATACAAAGCTATGGGTGGACAGTGGGATTAGTTTGGGGACTGATACAGGTCTGTGGGGAGAGAGTGGGACAGTGGGATTTCGGGAATGATACAGGTCTGTGGGGACAGAGTGGGACAGTGGGATTAGTTTGGGGACTGATACAGGTCTGTGGGGAGAGAGTGGGACAGTGGGATTAGTTTGGGGACTGATACAGGTCTGTGGGGAGAGAGTGGGGCAGTGGGATTAGTTTGGGGACTGATACAGGTTTGTGGGGAGAGAGTGGATCAGTGGGATTAGTTTAGGGACTGATACAGGTCTGTGGGGAGAGAGTGGTACAGTGGGATTAGTTTGGGGACTGATACAGGTCTATGGAGAGAGTGGGACAGTGCGATTAGTTTGGGACTGATACAGGTCTGTGGGGAAACGGTGGGACAGTGGGATTAGTTTGGGGACTGATACAGGTCTGTGGGGAGAGAGTGGGACAGTGGGATTAGTTTGGGGACTGATACAGGTCTGTGGAAAGAGAGTGGGACAGTGGGATTAGTTTGGGGACTGATACAGGTCTTTGGGGAGAGAGTCGGGCAGTGTGATTAGTTTGGGGACTGATTCAGGTCTGTGGGGAGAGAGTCGGGCAGTGGGATTAGTTTGGGGACTGATACAGGTCTGTGGGGAGAGAGTGGGACAGTGGGATTAGTTTGATGACTGATACAGGTCTGTGGGGAGAGAGTGGGACAGTGGGATTAATTTGCGGACTGATACAGGTCTGTGGAGAGAGTGGGACAGTGGGATTAGTTTGGGTATTGATACAAAGCTATGGGAGGACAGTGGGATTAGTTTGGGGACTGATACAGGTCTGTGGGGAGAGAGTGGGACAGTGGGATTAGTTTGGGGACTGATACAGGTCTGTGGGGAGAGAGTGGGACAGTGGGATTAGTTTGTGGACTGATTCAGGTCTGTGGGGAGAGAGTGGGACAGTGGGATTAGTTTGGGGACTGATACAGGTCTGTGGGGAGAGAGTGGGGCAGTGGGTTTAGTTTGGGGTCTGATACAGGTCTGTGGGGAGAGAGTGGATCAGTGGGATTAGTTTAGGGACTGATACAGGTCTGTGGGGAGAGAGTGGTACAGTGGGATTAGTTTGGGGACTGATACAGGTCTGTGGGGAGAGGGTGGATCAGTGGGATTAGTTTGGGGACTGATACAGGTCTGTGGAGAGAGTGGGACAGTGTGATTTGTTTGGGGACTGATACAGGTCTGTGGAGAGAGTGGGACAGTGGGATTAGTTC
This sequence comes from Hypanus sabinus, assembly GCF_030144855.1. Taxonomy (NCBI): domain Eukaryota; kingdom Metazoa; phylum Chordata; class Chondrichthyes; order Myliobatiformes; family Dasyatidae; genus Hypanus; species Hypanus sabinus. The sequence continues at coordinate 79,930,042 of NC_082712.1, read as the reverse complement.
GGGTATTGATACAATGCTATGGGAGGACAGTGGGATTAGTTTGGGGACTGATACAGGTCTGTGGGGAGAGAGTCGGGCAGTGGGATTAGTTTGGGGACTGATACAGGTCTGTGGGGAGAGAGTGGGACAGTGGGATTAGTTTGGGGACTGATACAGGTCTGTGGGGAGAGAGTGGGACAGTGGGATTAATTTGGGGACTGATACAGGTCTGTGGGGAGAGAGTGGGGCAGTGGGTTTAGTTTGGGGTCTGATACAGGTCTGTGGGGAGAGAGTGGGGCAGTGGGTTTAGTTTGGGGTCTGATACAGGTCTGTGGGGAGAGAGTGGATCAGTGGGATTAGTTTAGGGACTGATACAGGTCTGTGGGGAGAGAGTGGGACTGTGGGATTAGTTTGGGGTCTGATACAGGTCTGTGGGGAGAGAGTGGGACAGTGTCATTAGTTTGGGGACTGATACACGGCAGTGGGGAGAGAGTGGGACAGTGGGATTAGTTTGGGGACTGATACACGGCAGTGGGGAGAGGGTGGGACCGTGGGGTTAGTTTGGGTATTGATACAGCGCTATGGGGAGAGGGTGGGACATTTGGATTAGTTTGGGGTCTGATACAGGTCTGTGGAGAGAGAGTGGGACAGTGGGATTAGTTTGGGGACTGATACAGGTCTGTGGGAAGAGAGTGGGACAGTGGGATTAGTTTGGGGACTGATACAGGTCTGTGGGGAGAGGGTGGATCAGTGGGATTAGTTTGGCGACTGATACAGGTCTGTGGAGAGAGTGGGACAGTGGGATTTGTTTGGGGACTGATACAGGTCTGTGGACAGAGTGGGACAGTGGGATTAGTTTGGGTATTGATACAAAGCTATGGGAGGATAGTGGGATTAGTTTGGGGACTGATACAGGTCTGTGGGGAGAGAGTGGGACAGCGGGATTAGTTTGGGGACTGATACAGTTCTGTGGGGAGAGAGTGGGACAGTGGGATTAGTTTGTCGACTGATACAGGTTTGTGGGAAGAGAGTGGATCAGTGGGATTAGCTTGGGGACTGATACAGAGCTGTGGAAATAGGGTGGGACAGTGGGATTAGTTTGGGGACTGATACAGGTCTGTAGGGAGAGGGTGGGACAGTGGGATTAGTTTGGGGACTGATACAGGACTGTGGGGAGAGAGTGGGACAGTGGGATTAGTTTGGGGACTGATACAGGTCTGTGGGGAGAGAGTGGGACAGTGGGATTAATTTGGGGACTGATACAGGTCTCTGGGAATAGGGTGGGACAGTGGGATTAGTTTGGGGACTGATACAGGTCTGTAGGGAGAGGGTGGGACAGTGGGATTAGTTTGGGGACATAAAGGTCTGTGATGAGAGGGTGGGGCAGTGGGATTAGTTTGGGGACTGATACAGGTCTGTGGGAAGAGAGTGGAACAGTGGGATTAATTTGGGGACATACAGGTCTGTGGGGAGAGAGCGGATTAGTGCGATTAGTTTGTGGACTGATTCAGGTCTGTTGGGAGAGAGTGGGACAGTGGAGTTAGTTTGAGGACTGATACAGGTGTGTGGGGAAAGAGTGGGACAGTGGGATTAGTTTGGGGACTGATTCTGGTCTGTGGGGACGGAGTGGGACAGTGGGATTAGTTTGGGGACTGATATACGTCTGTGGGGAGACGGTGGGACAGTGCGATTAGTTTGGGGACTGATACAGGTCTGTGGGGAGAGAGTGGGACAGTGGGATTAGTTTGGGGACTGATACAGGTCTGTGGGGAGAGAGTGGGACAGTGGGATTAGTTTGGGGACTGATACAGGTCTGTGGGGAGAGAGTGGGACAGTGGGATTAGTTTGGGGACTGATACACGGCAGTGGGGATAGGGTGGGACCGTGGGGTTAGTTTGGGTATTGATGCAGGGCTATGGGGAGAGGGTGGGACATTTGGATTAGTTTGGGGACTGATACAGGTCTGTGGAGAGAGAGTGGGTCAGTGGGATTAGTTTGGGGACTGATACAGGTCTGTGGGAAGAGAGTGGGACAGTGGGATTAGTTTGGGGACTGATTCAGGTCTGTGGGGAGAGGGTGGATCAGTGGGATTAGTTTGGCGACTGATACAGGTCTGTGGAGAGAGTGGGACAGTGGGATTTGTTTGAGGACTGATACAGGTCTGTGGACAGAGTGGGACAGTGGGATTAGTTTGGGTATTGATACAAAGCTATGGGAGGACAGTGGGATTAGTTTGGGGACTGATACAGGTCTGTGGGGAGAGAGTGGGACAGTGGGATTAGTTTGGGGACTGATACAGTTCTGTGGGGAGAGAGTGGGACAGTGGGATTAGTTTGGGGACTGATACAGGTCTGTGGGGAGAGTGTGGGACAGTGGGATTAGTTTGGGTATTGATACAAAGCTATGGGAGGACAGTGGGATTAGTTTGGGGACTGATACAGGTCTGTGGGGAGAGAGTGGGACAGTGGGATTAGTTTGGGGACCGATACAGGTCTGTGGAGAGAGTGTGGGACAGTGGGATTAGTTTCGGGACTTATACAGGTCTGTGGGAAGAGAGTGGGACAGTGGGATTAGTTTGGGGACTGATACAGGTCTGTGGGGAGAGGGTGGATCAGTGGGATTAGTTTGGCGACTGATACAGGTCTGTGGAGAGAGTGCGACAGTGGGATTTGTTTGGGGACTGATACAGGTCTGTGGAGAGAGTGGGACAGTGGGATTAGTTTGGGTATTGATACAAAGCTATGGGAGGAGAGTGGGATTAGTTTGGGGACTGATACAGGTCTGTGGGGAGAGAGTGGGACAGTGGGATTAGTTTGGGGTCTGATACAGGTCTGTGGGGAGAGAGTGGGACAGTGTCATTAGTTTGGGGACTGATACAGGTCAGTGGGGAGAGAGTGGGACAGTGGGATTAGTTTGGGGACTGATACAGGTCTGTGGGGAGAGAGTGGGGCAGTGGGATTAGTTTGGGGACTGATACAGGTCTGTGGGGAGAGAGTGGGACAGTGGGATTAGTTTGGGGACTGATACAGGTCTGTGGGGAGAGAGTGGGACAGTGGGATTAGTTTGGGGACTGATACACGGCAGTGGGGATAGGGTGGGACCGTGGGGTTAGTTTGGGTATTGATACAGGGCTATGGGGAGAGGGTGGGACATTTGGATTAGTTTGGGGACTGATACAGGTCTGTGGAGAGAGAGTGGGACAGTGGGATTAGTTTGGGGACTGATACAGGTCTGTGGGAAGAGAGTGGGACAGTGGGATTAGTTTGGGGACTGATTCAGGTCTGTGGGGAGAGGGTGGATCAGTGGGATTAGTTTGGCGACTGATACAGGTCTGTGGAGAGAGTGGGACAGTGGGATTTGTTTGAGGACTGATACAGGTCTGTGGACAGAGTGGGACAGTGGGATTAGTTTGGGGACTGATACAGGTCTGTGGGAAGAGAGTGGGACAGTGGGATTAGTTTGGGGACTGATTCAGGTCTGTGGGGAGAGGGTGGATCAGTGGATTAGTTTGGCGACTGATACAGGTCTGTGGAGAGAGGGTGGGACCGTGGGGTTAGTTTGGGTATTGATACAGGGCTATGGGGAGAGTGTGGGACAGTGGGATTAGTTTGGGGACTGATACAGGTCTGTGGGAAGAGAGTGGGACAGTGGGATTAGTTTGGGGACTGATACAGGTCTGTGGGGAGAGGGTGGATCAGTGGGATTAGTTTGGGGACTGATACAGGTCTGTGGAGAGAGTGGGACAGTGGGATTTGTTTGGGGACTGATACAGGTCTGTGGAGAGAGTGGGACTGTGGGATTAGTTTGGGTATTGATACAAAGCTATGGGTGGACAGTGGGATTAGTTTGGGGACTGATACAGGTCTGTGGGGAGAGAGTGGGACAGTGGGATTTTGGGACTGATACAGGTCTGTGGGGACAGAGTGGGACAGTGGGATTAGTTTGGGGACTGATACAGGTCTGTGGGGAGAGAGTGGGACAGTGGGATTAGTTTGGGGACTGATACAGGTCTGTGGGGAGAGAGTGGGGCAGTGGGATTAGTTTGGGGACTGATACAGGTTTGTCGGGAGAGAGTGGATCAGTGGGATTAGTTTAGGGACTGATACAGGTCTGTGGGGAGAGAGTGGGACAGTGGGATTAGTTTGGGGACTGATACAGGTCTGTGGAGAGAGTGGGACAGTGCGATTAGTTTGGGACTGATACAGGTCTGTGGGGAAACGGTGGGACAGTGGGATTAGTTTGGGGACTGATACAGGTCTGTGGGGAGAGAGTGGGACAGTGGGATTAGTTTGGGGACTGATACAGGTCTGTGGAAAGAGAGTGGGACAGTGGGATTAGTTTGGGGACTGATACAGGTCTTTGGGGAGAGAGTCGGGCAGTGTGATTAGTTTGGGGACTGATTCAGGTCTGTGGGGAGAGAGTCGGGCAGTGGGATTAGTTTTGGGACTGATACAGGTCTGTGGGGAGAGAGTGGGACAGTGGGATTAGTTTGGGGACTGATACAGGTCTGTGGGGAGAGAGTGGGACAGTGGGATTAATTTGGGGACTGATACAGGTCTGTGGAGAGAGTGGGACAGTGGGATTAGTTTGGGTATTGATACAAAGCTATGGGAGGACAGTGGGATTAGTTTGGGGACTGATACAGGTCTGTGGGGAGAGAGTGGGACAGTGGGATTAGTTTGGGGACTGATACAGGTCTGTGGGGAGAGAGTGGGACAGTGGGATTAGTTTGTGGACTGATTCAGGTCTGTGGGGAGAGAGTGGGACAGTGGGATTAGATTGGGGACTGATACAGGTCTGTGGGGAGAGAGTGGGGCAGTGGGTTTAGTTTGGGGTCGTATACAGGTCTGTGGGGAGAGAGTGGATCAGTGGGATTAGTTTAGGGACTGATACAGGTCTGTGGGGAGAGAGTGGTACAGTGGGATTAGTTTGGGGACTGATACAGGTCTGTGGGGAGAGGGTGGATCAGTGGGATTAGTTTGGGGACTGATACAGGTCTGTGGATAGAGTGGGACAGTGGGATTAGTTTGGGTATTGATACAAAGCTATGGGAGGACAGTGGGATTAGTTTGGGGACTGATACAGGTCTGTGGGGAGAGAGTCGGGCAGTGGGATTAGTTTGGGGACTGATACAGGTCTGTGGGGAGAGAGTGGGACAGTGGGATTAGTTTGGGGACTGATACAGGTCTGTGGGGAGAGAGTGGGACAGTGGGATTAATTTGGGGACTGATACAGGTCTGTGGAGAGAGTGGGACAGTGGGATTAGTTTGTGTATTGATACAAAGCTATGGGAGGACAGTGGGATTAGTTTGGGGACTGATACAGGTCTGTGGGGAGAGAGTGGGACAGTGGGATTAATTTGGGGACTGATACAGGTCTGTGGGGAGAGAGTGGGACAGTGGGATTAGTTTGTGGACGGATTCAGGTCTGTGGGGAGAGAGTGGGACAGTGGGATTAGTTTGGGGACTGATACAGGTCTGTGGGGAGAGAGTGGGGCAGTGGGTTTAGTTTGGGGTCTGATACAGGTCTGTGGGGAGAGAGTGGGGCAGTGGGTTTAGTTGGGGGTCTGATACAGGTCTGTGGGGAGAGAGTGGATCCGTGGGATTAGTTTAGGGACTGATACAGGTCTGTGGGGAGAGAGTGGGACTGTGGGATTAGTTTGGGGTCTGATACAGGTCTGTGGGGAGAGAGTGGGACAGTGTCATTAGTTTGGGGACTGATACACGGCAGTGGGGAGAGAGTGGGACAGTGGGATTAGTTTGGGGACTGATACACGGCAGTGGGGAGAGGGTGGGACCGTGGGGTTAGTTTGGGTATTGATACAGCGCTATGGGGAGAGGGTGGGACATTTGGATTAGTTTGGGGTCTGATACAGGTCTGTGGAGAGAGAGTGGGACAGTGGGATTAGTTTGGGGACTGATACAGGTCTGTGGGAAGAGAGTGGGACAGTGGGATTAGTTTGGGGACTGATACAGGTCTGTGGAGAGAGTGGGACAGTGGGATTTGTTTGGGGACTGATACAGGTCTGTGGACAGAGTGGGACAGTGGGATTAGTTTGGGTATTGATACAAAGCTATGGGAGGATAGTGGGATTTGTTTGGGGACTGATACAGGTCTGTGGGGAGAGAGTGGGACAGCGGGATTAGTTTGGGGACTGATACAGTTCTGTGGGGAGAGAGTGGGACAGTGGGATTAGTTTGTCGACTGATACAGGTCTGTGGGAAGAGAGTGGATCAGTGGGATTAGCTTGGGGACTGATACAGAGCTGTGGAAATAGGGTGGGACAGTGGGATTAGTTTGGGGACTGATACAGGTCTGTAGGGAGAGGGTGGGACAGTGGGATTAGTTTGGGGACTGATACAGGACTGTGGGGAGAGAGTGGGACAGTGGGATTAGTTTGGGGACTGATACAGGTCTGAAGGGAGAAAGTGGGACAGTGGGATTAATTTGGGGACTGATACAGGTCTGTGGGAATAGGGTGGGACAGTGGGATTAGTTTGGGGACTGATACAGGTCTGTAGGCAGAGGGTGGGACAGTGGGATTAGTTTGGGGACATAAAGGTCTGTGATGAGAGGGTGGGGCAGTGGGATTAGTTTGGGGACTGATACAGGTCTGTGGGAAGAGAGTGGAACAGTGGGATTAATTTGGGGACATACAGGTCTGTGGGGAGAGAGCGGATTAGTGAGATTAGTTTGTGGACTGATTCAGGTCTGTTGGGAGAGAGTGGGACAGTGGGATTAGTTTGGGGACTGATTCTGGTCTCTGGGGACGGAGTGGGACAGTGGGATTAGTTTGGGGACTGATATACGTCTGTGGGGAGACGGTGGGACAGTGCGATTAGTTTGGGGACTGATACAGGTCTGTGGGGAGAGAGTGGGACAGTGGGATTAGTTTGGGGACTGATACAGGTCTGTGGGGAGAGAGTGGGACAGTGGGATTAGTTTGGGGACTGATACAGGTCTGTGGGGAGAGAGTGGGACAGTGGGATTAGTTTGGGGACTGATACACGGCAGTGGGAATAGGGTGGGACCGTGGGGTTAGTTTGGGTATTGATACAGGGCTATGGGGAGAGGGTGGGACATTTGGATTAGTTTGGGGACTGATACAGGTCTGTGGAGAGAGAGTGGGTCAGTGGGATTAGTTTGGGGACTGATACAGGTCTGTGGGAAGAGAGTGGGACAGTGGGATTAGTTTGGGGACTGATTCAGGTCTGTGGGGAGAGGGTGGATCAGTGGATTAGTTTGGCGACTGATACAGGTCTGTGGAGAGAGTGGGACAGTGGGATTTGTTTGAGGACTGATACAGGTCTGTGGACCGAGTGGGACAGTGGGATTAGTTTGGGTATGGATACAAAGCTATGGGAGGACAGTGGGATTAGTTTGGGGACTGATACAGGTCTGTGGGGAGAGAGTGGGACAGTGGGATTAGTTTGGGGACTGATACAGTTCTGTGGGGAGAGAGTGGGACAGTGGGATTAGTTTGGGGACTGATACAGGTCTGTGGGGAGAGTGTGGGACAGTGGGATTAGTTTGGGTATTGATACAAAGCTATGGGAGGACAGTGTGATTAGTTTGGGGACTGATACAGGTCTGTGGGGAGAGAGTGGGACAGTGGGATTAGTTTGGGGACCGATACAGGTCTGTGGAGAGAGTGTGGGACAGTGGGATTAGTTTCGGGACTTATACAGGTCTGTGGGAAGAGAGTGGGACAGTGGGATTAGTTTGGGGACTGATACAGGTCTGTGGGGAGAGGGTGGATCAGTGGGATTAGTTTGGGGACTGATACAGGTCTGTGGAGAGAGTGCGACAGTGGGATTTGTTTGGGGACTGATACAGGTCTGTGGAGAGAGTGGGACAGTGGGATTAGTTTGGGTATTGATACAAAGCTATGGGAGGAGAGTGGGATTAGTTTGGGGACTGATACAGATCTGTGGGGAGAGAGTGGGGCAGTGGGATTAGTTTGGGGACTGATACAGGTTTGTGGGGAGAGAGTGGATCAGTGGGATTAGTTTAGGGACTGATACAGGTCTGTGGGGAGAGAGTGGTACAGTGGGATTAGTTTGGGGACTGATACAGGTCTGTGGGGAGAGAGTGGTACAGTGGGATTAGTTTGGGGACTGATACAGGTCTGTGGGGAGAGAGTGGGACAGTGGGATTAGTTTGGGGACTGATTCAGGTCTGCGGGGAGAGAGTGGGACAGTGGGATTTGTTTGGGGGCTGATACAGGTCTGTGGGGAAACGGTGGGACAGTGGGATTTGTTTGGGGATTGATACAGGTCTGTGGAGAGAGTGGGACAGTGGGATTAGTTTGGGGACTGATACAGGTCTGTGGGGAAACGGTGGGACAGTGGGATTAGTTTGGGGACAGATACAGGTCTGTGGGGAGAGAGTGGGACAGTGGGATTAGTTTGGGGACTGATACAGGTCTGTGGAAAGAGAGTGGGACAGTGGGATTAGTTTGGGGACTGATACAGGTCTTTGGGGAGAGAGTCGGGCAGTGTGATTAGTTTGGGGACTGATTCAGGTCTGTGGGGAGAGAGTCGGGCAGTGGGATTAGTTTGGGGACTGATACAGGTCTGTGGGGAGAGAGTGGGACGGTGGGATTAGTTTGGGGACTGATACAGGTCTGTGGAGAGAGTGGGACAGTGGGATTAGTTTGGGGACTGATACAGGGCAGTGGGGAGAGGGTGGGACCGTGGGGTTAGTTTGGGTATTGATACAGGGCTATGGGGAGAGTGTGGGACAGTGGGATTAGTTTGGGGACTGATACAGGTCTGTGGGAAGAGAGTGGGACAGTGGGATTAGTTTGGGGACTGATACAGGTCTGTGGGGAGAGGGTGGATCAGTGGGATTAGTTTGGGGACTGATACAGGTCTGTGGAGAGAGTGGGACAGTGGGATTTGTTTGGGGACTGATACAGGTCTGTGGACAGAGTGGGACTGTGGGATTAGTTTGGGTATTGATACAAAGCTATGGGTGGACAGTGGGATTAGTTTGGGGACTGATACAGGTCTGTGGGGAGAGAGTGGGACAGTGGGATTTGGGGACTGATACAGGTCTGTGGGGACAGAGTGGGACAGTGGGATTAGTTTGGGGACTGATACAGGTCTGTGGGGAGAGAGTGGGACAGTGGGATTAGTTTGGGGACTGATACAGGTCTGTGGGGAGAGAGTGGGGCAGTGGGATTAGTTTGGGGACTGATACAGGTTTGTGGGGAGAGAGTGGATCAGTGGGATTAGTTTAGGGACTGATACAGGTCTGTGGGGAGAGAGTGGTACAGTGGGATTAGTTTGGGGACTGATACAGGTCTGTGGAGAGAGTGGGACAGTGCGATTAGTTTGGGACTGATACAGGTCTGTGGGGAAACGGTGGGACAGTGGGATTAGTTTGGGGACTGATACAGGTCTGTGGGGAGAGAGTGGGACAGTGGGATTAGTTTGGGGACTGATACAGGTCTGTGGAAAGAGAGTGGGACAGTGGGATTAGTTTGGGGACTGATACAGGTCTTTGGGGAGAGAGTCGGGCAGTGTGATTAGTTTGGGGACTGATTCAGGTCTGTGGGGAGAGAGTCGGGCAGTGGGATTAGTTTGGGGACTGATACAGGTCTGTGGGGAGAGAGTGGGACAGTGGGATTAGTTTGGGGACTGATACAGGTCTGTGGGGAGAGAGTGGGACAGTGGGATTAATTTGGGGACTGATACAGGTCTGTGGAGAGAGTGGGACAGTGGGATTAGTTTGGGTATTGATACAAAGCTATGGGAGGACAGTGGGATTAGTTTGGGGACTGATACAGGTCTGTGGGGAGAGAGTGGGACAGTGGGATTAGTTTGGGGACTGATACAGGTCTGTGGGGAGAGAGTGGGACAGTGGGATTAGTTTGTGGACTGATTCAGGTCTGTGGGGAGAGAGTGGGACAGTGGGATTAGTTTGGGGACTGATACAGGTCTGTGGGGAGAGAGTGGGGCAGTGGGTTTAGTTTGGGGTCTGATACAGGTCTGTGGGGAGAGAGTGGATCAGTGGGATTAGTTTAGGGACTGATACAGGTCTGTGGGGAGAGAGTGGTACAGTGGGATTAGTTTGGGGACTGATACAGGTCTGTGGGGAGAGGGTGGATCAGTGGGATTAGTTTGGGGACTGATACAGGTCTGTGGAGAGAGTGGGACAGTGTGATTTGTTTGGGGACTGATACAGGTCTGTGGAGAGAGTGGGACAGTGGGATTAGTTTGGGTATTGATACAATGCTATGGGAGGACAGTGGGATTAGTTTGGGGACTGATACAGGTCTGTGGGGAGAGAGTGGGGCAGTGGGTTTAGTTTGGGGTCTGATACAGGTCTGTGGGGAGAGAGTGGATCAGTGGGATTAGTTTAGGGACTGATACAGGTCTGTGGGGAGAGAGTGGGACTGTGGGATTAGTTTGGGGTCTGATACAGGTCTGTGGGGAGAGAGTGGGACAGTGTCATTAGTTTGGGGACTGATACACGGCAGTGGGGAGAGAGTGGGACAGTGGGATTAGTTTGGGGACTGATACACGGCAGTGGGGAGAGGGTGGGACCGTGGGGTTAGTTTGGGTATTGATACAGCGCTATGGGGAGAGGGTGGGACATTTGGATTAGTTTGGGGTCTGATACAGGTCTGTGGAGAGAGAGTGGGACAGTGGGATTAGTTTGGGGACTGATACAGGTCTGTGGGAAGAGAGTGGGACAGTGGGATTAGTTTGGGGACTGATACAGGTCTGTGGGGAGAGGGTGGATCAGTGGGATTAGTTTGGCGACTGATACAGGTCTGTGGAGAGAGTGGGACAGTGGGATTTGTTTGGGGACTGATACAGGTCTGTGGACAGAGTGGGACAGTGGGATTAGTTTGGGTATTGATACAAAGCTATGGGAGGATAGTGGGATTAGTTTGGGGACTGATACAGGTCTGTGGGGAGAGAGTGGGACAGCGGGATTAGTTTGGGGACTGATACAGTTCTGTGGGGAGAGAGTGGGACAGTGGGATTAGTTTGTCGACTGATACAGGTTTGTGGGAAGGGAGTGGATCAGTGGGATTAGCTTGGGGACTGATACAGAGCTGTGGAAATAGGGTGGGACAGTGGGATTAGTTTGGGGACTGATACAGGTCTGTAGGGAGAGGGTGGGACAGTGGGATTAGTTTGGGGACTGATACAGGACTGTGGGGAGAGAGTGGGACAGTGGGATTAGTTTGGGGACTGATACAGGTCTGTGGGGAGAGAGTGGGACAGTGGGATTAATTTGGGGACTGATACAGGTCTCTGGGAATAGGGTGGGACAGTGGGATTAGTTTGGGGACTGATACAGGTCTGTAGGGAGAGGGTGGGACAGTGGGATTAGTTTGGGGACATAAAGGTCTGTGATGAGAGGGTGGGGCAGTGGGATTAGTTTGGGGACTGATACAGGTCTGTGGGAAGAGAGTGGAACAGTGGGATTAATTTGGGGACATACAGGTCTGTGGGGAGAGAGCGGATTAGTGCGATTAGTATGTGGACTGATTCAGGTCTGTTGGGAGAGAGTGGGACAGTGGAGTTAGTTTGAGGACTGATACAGGTGTGTGGGGAAAGAGTGGGACAGTGGGATTAGTTTGGGGACTGATTCTGGTCTGTGGGGACGGAGTGGGACAGTGGGATTAGTTTGGGGACTGATATACGTCTGTGGGGAGACGGTGGGACAGTGCGATTAGTTTGGGGACTGATACAGGTCTGTGGGGAGAGAGTGGGACAGTGGGATTAGTTTGGGGACTGATACAGGTCTGTGGGGAGAGAGTGGGACAGTGGGATTAGTTTGGGGACTGATACAGGTCTGTGGGGAGAGAGTGGGACAGTGGGATTAGTTTGGGGACTGATAAACGGCAGTGGGGATAGGGTGGGACCGTGGGATTAGTTTGGGTATTGATACAAAGCTATGGGAGGACAGTGGGATTAGTTTGGGGACTGATACAGGTCTGTGGGGAGAGAGTGGGACCGTGGGATTAGTTTGGGGACTGATACAGTTCTGTGGGGAGAGAGTGGGACAGTGGGATTAGTTTGGGGACTGATACAGGTCTGTGGGGAGAGTGTGGGACAGTGGGATTAGTTTGGGTATTGATACAAAGCTATGGAAGGACAGTGGGATTAGTTTGGGGACTGATACAGGTCTGTGGGGAGAGAGTGGGACAGTGGGATTAGTTTGGGGACCGATACAGGTCTGTGGAGAGAGTGTGGGACAGTGGGATTAGTTTCGGGACTTATACAGGTCTGTGGGAAGAGAGTGGGACAGTGGGATTAGTTTGGGGACTGATACAGGTCTGTGGGGAGAGGGTGGATCAGTGGGATTAGTTTGGCGACTGATACAGGTCTGTGGAGAGAGTGCGACAGTGGGATTTGTTTGGGGACTGATACAGGTCTGTGGAGAGAGTGTGACAGTGGGATTAGTTTGGGTATTGATACAAAGCTATGGGAGGAGAGTGGGATTAGTTTGGGGACTGATACAGGTCTGTGGGGAGAGAGTGGGACAGTGGGATTAGTTTGGGGTCTGATACAGGTCTGTGGGGAGAGAGTGGGACAGTGTCATTAGTTTGGGGACTGATACAGGTCTGTGGGGAGAGAGTGGGACAGTGGGATTAGTTTGGGGACTGATACAGGTCTGTGGGGAGAGAGTGGGGCAGTGGGATTAGTTTGGGGACTGATACAGGTCTGTGGGGAGAGAGTGGGACAGTGGGATTAGTTTGGGGTCTGATACAGGTCTGTGGGGAGAGAGTGGGACAGTGGGATTAGTTTGGGGACTGATACACGGCAGTGGGGATAGGGTGGGACCGTGGGGTTAGTTTGGGTATTGATACAGGGCTATGGGGAGAGGGTGGGACATTTGGATTAGTTTGGGGACTGATACAGGTCTGTGGAGAGAGAGTGGGACAGTGGGATTAGTTTGGGGACTGATACAGGTCTGTGGGAAGAGAGTGGGACAGTGGGATTAGTTTGGGGACTGATTCAGGTCTGTGGGGAGAGGGTGGATCAGTGGGATTAGTTTGGCGACTGATACAGGTCTGTGGAGAGAGTGGGACAGTGGGATTTGTTTGAGGACTGATACAGGTCTGTGGACAGAGTGGGACAGTGGGATTAGTTTGGGTATTGATACAAAGCTATGGGAGGACAGTGGGATTAGTTTGGGGACTGATACAGGTCTGTGGGGAGAGAGTGGGACAGTGGGATTAGTTTGGGGACTGATACAGTTCTGTGGGGAGAGAGTGGGACAGTGGGATTAGTTTGGGGACTGATACAGTTCTGTGGGGAGAGTGTGGGACAGTGGGATTAGTTTGGGTATTGATACAAAGCTATGGGAGGACAGTGGGATTAGTTTGGGGACTGATACAGGTCTGTGGGGAGAGAGTTGGACAGTGGGATTAGTTTGGGGACCGATACAGGTCTGTGGAGAGAGTGTGTGACAGTGGGATTAGTTTGGGGACTTATACAGGTCTGTGGGAAGAGAGTCGGACAGTGGGATTAGTTTGGGGACTGATACAGGTCTGTGGGGAGAGGGTGGATCAGTGGGATTAGTTTGGGGACTGATACAGGTCTGTGGAGAGAGTGCGACAGTGGGATTTGTTTGGGGACTGATACAGGTCTGTGGAGAGAGTGGGACAGTGGGATTAGTTTGGGTATTGATACAAAGCTATGGGAGGAGAGTGGGATTAGTTTGGGGACTGATACAGGTCTGTGGGGAGAGAGTGGGACAGTGGGATTAGTTTGGGGTCTGATACAGGTCTGTGGGGAGAGAGTGGGACAGTGTCATTAGTTTGGGGACTGATACAGGTCTGTGGGGAGAGAGTGGGACAGTGGGATTAGTTTGGGGACTGATACAGGTCTGTGGGGAGAGAGTGGGGCAGTGGGTTTAGTTTGGGGTCTGATACAGGTCTGTGGGGAGAGAGTGGATCAGTGGGATTAGTTTAGGGACTGATACAGGTCTGTGGGGAGAGAGTGGGACAGTGGGATTAGTTTGGGGACTGATACAGGTCTGTGGGAAGAGAGTGGATCAGTGGGATTAGTTTGGGGACTGATAGAGGTCTGTGGGGAGAGAGTGGGACAGTGGGATTAGTTTGGGGACTGATACAGGTCTGTGGGGAAATGGTGGGACAGTGGGATTTGTTTGGGGACTGATACAGGTCTGTGGAGAGAGTGGGACAGTGGGATTAGTTTGGGGACTGATACAGGGCAGTGGGAGAGGGTGGGACCGTGGGGTTAGTTTGGGTATTGATACAGGGCTATGGGGAGAGTGTGGGACAGTGGGATTAGTTTGGGGACTGATACAGGTCTGTGGGAAGAGAGTGGGACAGTGGGATTAGTTTGGGGACTGATACAGGTCTGTGGGGAGAGGGAGGATCAGTGGGATTAGTTTGGGGACTGATACAGGTCTGTGGAGAGAGTGGGACAGTGGGATTTGTTCGGGGACTGATACAGGTCTGTGGAGAGAGTGGGACTGTGGGATTAGTTTGGGTATTGATACAAAGCTATGGGAGGACAGTGGGATTAGTTTGGGGACTGATACAGGTCTGTGGGGAGAGAGTGGGACAGTGGGATTTGGGGACTGATACAGGTCTGTGGGGACAGAGTGGGACAGTGGGATTAGTTTGGGGACTGATACAGGTCTGTGGGGAGAGAGTGGGACAGTGGGATTAGTTTGGGGACTGATACAGGTCTGTGGGGAGAGACTGGGGCAGTGGGATTAGTTTGGGGACTGATACAGGTTTGTGGGGAGAGAGTGGATCAGTGGGATTAGTTTAGGGACTGATACAGGTCTGTGGGGAGAGAGTGGTACAGTGGGATTAGTTTGGGGACTGATACAGGTCTGTGGGGAGAGAGTGGTACAGTGGGATTAGTTTGGGGACTGATACAGGTCTGTGGGGAGAGAGTGGGACAGTGGGATTAGTTTGGGGACTGATTCAGTTCTGTGGGGAGAGAGTGGGACAGTGGGATTAGTTTGGGGACTGATTCAGGTCTGTGGGGAGAGAGTGGGACAGTGGGATTTGTTTGGGGACTGATACAGGTCTGTACAGAGAGTGGGACAGTGGGATTAGTTTGGGGACTGATACAGGTCTGTGG
This sequence comes from Hypanus sabinus, assembly GCF_030144855.1. Taxonomy (NCBI): domain Eukaryota; kingdom Metazoa; phylum Chordata; class Chondrichthyes; order Myliobatiformes; family Dasyatidae; genus Hypanus; species Hypanus sabinus. Next base: position 79,914,971 of record NC_082712.1, on the reverse strand, counting down.
GGAAACAGTGGGACAGTGGGATTAGTTTGGGGACTGATACAGGTCTGTGGGGAGAGAGTGGGACAGTGGGATTAGTTTGGGGACTGATACAGGTCTGTGGACAGAGAGTGGGACAGTAGGATTAGTTTGGGGACTGATACAGGTCTTTGGGGAGAGAGTCGGGCAGTGTGATTAGTTTGGGGACTGATTCAGGTCTGTGCGGAGAGAGTCGGGCAGTGGGATTAGTTTGGGGACTGATACAGGTCTGTGGGGAGAGAGTGGGACAGTGGGATTAGTTTGGGGACTGATACAGGTCTGTGGGGAGAGAGTGGGACAGTGGGATTAGTTTGGGTATTGATACAAAGCTATGGGAGGACAGTGGGATTAGTTTGGGGACTGATACAGGTCTGTGGGGAGAGAGTGGGACAGTGGGATTAGTTTGGGGACCGATACAGGTCTGTGGAGAGAGTGTGGGACAGTGGGATTAGTTTGGGGACTTATACAGGTCTGTGGGAAGAGAGTGGGACAGTGGGATTAGTTTGGGGACTGATACAGGTCTGTGGGGAGAGGGTGGATCAGTGGGATTAGTTTGGGGACTGATACAGGTCTGTGGAGAGAGTGGGACAGTGGGATTTGTTTGGGGACTGATACAGGTCTGTGGAGAGAGTGGGACAGTGGGATTAGTTTGGGTATTGATACAAAGCTATGGGAGGAGAGTGGGATTAGTTTGGGGACTGATACAGGTCTGTGGGGAGAGAGTGGGACAGTGGGATTAGTTTGGGGACTGATACAGTTCTGTGGGGAGAGAGTGGGACAGTGGGATTAGTTTGGGGACTGATACAGGTCTGTGGAGAGAGTGTGGGACAGTGGGATTAGTTTGGGGACTGATACAGGTCTGTGGGAAGAGAGTGGGACAGTCGGATTAGTTTGGGGACTGATACAGGTCTGTGGGGAGAGGGTGGATCAGTGGGATTAGTTTGGGGACTGATACAGGTCTGTGGAGAGAGTGGGACAGTGGGATTTGTTTGGGGACTGATACAGGTCTGTGGAGAGAGTGGGACAGTGGGATTAGTTTGGGTATTGATACAAAGCTATGGGAGGAGAGTGGGATTAGTTTGGGGACTGATACAGGTCTGTGGGGAGAGAGTGGGACAGTGGGATTAGTTTGGGGTCTGATACAGGTCTGTGGGGAGAGAGTGGGACAGTGTCATTAGTTTGGGGACTGATACAGGTCTGTGGGGAGAGAGTGGGACAGTGGGATTAGTTTGGGGACTGATAAAGGTCTGTGGGGAGAGAGTGGGGCAGTGGGTTTAGTTTGGGGTCTGATACAGGTCTGTGGGGAGAGAGTGGATCAGTGGGATTAGTTTAGGGACTGATACAGGTCTGTGGGGAGAGAGTGGGACAGTGGGATTAGTTTGGGGACTGATACAGGTCTGTGGGAAGAGAGTGGATCAGTGGGATTAGTTTGGGCACTGATACAGGTCTGTGGGGAGAGAGTGGGACAGTGGGATCAGTTTGGGGACTGATTCAGTTCTGTGGGGAGAGATATGGACAGTGGGATTAGTTTGTGGACTGATTCAGGTCTGTGGGGACAGAGTGGGACAGTGGGATTAGTTTGGGGACTGATACAGGTCTGTGGGGAAACGGTGGGACACTGGGATTTGTTTGGGACTGATACAGGTCTGTGGAGAGAGTGGGACAGTGGGATTAGTTTGGGGACTGCTACAGGGCAGTGGGGAGAGGGTGGGACCGTGGGGTTAGTTTGGGTATTGATACAGGGCTATGGGGAGAGTGTGGGACAGTGGGATTAGTTTGGGGACTGATACAGGTCTGTGGGAAGAGAGTGGGTCAGTGGGATTAGTTTGGGGACTGATACAGGTCTTTGGGGAGAGAGTCGGGCAGTGTGATTAGTTTGGGGACTGATTCAGGTCTGTGCGGAGAGAGTCGGGCAGTGGGATTAGTTTGGGGACTGATACAGGTCTGTGGGGAGAGAGTGGGACAGTGGGATTAGTTTGGGGACTGATACAGGTCTGTGGGGAGAGAGTGGGACAGTGGGATTAGTTTGGGTATTGATACAAAGCTATGGGAGGACAGTGGGATTAGTTTGGGGACTGATACAGGTCTGTGGGGAGAGAGTGGGACAGTGGGATTAGTTTGGGGACCGATACAGGTCTGTGGAGAGAGTGTGGGACAGTGGGATTAGTTTGGGGACTTATACAGGTCTGTGGGAAGAGAGTGGGACAGTGGGATTAGTTTGGGGACTGATACAGGTCTGTGGGGAGAGGGTGGATCAGTGGGATTAGTTTGGGGACTGATACAGGTCTGTGGAGAGAGTGGGACAGTGGGATTTGTTTGGGGACTGATACAGGTCTGTGGAGAGAGTGGGACAGTGGGATTAGTTTGGGTATTGATACAAAGCTATGGGAGGAGAGTGGGATTAGTTTGGGGACTGATACAGGTCTGTGGGGAGAGAGTGGGACAGTGGGATTAGTTTGGGGACTGATACAGTTCTGTGGGGAGAGAGTGGGACAGTGGGATTAGTTTGGGGACTGATACAGGTCTGTGGAGAGAGTGTGGGACAGTGGGATTAGTTTGGGGACTGATACAGGTCTGTGGGAAGAGAGTGGGACAGTCGGATTAGTTTGGGGACTGATACAGGTCTGTGGGGAGAGGGTGGATCAGTGGGATTAGTTTGGGGACTGATACAGGTCTGTGGAGAGAGTGGGACAGTGGGATTTGTTTGGGGACTGATACAGGTCTGTGGAGAGAGTGGGACAGTGGGATTAGTTTGGGTATTGATACAAAGCTATGGGAGGAGAGTGGGATTAGTTTGGGGACTGATACAGGTCTGTGGGGAGAGAGTGGGACAGTGGGATTAGTTTGGGGTCTGATACAGGTCTGTGGGGAGAGAGTGGGACAGTGTCATTAGTTTGGGGACTGATACAGGTCTGTGGGGAGAGAGTGGGACAGTGGGATTAGTTTGGGGACTGATAAAGGTCTGTGGGGAGAGAGTGGGGCAGTGGGTTTAGTTTGGGGTCTGATACAGGTCTGTGGGGAGAGAGTGGATCAGTGGGATTAGTTTAGGGACTGATACAGGTCTGTGGGGAGAGAGTGGGACAGTGGGATTAGTTTGGGGACTGATACAGGTCTGTGGGAAGAGAGTGGATCAGTGGGATTAGTTTGGGCACTGATACAGGTCTGTGGGGAGAGAGTGGGACAGTGGGATCAGTTTGGGGACTGATTCAGTTCTGTGGGGAGAGATATGGACAGTGGGATTAGTTTGTGGACTGATTCAGGTCTGTGGGGACAGAGTGGGACAGTGGGATTAGTTTGGGGACTGATACAGGTCTGTGGGGAAACGGTGGGACACTGGGATTTGTTTGGGACTGATACAGGTCTGTGGAGAGAGTGGGACAGTGGGATTAGTTTGGGGACTGCTACAGGGCAGTGGGGAGAGGGTGGGACCGTGGGGTTAGTTTGGGTATTGATACAGGGCTATGGGGAGAGTGTGGGACAGTGGGATTAGTTTGGGGACTGATACAGGTCTGTGGGAAGAGAGTGGGTCAGTGGGATTAGTTTGGGGACTGATACAGGTCTGTGGGGAGAGGGTGGATCAGTGGGATTAGTTTGGGGACTGATACAGGTCTGTGGAGAGAGTGGGACAGTGGGATTTGTTCGGGGACTGATACAGGTCTGTGGAGAGAGTGGGACTGTGGGATTAGTTTGGGTATTGATACAAAGCTATGGGAGGACAGTGGGATTAGTTTGGGGACTGATACAGGTATCTGGGGAGAGAGTGGGACAGTGGGATTTGGGGACTGATACAGGTCTGTGGGGACAGAGTGGGACAGTGGGATTAGTTTGGGGACTGATACAGGTCTGTGGGGAGAGAGTGGGACCGTGGTATAGTTTGGGGACTGATACAGGTCTGTGGGGAGAGAGTGGGGCAGTGGGATTAGTTTGGGGACTGATACAGGTTTGTGCGGAGAGAGTGGATCAGTGGGATTAGTTTAGGGACTGATACAGGTCTGTGGGGAGAGAGTGGTACAGTGGGATTAGTTTGGGGACTGATACAGGTCTGTGGGTACAGAGTGGTACAGTGGGATTAGTTTGGGGACTGATACAGGTCTGTGGGGAGAGAGTGGGACAGTGGGATTAGTTTGGGGACTGATTCAGTTCTGTGGGGAGAGAGTGGGACAGTGGGATAAGTTTGGGGACTGATTCAGGTCTGTGGGGAGAGAGTGGGACAGTGGGATTTTGGGGGCTGATACAGGTCGGTGGGGAAACAGTGGGACAGTGGGATTTGTTTGGGGACTGATACAGGTCTGTGGAGAGAGTGGGACAGTGGGATTAGTTTGGGGACTGATACAGGTCTGTGGGGAAACGGTGGGACAGTGGGATTAGTTTGGGGACTGATACATGTCTGTGGGGAGAGAGTGGGACAGTGGGATTAGTTTGGGGACTGATACAGGTCTGTGGAAAGAGAGTGGGACAGTGGGATTAGTTTGGGGACTGATACAGGTCTGTGGGGAAACGGTGGGACACTGGGATTTGTTTGGGACTGATACAGGTCTGTGGAGAGAGTGGGACAGTGGGATTAGTTTGGGGACTGCTACAGGGCAGTGGGGAGAGGGTGGGACCGTGGGGTTAGTTTGGGTATTGATACAGGGCTATGGGGAGAGTGTGGGACAGTGGGATTAGTTTGGGGACTGATACAGGTCTGTGGGAAGAGAGTGGGTCAGTGGGATTAGTTTGGGGACTGATACAGGTCTGTGGGGAGAGGGTGGATCAGTGGGATTAGTTTGGGGACTGATACAGGTCTGTGGAGAGAGTGGGACAGTGGGATTAGTTTGGGGACTGATACAGGTCTGTGGGGAAACGGTGGGACACTGGGATTTGTTTGGGACTGATACAGGTCTGTGGAGAGAGTTGGACTGTGGGATTAGTTTGGGTATTGATACAAAGCTATGGGAGGACAGTGGGATTAGTTTGGGGACTGCTACAGGGCAGTGGGAAGAGAGTGGAACAGTGGGATTAATTTGGGGACATACAGGTCTGTGGGGAGAGAGCGGATTAGTGCGATTAGTTTGTGGACTGATTCAGGTCTGTTGGGAGAGAGTGGGACAGTGGAGTTAGTTTGAGGACTGATACAGGTGTGTGGGGAAAGAGTGGGACAGTGGGATTAGTTTGGGGACTGATTCTGTTCTGTGGGGACGGAGTGGGACAGTGGGATTAGTTTGGGGACTGATATACGTCTGTGGGGAGACGGTGGGACAGTGGGATTAGTTTGGGGACTGATACAGGTCTGTGGGGAGAGAGTGGGACAGTGGGATTAGTTTGGGGACTGATACAGGTCTGTGGGAAGAGAGTGGGACAGTGGGATTAGTTTGGGGACTGATACAGGTCTGTGGGGAGAGAGTGGGACAGTGGGATTAGTTTGGGGACTGATACACGGCAGTGCGGATAGGGTGGGACCGTGGGGTTAGTTTGGGTATTGATACAGGGCTATGGGGAGAGGGTGGGACATTTGGATTAGTTTGGGGACTGATACAGGTCTGTGGAGAGAGAGTGGGACAGTGGGATTAGTTTGGGGACTGATACAGGTCTGTGGGAAGAGAGTGGGACAGTGGGATTAGTTTGGGGACTGATACAGGTCTGTGGGGAGAGGGTGGATCAGTGGGATTAGTTTGGCGACTGATACAGGTCTGTGGAGAGAGTGGGACAGTGGGATTTGATTGAGAACTGATACAGGTCTGTGGGCAGAGTGGGACAGTGGGATTAGTTTGGGTATTGATACAAAGCTATGGGAGGACAGTGGGATTAGTTTGGGGACTGATACAGGTCTGTGGGGAGAGAGTGGGACAGTGGGATTAGTTTGGGGACTGATACAGTTCTGTGGGGAGAGAGTGGGACAGTGGGATTAGTTTGGGGACTGATACAGGTCTGTGGGGAGAGTGTGGGACAGTGGGATTAGTTTGGGTATTGATACAAAGCTATGGGAGGACAGTGGGATTAGTTTGGGGACTGATACAGGTCTGTGGGGAGACAGTGGGACAGTGGGATTAGTTTGGGGACTGATACAGTTCTGTGGGGAGAGAGTGGGACAGTGGGATTAGTTTGGGGACTGATACAGGTCTGTGGAGAGAGTGTGGGACAGTGGGATTAGTTTGGGGACTGATACAGGTCTGTGGGAAGAGAGTGGGACAGTCGGATTAGTTTGGGGACTGATACAGGTCTGTGGGGAGAGGGTGGATCAGTGGGATTAGTTTGGGGACTGATACAGGTCTGTGGAGAGAGTGGGACAGTGGGATTTGTTTGGGGACTGATACAGGTCTGTGGAGAGAGTGGGACAGTGGGATTAGTTTGGGTATTGATACAAAGCTATGGGAGGAGAGTGGGATTAGTTTGGGGACTGATACAGGTCTGTGGGGAGAGAGTGGGACAGTGGGATTAGTTTGGGGTCTGATACAGGTCTGTGGGGAGAGAGTGGGACAGTGTCATTAGTTTGGGGACTGATACAGGTCTGTGGGGAGAGAGTGGGACAGTGGGATTAGTTTGGGGACTGATAAAGGTCTGTGGGGAGAGAGTGGGGCAGTGGGTTTAGTTTGGGGTCTGATACAGGTCTGTGGGGAGAGAGTGGATCAGTGGGATTAGTTTAGGGACTGATACAGGTCTGTGGGGAGAGAGTGGGACAGTGGGATTAGTTTGGGGACTGATACAGGTCTGTGGGAAGAGAGTGGATCAGTGGGATTAGTTTGGGCACTGATAGAGGTCTGTGGGGAGAGAGTGGTACAGTGGGATTAGTTTGGGGACTGATACAGGTCTGTGGGGAGAGAGTGGGACAGTGGGATCAGTTTGGGGACTGATTCAGTTCTGTGGGGAGAGATATGGACAGTGGGATTAGTTTGTGGACTGATTCAGGTCTGTGGGGACAGAGTGGGACAGTGGGATTAGTTTGGGGACTGATACAGGTCTGTGGGGAAACGGTGGGACACTGGGATTTGTTTGGGACTGATACAGGTCTGTGGAGAGAGTGGGACAGTGGGATTAGTTTGGGGACTGCTACAGGGCAGTGGGGAGAGGGTGGGACCGTGGGGTTAGTTTGGGTATTGATACAGGGCTATGGGGAGAGTGTGGGACAGTGGGATTAGTTTGGGGACTGATACAGGTCTGTGGGAAGAGAGTGGGTCAGTGGGATTAGTTTGGGGACTGATACAGGTCTGTGGGGAGAGGGTGGATCAGTGGGATTAGTTTGGGGACTGATACAGGTCTGTGGAGAGAGTGGGACAGTGGGATTTGTTCGGGGACTGATACAGGTCTGTGGAGAGAGTGGGACTGTGGGATTAGTTTGGGTATTGATACAAAGCTATGGGAGGACAGTGGGATTAGTTTGGGGACTGATACAGGTATCTGGGGAGAGAGTGGGACAGTGGGATTTGGGGACTGATACAGGTCTGTGGGGACAGAGTGGGACAGTGGGATTAGTTTGGGGACTGATACAGGTCTGTGGGGAGAGAGTGGGACCGTGGTATAGTTTGGGGACTGATACAGGTCTGTGGGGAGAGAGTGGGGCAGTGGGATTAGTTTGGGGACTGATACAGGTTTGTGCGGAGAGAGTGGATCAGTGGGATTAGTTTAGGGACTGATACAGGTCTGTGGGGAGAGAGTGGTACAGTGGGATTAGTTTGGGGACTGATACAGGTCTGTGGGTACAGAGTGGTACAGTGGGATTAGTTTGGGGACTGATACAGGTCTGTGGGGAGAGAGTGGGACAGTGGGATTAGTTTGGGGACTGATTCAGTTCTGTGGGGAGAGAGTGGGACAGTGGGATAAGTTTGGGGACTGATTCAGGTCTGTGGGGAGAGAGTGGGACAGTGGGATTTTGGGGGCTGATACAGGTCGGTGGGGAAACAGTGGGACAGTGGGATTTGTTTGGGGACTGATACAGGTCTGTGGAGAGAGTGGGACAGTGGGATTAGTTTGGGGACTGATACAGGTCTGTGGGGAAACGGTGGGACAGTGGGATTAGTTTGGGGACTGATACAGGTCTGTGGGGAGAGAGTGGGACAGTGGGATTAGTTTGGGGACTGATACAGGTCTGTGGAAAGAGAGTGGGACAGTGGGATTAGTTTGGGGACTGATACAGGTCTGTGGGGAAACGGTGGGACACTGGGATTTGTTTGGGACTGATACAGGTCTGTGGAGAGAGTGGGACAGTGGGATTAGTTTGGGGACTGCTACAGGGCAGTGGGGAGAGGGTGGGACCGTGGGGTTAGTTTGGGTATTGATACAGGGCTATGGGGAGAGTGTGGGACAGTGGGATTAGTTTGGGGACTGATACAGGTCTGTGGGAAGAGAGTGGGTCAGTGGGATTAGTTTGGGGACTGATACAGGTCTGTGGGGAGAGGGTGGATCAGTGGGATTAGTTTGGGGACTGATACAGGTCTGTGGAGAGAGTGGGACAGTGGGATTAGTTTGGGGACTGATACAGGTCTGTGGGGAAACGGTGGGACACTGGGATTTGTTTGGGACTGATACAGGTCTGTGGAGAGAGTTGGACTGTGGGATTAGTTTGGGTATTGATACAAAGCTATGGGAGGACAGTGGGATTAGTTTGGGGACTGCTACAGGGCAGTGGGGCGAGGGTGGGACCGTGGGGTTAGTTTGGGTATTGATACAGGGCTATGGGGAGAGTGTGGGACAGTGGGATTAGTTTGGGGACTGATACAGGTCTGTGGGAAGAGAGTGGGTCAGTGGGATTAGTTTGGGGACTGATACAGGTCTGTGGGGAGAGGGTGGATCAGTGGGATTAGTTTGGGGACTGATACAGGTCTGTGGAGAGAGTGGGACAGTGGGATTTGTTCGGGGACTGATACAGGTCTGTGGAGAGAGTGGGACTGTGGGATTAGTTTGGGTATTGATACAAAGCTATGGGAGGACAGTGGGATTAGTTTGGGGACTGATACAGGTATGTGGGGAGAGAGTGGGACAGTGGGATTTGGGGACTGATACAGGTCTGTGGGGACAGAGTGGGACAGTGGGATTAGTTTGGGGACTGATACAGGTCTGTGGGGAGAGAGTGGGACCGTGGTATAGTTTGGGGACTGATACAGGTCTGTGGGGAGAGAGTGGGGCAGTGGGATTAGTTTGGGGACTGATACAGGTTTGTGCGGAGAGAGTGGATCAGTGGGATTAGTTTAGGGACTGATGCAGGTCTGTGGGGAGAGAGTGGTACAGTGGGATTAGTTTGGGGACTGATACAGGTCTGTGGGTAGAGAGTGGTACAGTGGGATTAGTTTGGGGACTGATACAGGTCTGTGGGGAGAGAGTGGGACAGTGGGATTAGTTTGGGGACTGATTCAGTTCTGTGCGGAGAGAGTGGGACAGTGGGATAAGTTTGGGGACTGATTCAGGTCTGTGGGGAGAGAGTGGGACAGTGGGATTTTGGGGGCTGATACAGGTCTGTGGGGAAACAGTGGGACAGTGGGATTTGTTTGGGGACTGATACAGGTCTGTGGAGAGAGTGGGACAGTGGGATTAGTTTGGGTATTGATACAAAGCTATGGGAGGAGAGTGGGATTAGTTTGGGGACTGATACAGGTCTGTGGGGAGAGAGTGGGACAGTGGGATTAGTTTGGGGTCTGATACAGGTCTGTGGGGAGAGAGTGGGACAGTGTCATTAGTTTGGGGACTGATACAGGTCTGTGGGGAGAGAGTGGGACAGTGGGATTAGTTTGGGGACTGATAAAGGTCTGTGGGGAGAGAGTGGGGCAGTGGGTTTAGTTTGGGGTCTGATACAGGTCTGTGGGGAGAGAGTGGATCAGTGGGATTAGTTTAGGGACTGATACAGGTCTGTGGGGAGAGAGTGGGACAGTGGGATTAGTTTGGGGACTGATACAGGTCTGTGGGAAGAGAGTGGATCAGTGGGATTAGTTTGGGCACTGATAGAGGTCTGTGGGGAGAGAGTGGTACAGTGGGATTAGTTTGGGGACTGATACAGGTCTGTGGGGAGAGAGTGGGACAGTGGGATCAGTTTGGGGACTGATTCAGTTCTGTGGGGAGAGATATGGACAGTGGGATTAGTTTGTGGACTGATTCAGGTCTGTGGGGACAGAGTGGGACTGTGGGATTAGTTTGGGGACTGATACAGGTCTGTGGGGAAACGGTGGGACACTGGGATTTGTTTGGGACTGATACAGGTCTGTGGAGAGAGTGGGACAGTGGGATTAGTTTGGGGACTGCTACAGGGCAGTGGGGAGAGGGTGGGACCGTGGGGTTAGTTTGGGTATTGATACAGGGCTATGGGGAGAGTGTGGGACAGTGGGATTAGTTTGGGGACTGATACAGGTCTGTGGGAAGAGAGTGGGTCAGTGGGATTAGTTTGGGGACTGATACAGGTCTGTGGGGAGAGGGTGGATCAGTGGGATTAGTTTGGGTACTGATACAGGTCTGTGGAGAGAGTGGGACAGTGGGATTTGTTCGGGGACTGATACAGGTCTGTGGAGAGAGTGGGACTGTGGGATTAGTTTGGGTATTGATACAAAGCTATGGGAGGACAGTGGGATTAGTTTGGGGACTGATACAGGTATCTGGGGAGAGAGTGGGACAGTGGGATTTGGGGACTGATACAGGTCTGTGGGGACAGAGTGGGACAGTGGGATTAGTTTGGGGACTGATACAGGTCTGTGGGGAGAGAGTGGGACCGTGGTATAGTTTGGGGACTGATACAGGTCTGTGGGGAGAGAGTGGGGCAGTGGGATTAGTTTGGGGACTGATACAGGTTTGTGCGGAGAGAGTGGATCAGTGGGATTAGTTTAGGGACTGATACAGGTCTGTGGGGAGAGAGTGGTACAGTGGGATTAGTTTGGGGACTGATACAGGTCTGTGGGTACAGAGTGGTACAGTGGGATTAGTTTGGGGACTGATACAGGTCTGTGGGGAGAGAGTGGGACAGTGGGATTAGTTTGGGGACTGATTCAGTTCTGTGGGGAGAGAGTGGGACAGTGGGATAAGTTTGGGGACTGATTCAGGTCTGTGGGGAGAGAGTGGGACAGTGGGATTTTGGGGGCTGATACAGGTCGGTGGGGAAACAGTGGGACAGTGGGATTTGTTTGGGGACTGATACAGGTCTGTGGAGAGAGTGGGACAGTGGGATTAGTTTGGGGACTGATACAGGTCTGTGGGGAAACGGTGGGACAGTGGGATTAGTTTGGGGACTGATACAGGTCTGTGGGGAGAGAGTGGGACAGTGGGATTAGTTTGGGGACTGATACAGGTCTGTGGAAAGAGAGTGGGACAGTGGGATTAGTTTGGGGACTGATACAGGTCTGTGGGGAAACGGTGGGACACTGGGATTTGTTTGGGACTGATACAGGTCTGTGGAGAGAGTGGGACAGTGGGATTAGTTTGGGGACTGCTACAGGGCAGTGGGGAGAGGGTGGGACCGTGGGGTTAGTTTGGGTATTGATACAGGGCTATGGGGAGAGTGTGGGACAGTGGGATTAGTTTGGGGACTGATACAGGTCTGTGGGAAGAGAGTGGGTCAGTGGGATTAGTTTGGGGACTGATACAGGTCTGTGGGGAGAGGGTGGATCAGTGGGATTAGTTTGGGGACTGATACAGGTCTGTGGAGAGAGTGGGACAGTGGGATTTGTTCGGGGACTGATACAGGTCTGTGGAGAGAGTGGGACTGTGGGATTAGTTTGGGTATTGATACAAAGCTATGGGAGGACAGTGGGATTAGTTTGGGGACTGATACAGGTATGTGGGGAGAGAGTGGGACAGTGGGATTTGGGGACTGATACAGGTCTGTGGGGACAGAGTGGGACAGTGGGATTAGTTTGGGGACTGATACAGGTCTGTGGGGAGAGAGTGGGACCGTGGTATAGTTTGGGGACTGATACAGGTCTGTGGGGAGAGAGTGGGGCAGTGGGATTAGTTTGGGGACTGATACAGGTTTGTGCGGAGAGAGTGGATCAGTGGGATTAGTTTAGGGACTGATACAGGTCTGTGGGGAGAGAGTGGTACAGTGGGATTAGTTTGGGGACTGATACAGGTCTGTGGGTAGAGAGTGGTACAGTGGGATTAGTTTGGGGACTGATACAGGTCTGTGGGGAGAGAGTGGGACAGTGGGATTAGTTTGGGGACTGATTCAGTTCTGTGCGGAGAGAGTGGGACAGTGGGATAAGTTTGGGGACTGATTCAGGTCTGTGGGGAGAGAGTGGGACAGTGGGATTTTGGGGGCTGATACAGGTCTGTGGGGAAACAGTGGGACAGTGGGATTTGTTTGGGGACTGATACAGGTCTGTGGAGAGAGTGGGACAGTGGGATTAGTTTGGGGACTGATACAGGTCTGTGGGGAAACGGTGGGACAGTGGGATTAGTTTGGGGACTGATACAGGTCTGTGGGGAGAGAGTGGGACAGTGGGATTAGTTTGGGGACTGATACAGGTCTGTGGAAAGAGAGTGGGACAGTGGGATTAGTTTGGGTATTGATACAAAGCTATGGCAGGACAGTGGGATTAGTTTGGGGACTGATACAGGTCTGTGGGGAGAGAGTGGGACAGTGGGATTAGTTTGGGGACTGATACAGTTCTGTGGGGAGAGAGTGGGACAGTGGGATTAGTTTGGGGACTGATACAGGTCTGTGGGGAGAGTGTGGGACAGTGGGATTAGTTTGGGTATTGATACAAAGCTATGGGAGGACAGTGGGATTAGTTTGGGGACTGATACAGGTCTGTGGGGAGACAGTGGGACAGTGGGATTAGTTTGGGGACTGATACAGTTCTGTGGGGAGAGAGTGGGACAGTGGGATTAGTTTGGGGACTGATACAGGTCTGTGGGGAGAGAGTGGTACAGTGGGATTAGTTTGGGGACTGATACAGGTCTGTGGGGAGAGAATGGGACAGTGGGATCAGTTTGGGGACTGATTCAGTTCTGTGGGGAGAGAGAGGGACAGTGGGATTAGTTTGTGGACTGATACAGGTCTGTCGGGAGAGAGTGGGACAGTGGGATTAGTTTGGGGTCTGATACAGGTCTGTGGGGAGTGAGTGGGACAGTGTCATTAGTTTGGGGACTGATACAGGTCTGTGGGGAGAGAGTGGGGCAGTGGGTTTAGTTTGGGGTCTGATACAGGTCTGTGGGGAGAGAGTGGGACAGTGGGATTAGTTTGGGGACTGATACACGGCAGTGGGGAGAGGGTGGGACCGTGGGGTTAGTTTGGGTATTGATACAGCGCTATGGGGAGAGGGTGGGACATTTGGATTTGTTTGGGGTCTGATACAGGTCTGTGGAGAGAGAGTGGGACAGTGCGATTAGTTTGGGGACTGATACAGGTCTGTGGGAAGAGAGTGGGACAGAGGGATTAGTTTGGGGACTGATACAGGTCTGTGGGGAGAGGGTGGATCAGTGGGATTAGTTTGGCGACTGATACAGGTCGGTGGAGAGAGTGGGACAGTGGGATTTGTTTGGGGACTGATACAGGTCTGTGGACAGAGTGGGACAGTGGGATTAGTTTGGGTATTGATACAAAGCTATGGGAGGACAGTGGGATTAGTTTGGGGACTGATACAGGTCTGTGGGGAGAGAGTGGGACAGTGGGATTAGTTTGGGGACTGATACAGTTCTGTGGGGAGAGAGTGAGACAGTGGGATTAGTTTGGGGACTGATACAGGTCTGTGGGAAGAGAGTGGATCAGTGGGATTAGTTTGGGGACTGATACAGAGCTGTGGGAATAGGGTGGGACAGTGGGATTAGTTTGGGGACTGATACAGGTCTGTAGGGAGAGGGTGGGACAGTGGGATTAGTTTGGGGACTGATACAGGTCTGTGGGCAGAGAGTGGGACAGTGGGATTAGTTTGGGGACTGATACAGGTCTGTGGGGAGAGAGTGGGACAGTGGGATTAATTTGGGGACTGATACACGTCTGTGGGAAGAGAGTGGATCAGTGGGATTAGTTTGGGGACTGATACAGAGCTGTGGGAATAGGGTGGGACAGTGGGATTAGTTTGGGGACTGATACAGGTCTGTAGGGAGAGGGTGGGACAGTGGGATTAGTTTGGGGACATAAAGGTCTGTGATGAGAGGGTGGGGCAGTGGGATTACTTTGGGGACTGATACAGGTCTGTGGGAAGAGAGTGGAACAGTGGGATTAATTTGGGGACATACAGGTCTGTGGGGAGAGAGCGGATTAGTGCGATTAGTTTGTGGACTGATTCAGGTCTGTTGGGAGAGAGTGGGACAGTGGAGTTAGTTTGAGGACTGATACAGGTGTGTGGGGAAAGAGTGGGACAGTGGGATTAGTTTGGGGACTGATTCTGGTCTGTGGGGACGGAGTGGGACAGTGGGATTAGTTTGGGGACTGATATACGTCTGTGGGGAGACGGTGGGACAGTGGGATTAGTTTGGGGACTGATACAGGTCTGTGGGGAGAGAGTGGGACAGTGGGATTAGTTTGGGGACCGATACAGGTCTGTGGGGAGAGAGTGGGACAGTGGGATTAGTTTGGGGACTGATACAGGTCTGTGGGGAGAGAGTGGGACAGTGGGATAAGTTTGGGGACTGATTCAGGTCTGTGGGGAGAGAGTGGGACAGTGGGATTTTGGGGGCTGATACAGGTCGGTGGGGAAACAGTGGGACAGTGGGATTTGTTTGGGGACTGATACAGGTCTGTGGAGAGAGTGGGACAGTGGGATTAGTTTGGGGACTGATACAGGTCTGTGGGGAAACGGTGGGACAGTGGGATTAGTTTGGGGACTGATACAGGTCTGTGGGGAGAGAGTGGGACAGTGGGATTAGTTTGGGGACTGATACAGGTCTGTGGAAAGAGAGTGGGACAGTGGGATTAGTTTGGGGACTGATACAGGTCTGTGGGGAAACGGTGGGACACTGGGATTTGTTTGGGACTGATACAGGTCTGTGGAGAGAGTGGGACAGTGGGATTAGTTTGGGGACTGCTACAGGGCAGTGGGGAGAGGGTGGGACCGTGGGGTTAGTTTGGGTATTGATACAGGGCTATGGGGAGAGTGTGGGACAGTGGGATTAGTTTGGGGACTGATACAGGTCTGTGGGAAGAGAGTGGGTCAGTGGGATTAGTTTGGGGACTGATACAGGTCTGTGGGGAGAGGGTGGATCAGTGGGATTAGTTTGGGGACTGATACAGGTCTGTGGAGAGAGTCGGACAGTGGGATTAGTTTGGGGACTGATACAGGTCTGTGGGGAAACGGTGGGACACTGGGATTTGTTTGGGACTGATACAGGTCTGTGGAGAGAGTTGGACTGTGGGATTAGTTTGGGTATTGATACAAAGCTATGGGAGGACAGTGGGATTAGTTTGGGGACTGCTACAGGGCAGTGGGGCGAGGGTGGGACCGTGGGGTTAGTTTGGGTATTGATACAGGGCTATGGGGAGAGTGTGGGACAGTGGGATTAGTTTGGGGACTGATACAGGTCTGTGGGAAGAGAGTGGGTCAGTGGGATTAGTTTGGGGACTGATACAGGTCTGTGGGGAGAGGGTGGATCAGTGGGATTAGTTTGGGGACTGATACAGGTCTGTGGAGAGAGTGGGACAGTGGGATTTGTTCGGGGACTGATACAGGTCTGTGGAGAGAGTGGGACTGTGGGATTAGTTTGGGTATTGATACAAAGCTATGGGAGGACAGTGGGATTAGTTTGGGGACTGATACAGGTATGTGGGGAGAGAGTGGGACAGTGGGATTTGGGGACTGATACAGGTCTGTGGGGACAGAGTGGGACAGTGGGATTAGTTTGGGGACTGATACAGGTCTGTGGGGAGAGAGTGGGACCGTGGTATAGTTTGGGGACTGATACAGGTCTGTGGGGAGAGAGTGGGGCAGTGGGATTAGTTTGGGGACTGATACAAGTTTGTGCGGA
The DNA here is from genome assembly GCF_030144855.1 of Hypanus sabinus. Classification (NCBI taxonomy): domain Eukaryota; kingdom Metazoa; phylum Chordata; class Chondrichthyes; order Myliobatiformes; family Dasyatidae; genus Hypanus; species Hypanus sabinus. The sequence continues at coordinate 79,899,101 of NC_082712.1, read as the reverse complement.
GAGAGTGGATCAGTGGGATTAGTTTAGGGACTGATACAGGTCTGTGGGGAGAGAGTGGTACAGTGGGATTAGTTTGGGGACTGATACAGGTCTGTGGGTAGAGAGTGGTACAGTGGGATTAGTTTGGGGACTGATACAGGTCTGTGGGGAGAGAGTGGGACAGTGGGATTAGTTTGGGGACTGATTCAGTTCTGTGCGGAGAGAGTGGGACAGTGGGATAAGTTTGGGGACTGATTCAGGTCTGTGGGGAGAGAGTGGGACAGTGGGATTTTGGGGGCTGATACAGGTCTGTGGGGAAACAGTGGGACAGTGGGATTTGTTTGGGGACTGATACAGGTCTGTGGAGAGAGTGGGACAGTGGGATTAGTTTGGGGACTGATACAGGTCTGTGGGGAAACGGTGGGACAGTGGGATTAGTTTGGGGACTGATACAGGTCTGTGGGGAGAGAGTGGGACAGTGGGATTAGTTTGGGGACTGATACAGGTCTGTGGAAAGAGAGTTGGACAGTGGGATTAGTTTGGGTATTGATACAAAGCTATGGCAGGACAGTGGGATTAGTTTGGGGACTGATACAGGTCTGTGGGGAGAGAGTGGGACAGTGGGATTAGTTTGGGGACTGATACAGTTCTGTGGGGAGAGAGTGGGACAGTGGGATTAGTTTGGGGACTGATACAGGTCTGTGGGGAGAGTGTGGGACAGTGGGATTAGTTTGGGTATTGATACAAAGCTATGGGAGGACAGTGGGATTAGTTTGGGGACTGATACAGGTCTGTGGGGAGACAGTGGGACAGTGGGATTAGTTTGGGGACTGATACAGTTCTGTGGGGAGAGAGTGGGACAGTGGGATTAGTTTGGGGACTGATACAGGTCTGTGGGGAGAGAGTGGTACAGTGGGATTAGTTTGGGGACTGATACAGGTCTGTGGGGAGAGAATGGGACAGTGGGATCAGTTTGGGGACTGATTCAGTTCTGTGGGGAGAGAGAGGGACAGTGGGATTAGTTTGTGGACTGATACAGGTCTGTCGGGAGAGAGTGGGACAGTGGGATTAGTTTGGGGTCTGATACAGGTCTGTGGGGGAGTGAGTGGGACAGTGTCATTAGTTTGGGGACTGATACAGGTCTGTGGGGAGAGAGTGGGGCAGTGGGTTTAGTTTGGGGTCTGATACAGGTCTGTGGGGAGAGAGTGGGACAGTGGGATTAGTTTGGGGACTGATACACGGCAGTGGGGAGAGGGTGGGGACCGTGGGGTTAGTTTGGGTATTGATACAGCGCTATGGGGAGAGGGTGGGACATTTGGATTTGTTTGGGGTCTGATAGAGGTCTGTGGAGAGAGAGTGGGACAGTGCGATTAGTTTGGGGACTGATACAGGTCTGTGGGAAGAGAGTGGGACAGAGGGATTAGTTTGGGGACTGATACAGGTCTGTGGGGAGAGGGTGGATCAGTGGGATTAGTTTGGCGACTGATACAGGTCGGTGGAGAGAGTGGGACAGTGGGATTTGTTTGGGGACTGATACAGGTCTGTGGACAGAGTGGGACAGTGGGATTAGTTTGGGTATTGATACAAAGCTATGGGAGGACAGTGGGATTAGTTTGGGGACTGATACAGGTCTGTGGGGAGAGAGTGGGACAGTGGGATTAGTTTGGGGACTGATACAGTTCTGTGGGGAGAGAGTGGGACAGTGGGATTAGTTTGGGGACTGATACAGGTCTGTGGGAAGAGAGTGGATCAGTGGGATTAGTTTGGGGACTGATACAGAGCTGTGGGAATAGGGTGGGACAGTGGGATTAGTTTGGGGACTGATACAGGTCTGTAGGGAGAGGGTGGGACAGTGGGATTAGTTTGGGGACTGATACAGGTCTGTGGGCAGAGAGTGGGACAGTGGGATTAGTTTGGGGACTGATACAGGTCTGTGGGGAGAGAGTGGGACAGTGGGATTAATTTGGGGACTGATACAGGTCTGTGGGAAGAGAGTGTATCAGTGGGATTAGTTTGGGGACTGATACAGAGCTGTGGGAATAGGGTGGGACAGTGGGATTAGTTTGGGGACTGATACAGGTCTGTAGGGAGAGGGTGGGACAGTGGGATTAGTTTGGGGACATAAAGGTCTGTGATGAGAGGGTGGGGCAGTGGGATTACTTTGGGGACTGATACAGGTCTGTGGGAAGAGAGTGGAACAGTGGGATTAATTTGGGGACATACAGGTCTGTGGGGAGAGAGCGGATTAGTGCGATTAGTTTGTGGACTGATTCAGGTCTGTTGGGAGAGAGTGGGACAGTGGAGTTAGTTTGAGGACTGATACAGGTGTGTGGGGAAAGAGTGGGACAGTGGGATTAGTTTGGGGACTGATTCTGGTCTGTGGGGACGGAGTGGGACAGTGGGATTAGTTTGGGGACTGATATACGTCTGTGGGGAGACGGTGGGACAGTGGGATTAGTTTGGGGACTGATACAGGTCTGTGGGGAGAGAGTGGGACAGTGGGATTAGTTTGGGGGACCGATACAGGTCTGTGGGGAGAGAGTGGGACAGTGGGATTAGTTTGGGGACTGATACAGGTCTGTGGGGAGAGAGTGGGACAGTGGGATTAGTTTGGGGACTGATACACGGCAGTGGGGATAGGGTGGGACCGTGGGGTTAGTTTGGGTATTGATACAGGGCTATGGGGAGAGGGTGGGACATTTGGATTAGTTTGGGGACTGATACAGGTCTGTGGAGAGAGAGTGGGACAGTGGGATTAGTTTGGGGACTGATACAGGTCTGTGGGAAGAGAGTGGGACAGTGGGATTAGTTTGGGGACTGATACAGGTCTGTGTGGAGAGGGTGGATCAGTGGGATTAGTTTGGCGACTGATACAGGTCTGTGGAGAGAGTGAGACAGTGGGATTTGTTTGAGGACTGATACAGGTCTGTGGACAGAGTGGGACAGTGGGATTAGTTTGGGTATTGATACAAAGCTATGGGAGGACAGTGGGATTAGTTTGGGGACTGATACAGGTCTGTGGGGAGAGAGTGGGACAGTGGGATTAGTTTGGGGACTGATACAGTTCTGTGGGGAGAGAGTGGGACAGTGGGATTAGTTTGGGGACTGATACAGGTCTGTGGGGAGAGTGTGGGACAGTGGGATTAGTTTGGGTATTGATACAAAGCTATGGGAGGACAGTGGGATTAGTTTGGGGACTGATACAGGTCTGTGGGGAGACAGTGGGGACAGTGGGATTAGTTTGGGGACTGATACAGTTCTGTGGGGAGAGAGTGGGACAGTGGGATTAGTTTGGGGACTGATACAGGTCTGTGGAGAGAGTGTGGGACAGTGGGATTAGTTTGGGGACTGATACAGGTCTGTGGGAAGAGAGTGGGACAGGCGGATTAGTTTGGTGACTGATACAGGTCTGTGGGGAGAGGGTGGATCAGTGGGATTAGTTTGGGGACTGATACAGGTCTGTGGAGAGAGTGGGACAGTGGGATTTGTTTGGGGACTGATACAGGTCTGTGGAGAGAGTGGGACAGTGGGATTAGTTTGGGTATTGATACAAAGCTATGGGAGGAGAGTGGGATTAGTTTGGGGACTGATACAGGTCTGTGGGGAGAGAGTGGGACAGTGGGATTAGTTTGGGGACTGATACAGGTCTGTGGGGAGAGAGTGGGACAGTGTCATTAGTTTGGGGACTGATACAGGTCTGTGGGGAGAGAGTGGGACAGTGGGATTAGTTTGGGGACTGATAAAGGTCTGTGGGGAGAGAGTGGGGCAGTGGGTTTAGTTTGGGGTCTGATACAGGTCTGTGGGGAGAGAGTGGATCAGTGGGATTAGTTTAGGGACTGATACAGGTCTGTGGGGAGAGAGTGGGACAGTGGGATTAGTTTGGGGACTGATACAGGTCTGTGGGGAGAGAGTGGGACAGTGGGATTAATTTGGGGACTGATACAGGTCTGTGGGAAGAGAGTGGATCAGTGGGATTAGTTTGGGGGACTGATACAGAGCTGTGGGAATAGGGTGGGACAGTGGGATTAGTTTGGGGACTGATACAGGTCTGTAGGGAGAGGGTGGGACAGTGGGATTAGTTTGGGGACATAAAGGTCTGTGATGAGAGGGTGGGGCAGTGGGATTAGTTTGGGGACTGATACAGGTCTGTGGGAAGAGAGTGGAACAGTGGGATTAATTTGGGGACATACAGGTCTGTGGGGAGAGAGCGGATTAGTGCGATTAGTTTGTGGACTGATTCAGGTCTGTTGGGAGAGAGTGGGACAGTGGAGTTAGTTTGAGGACTGATACAGGTGTGTGGGGAAAGAGTGGGACAGTGGGATTAGTTTGGGGACTGATTCTGGTCTGTGGGGACGGAGTGGGACAGTGGGATTAGTTTGGGGACTGATATACGTCTGTGGGGAGACGGTGGGACAGTGGGATTAGTTTGGGGACTGATACAGGTCTGTGGGGAGAGAGTGGGACAGTGGGATTAGTTTGGGGACCGATACAGGTCTGTGGGGAGAGAGTGGGACAGTGGGATTAGTTTGGGGACTGATACAGGTCTGTGGGGAGAGAGTGGGACAGTGGGATTAGTTTGGGGACTGATACACGGCAGTGGGGGATAGGGTGGGACCGTGGGGTTAGTTTGGGTATTGATACAGGGCTATGGGGAGAGGGTGGGACATTTGGATTAGTTTGGGGACTGATACAGGTCTGTGGAGAGAGAGTGGGACAGTGGGATTAGTTTGGGGACTGATACAGGTCTGTGGGAAGAGAGTGGGACAGTGGGATTAGTTTGGGGACTGATACAGGTCTGTGGGGAGAGGGTGGATCAGTGGGATTAGTTTGGCGACTGATACAGGTCTGTGGGGAGAGAGTGGGACAGTGGGATTAGTTTGGGGACTGATACAGGTCTGTGGAAAGAGAGTGGGACAGTGGGATTAGTTTGGGTATTGATACAAAGCTATGGGAGGACAGTGGGATTAGTTTGGGGACTGATACAGGTCTGTGGGGAGAGAGTGGGACAGTGGGATTAGTTTGGGGACTGATACAGTTCTGTGGGGAGAGAGTGGGACAGTGGGATTAGTTTGGGGACTGATACAGGTCTGTGGGGAGAGTGTGGGACAGTGGGATTAGTTTGGGTATTGATACAAAGCTATGGGAGGACAGTGGGATTAGTTTGGGGACTGATACAGGTCTGTGGGGAGACAGTGGGACAGTGGGATTAGTTTGGGGACTGATACAGTTCTGTGGGGAGAGAGTGGGACAGTGGGATTAGTTTGGGGACTGATACAGGTCTGTGGAGAGAGTGTGGGACAGTGGGATTAGTTTGGGGACTGATACAGGTCTGTGGGAAGAGAGTGGGACAGTCGGATTAGTTTGGGGACTGATACAGGTCTGTGGGGAGAGGGTGGATCAGTGGGATTAGTTTGGGGACTGATACAGGTCTGTGGAGAGAGTGGGACAGTGGGATTTGTTTGGGGACTGATACAGGTCTGTGGAGAGAGTGGGACAGTGGGATTAGTTTGGGTATTGATACAAAGCTATGGGAGGGGAGTGGGATTAGTTTGGGGACTGATACAGGTCTGTGGGGAGAGAGTGGGACAGTGGGATTAGTTTGGGGTCTGATACAGGTCTGTGGGGAGAGAGTGGGACAGTGTCATTAGTTTGGGGACTGATACAGGTCTGTGGGGAGAGAGTGGGACAGTGGGATTAGTTTGGGGACTGATAAAGGTCTGTGGGGAGAGAGTGGGGCAGTGGGTTTAGTTTGGGGTCTGATACAGGTCTGTGGGGAGAGAATGGATCAGTGGGATTAGTTTAGGGACTGATACAGGTCTGTGGGGAGAGAGTGGGACAGTGGGATTAGTTTGGGGACTGATACAGGTCTGTGGGAAGAGAGTGGATCAGTGGGATTAGTTTGGGGACTGATAGAGGTCTGTGGGGAGAGAGTGGGACAGTGGGATTAGTTTGGGGACTGATACAGGTCTGTGGGGAGAGAGTGGTACAGTGGGATTAGTTTGGGGACTGATACAGGTCTGTGGGGAGAGAGTGGGACAGTGGGATCAGTTTGGGGACTGATTCAGTTCTGTGGGGAGAGATATAGACAGTGGGATTAATTTGTGGACTGATTCAGGTCTGTGGGGACAGAGTGGGACAGTGGGATTAGTTTGGGGACTGATACAGGTCTGTGGGGAAACGGTGGGACACTGGGATTTGTTTGGGACTGATACAGGTCTGTGGAGAGAGTGGGACAGTGGGATTAGTTTGGGGGACTGCTACAGGGCAGTGGGGGAGAGGGTGGGACCGTGGGGTTAGTTTGGGTATTGATACAGGGCTATGGGGAGAGTGTGGGACAGTGGGATTAGTTTGGGGACTGATACAGGTCTGTGGGAAGAGAGTGGGTCAGTGGGATTAGTTTGGGGACTGATACAGGTCTGTGGGGAGAGGGTGGATCAGTGGGATTAGTTTGGGGACTGATACAGGTCTGTGGAGAGAGTGGGACAGTGGGATTTGTTCGGGGACTGATACAGGTCTGTGGAGAGAGTGGGACTGTGGGATTAGTTTGGGTATTGATACAAAGCTATGGGAGGACAGTGGGATTAGTTTGGGGACTGATACAGGTCTGTGGGGAGAGAGTGGGACAGTGGGATTAGTTTGGGGACTGATACAGTTCTGTGGGGAGAGAGTGGGACAGTGGGATTAGTTTGGGGACTGATACAGGTCTGTGGGGAGAGTGTGGGACAGTGGGATTAGTTTGGGTATTGATACAAAGCTATGGGAGGACAGTGGGATTAGTTTGGGGACTGATACAGGTCTGTGGGGAGAGAGTTGGACAGTGGGATTAGTTTGGGGACTGATACAGGTCTGTGGGGAGAGGGTGGATCAGTGGGATTAGTTTGGGGACTGATACAGGTCTGTAGAGAGAGTGGGACAGTGGGATTTGTTTGGGGACTGATACAGGTCTGTGGGGAGAGAGTGGGACAGTGGGATTAGTTTGGGGACTGATACAGGTCTGTGGAAAGAGAGTGGGACAGTGGGATTAGTTCGGGGACTGATACAGGTCTGTGGAGAGAGTGGGACTGTGGGATTAGTTTGGGTATTGATACAAAGCTATGGGAGGACAGTGGGATTAGTTTGGGGACTGATACAGGTCTGTGGGGAGAGAGTGGGACAGTGGGATTAGTTTGGGGACTGATACAGTTCTGTGGGGAGAGAGTGGGACAGTGGGATTAGTTTGGGGACTGATACTGGTCTGTGGGGAGAGTGTGGGACAGTGGATTAGTTTGGGTATTGATACAAAGCTATGGGAGGACAGTGGGATTAGTTTGGGGGACTGATACAGGTCTGTGGGGAGACAGTGGGTCAGTGGGATTAGTTTGGGGACTGATACAGTTCTGTGGGGAGAGAGTGGGACAGTGGGATTAGTTTGGGGACTGATACAGGTCTGTGGAGAGAGTGTGGGACAGTGGGATTAGTTTGGGGACTGATACAGGTCTGTGGGAAGAGAGTGGGACAGTCGGATTAGTTTGGGGACTGATACAGGTCTGTGGGGAGCGGGTGGATCAGTGGGATTAGTTTGGGGACTGATACAGGTCTGTGGAGAGAGTGGGACAGTGGGATTTGTTTGGGGACTGATACAGGTCTGTGGAGAGAGTGGGACAGTGGGATTAGTTTGGGTATTGATACAAAGCTATGGGAGGAGAGTGGGATTAGTTTGGGGACTGATACAGGTCTGTGGGGAGAGAGTGGGACAGTGGGATTAGTTTGGGGTCTGATACAGGTCTGTGGGGAGAGAGTGGGACAGTGTCATTAGTTTGGGGACTGATACAGGTCTGTGGGGAGAGAGTGGGACTGTGGGATTAGTTTGGGGACTGATAAAGGTCTGTGGGGAGAGAGTGGGGCAGTGGGTTTAGTTTGGGGTCTGATACAGGTCTGTGGGGAGAGAGTGGATCAGTGGGATTAGTTTAGGGACTGATACAGGTCTGTGGGGAGAGAGTGGGACAGTGGGATTAGTTTGGGGACTGATACACGTCTGTGGGAAGAGAGTGGATCAGTGGGATTAGTTTGGGGACTGATAGAGGTCTGTGGGGAGAGAGTGGGACAGTGGGATTAGTTTGGGGACTGATACAGGTCTGTGGGGAGAGAGTGGTACAGTGGGATTAGTTTGGGGACTGATACAGGTCTGTGGGGAGAGAGTGGGACAGTGGGATCAGTTTGGGGACTGATTCAGTTCGGTGGGGAGAGATATGGACAGTGGGATTAGTTTGTGGACTGATTCAGGTCTGTGGGGACAGAGTGGGACAGTGGGATTAGTTTGGGGACTGATACAGGTCTGTGGGGAAACGGTGGGACACTGGGATTTGTTTGGGACTGATACAGGTCTGTGGAGAGAGTGGGACAGTGGGATTAGTTTGGGGACTGCTACAGGGCAGTGGGGAGAGGGTGGGACCGTGGGGTTAGTTTGGGTATTGATACAGGGCTATGGGGAGAGTGTGGGACAGTGGGATTAGTTTGGGGACTGATACAGGTCTGTGGGAAGAGAGTGGGTCAGTGGGATTAGTTTGGGGACTGATACAGGTCTGTGGGGAGAGGGTGGATCAGTGGGATTAGTTTGGGGACTGATACAGGTCTGTGGAGAGAGTGGGACAGTGGGATATGTTCGGGGACTGATACAGGTCTGTGGAGAGAGTGGGACTGTGGGATTAGTTTGGGTATTGATACAAAGCTATGGGAGGACAGTGGGATTAGTTTGGGGACTGATACAGGTCTGTGGGGAGAGAGTGGGACAGTGGGATTTGGGGACTGATACAGGTCTGTGGGGACAGAGTGGGACAGTGGGATTAGTTTAGGGACTGATTCAGGTCTGTGGGGAGAGAGTGGGACAGTGGGATTTTGGGGGCTGATACAGGTCTGTGGGGAAACAGTGGGACAGTGGGATTTGTTTGGGGACTGATACAGGTCTATGGAGAGAGTGGGACAGTGGGATTAGTTTGGGGACTGATACAGGTCAGTGGGGAAACGGTGGGACAGTGGGATTAGTTTGGGGACTGATACAGGTCTGTGGGGAGAGAGTGGGACAGTGGGATTAGTTTGGGGACTGATACAGGTCTGTGGAAAGAGAGTGGGACAGTGGGATTAGTTCGGGGACTGATACAGGTCTGTGGAGAGAGTGGGACTGTGGGATTAGTTTGGGTATTGATACAAAGCTATGGGAGGACAGTGGGATTAGTTTGGGGACTGATACAGGTCTGTGGGGAGAGAGTGGGACAGTGGGATTAGTTTGGGGACTGATACAGTTCTGTGGGGAGAGAGTGGGACAGTGGGATTAGTTTGGGGACTGATACAGGTCTGTGGGGAGAGTGTGGGACAGTGGGATTAGTTTGGGTATTGATACAAAGCTATGGGAGGACAGTGGGATTAGTTTGGGGACTGATACAGGTCTGTGGGGAGACAGTGGGTCAGTGGGATTAGTTTGGGGACTGATACAGTTCTGTGGGGAGAGAGTGGGACAGTGGGATTAGTTTGGGGACTGATACAGGTCTGTGGAGAGAGTGTGGGACAGTGGGATTAGTTTGGGGACTGATACAGGTCTGTGGGAAGAGAGTGGGACAGTCGGATTAGTTTGGGGACTGATACAGGTCTGTGGGGAGCGGGTGGATCAGTGGGATTAGTTTGGGGACTGATACAGGTCTGTGGAGAGAGTGGGACAGTGGGATTTGTTTGGGGACTGATACAGGTCTGTGGAGAGAGTGGGACAGTGGGATTAGTTTGGGTATTGATACAAAGCTATGGGAGGAGAGTGGGATTAGTTTGGGGACTGATACAGGTCTGTGGGGAGAGAGTGGGACAGTGGGATTAGTTTGGGGTCTGATACAGGTCTGTGGGGAGAGAGTGGGACAGTGTCATTAGTTTGGGGACTGATACAGGTCTGTGGGGAGAGAGTGGGACTGTGGGATTAGTTTGGGGACTGATAAAGGTCTGTGGGGAGAGAGTGGGGCAGTGGGTTTAGTTTGGGGTCTGATACAGGTCTGTGGGGAGAGAGTGGATCAGTGGGATTAGTTTAGGGACTGATTCAGGTCTGTGGGGAGAGAGTGGGACAGTGGGATTTTGGGGGCTGATACAGGTCTGTGGGGAAACAGTGGGACAGTGGGATTTGTTTGGGGACTGATACAGGTCTATGGAGAGAGTGGGACAGTGGGATTAGTTTGGGGACTGATACAGGTCAGTGGGGAAACGGTGGGACAGTGGGATTAGTTTGGGGACTGATACAGGTCTGTGGGGAGAGAGTGGGACAGTGGGATTAGTTTGGGGACTGATACAGGTCTGTGGAAAGAGAGTGGGACAGTGGGATTAGTTCGGGGACTGATACAGGTCTGTGGAGAGAGTGGGACTGTGGGATTAGTTTGGGTATTGATACAAAGCTATGGGAGGACAGTGGGATTAGTTTGGGGACTGATACAGGTCTGTGGGGAGAGAGTGGGACAGTGGGATTAGTTTGGGGACTGATACAGTTCTGTGGGGAGAGAGTGGGACAGTGGGATTAGTTTGGGGACTGATACAGGTCTGTGGGGAGAGTGTGGGACAGTGGGATTAGTTTGGGTATTGATACAAAGCTATGGGAGGACAGTGGGATTAGTTTGGGGACTGATACAGGTCTGTGGGGAGACAGTGGGTCAGTGGGATTAGTTTGGGGACTGATACAGTTCTGTGGGGAGAGAGTGGGACAGTGGGATTAGTTTGGGGACTGATACAGGTCTGTGGAGAGAGTGTGGGACAGTGGGATTAGTTTGGGGACTGATACAGGTCTGTGGGAAGAGAGTGGGACAGTCGGATTAGTTTGGGGACTGATACAGGTCTGTGGGGAGCGGGTGGATCAGTGGGATTAGTTTGGGGACTGATACAGGTCTGTGGAGAGAGTGGGACAGTGGGATTTGTTTGGGGACTGATACAGGTCTGTGGAGAGAGTGGGACAGTGGGATTAGTTTGGGTATTGATACAAAGCTATGGGAGGAGAGTGGGATTAGTTTGGGGACTGATACAGGTCTGTGGGGAGAGAGTGGGACAGTCGGATTAGTTTGGGGTCTGATACAGGTCTGTGGGGAGAGAGTGGGACAGTGTCATTAGTTTGGGGACTGATACAGGTCTGTGGGGAGAGAGTGGGACTGTGGGATTAGTTTGGGGACTGATAAAGGTCTGTGGGGAGAGAGTGGGGCAGTGGGTTTAGTTTGGGGTCTGATACAGGTCTGTGGGGAGAGAGTGGATCAGTGGGATTAGTTTAGGGACTGATACAGGTCTGTGGGGAGAGAGTGGGACAGTGGGATTAGTTTGGGGACTGATACACGTCTGTGGGAAGAGAGTGGATCAGTGGGATTAGTTTGGGGACTGATAGAGGTCTGTGGGGAGAGAGTGGGACAGTGGGATTAGTTTGGGGACTGATACAGGTCTGTGGGGAGAGAGTGGTACAGTGGGATTAGTTTGGGGACTGATACAGGTCTGTGGGGAGAGAGTGGGACAGTGGGATCAGTTTGGGGACTGATTCAGTTCGGTGGGGAGAGATATGGACAGTGGGATTAGTTTGTGGACTGATTCAGGTCTGTGGGGACAGAGTGGGACAGTGGGATTAGTTTGGGGACTGATACAGGTCTGTGGGGAAACGGTGGGACACTGGGATTTGTTTGGGACTGATACAGGTCTGTGGAGAGAGTGGGACAGTGGGATTAGTTTGGGGACTGCTACAGGGCAGTGGGGAGAGGGTGGGACCGTGGGGTTAGTTTGGGTATTGATACAGGGCTATGGGGAGAGTGTGGGACAGTGGGATTAGTTTGGGGACTGATACAGGTCTGTGGGAAGAGAGTGGGTCAGTGGGATTAGTTTGGGGACTGATACAGGTCTGTGGGGAGAGGGTGGATCAGTGGGATTAGTTTGGGGACTGATACAGGTCTGTGGAGAGAGTGGGACAGTGGGATATGTTCGGGGACTGATACAGGTCTGTGGAGAGAGTGGGACTGTGGGATTAGTTTGGGTATTGATACAAAGCTATGGGAGGACAGTGGGATTAGTTTGGGGACTGATACAGGTCTGTGGGGAGAGAGTGGGACAGTGGGATTTGGGGACTGATACAGGTCTGTGGGGACAGAGTGGGACAGTGGGATTAGTTTGGGGACTGATACAGGTCTGTGGGGAGAGAGTGGGACCGTGGTATAGTTTGGGGACTGATACAGGTCTGTGGGGAGAGAGTGGGGCAGTGGGATTAGTTTGGGGACTGATACAGGTTTGTGCGGAGAGAGTGGATCAGTGGGATTAGTTTAGGGACTGATACAGGTCTGTGGGGAGAGAGTGGTACAGTGGGATTAGTTTGGGGACTGATACAGGTCTGTGGGGAGAGAGTGGTACAGTGGGATTAGTTTGGGGACTGATACAGGTCTGTGGGGAGAGAGTGGGACAGTGGGATTAGTTTGGGGACTGATTCAGTTCTGTGGGAAGAGAGTGGGACAGTGGGATTAGTTTGGGGACTGATTCAGGTCTGTGGGGAGAGAGTGGGACAGTGGGATTTTGGGGGCTGATACAGGTCTGTGGGGAAACAGTGGGACAGTGGGATTTGTTTGGGGACTGATACAGGTCTGTGGAGAGAGTGGGACAGTGGGATTAGTTTGGGGACTGATACAGGTCTGTGGGGAAACGGTGGAACAGTGGGATTAGTTTGGGGACTGATACAGGTCTGTGGGGAGAGAGTGGGACAGTGGGATTAGTTTGGGGACTGATACAGGTCTGTGGAAAGAGAGTGGGACAGTGGGATTAGTTTGGGGACTGATACAGTTCTTTGGGGAGAGAGTCGGGCAGTGTGATTAGTTAGGGGACTGATTCAGGTCTGTGGGGAGAGAGTCGGGCAGTGGGATTAGTTTGGGGACTGATACAGGTCTGTGGGGAGAGAGTGGGACAGTGGGATTAGTTTGTGGACTGATACAGGTCTGTGGGGAGAGAGTGGGACAGTGGGATTAATTTGGGGACTGATACAGGTCTGTGGAGAGAGTGGGACAGTGGGATTAGTTTGGGTATTGATACAAAGCTATGGGAGGACAGTGGGATTAGTTTGGGGACTGATACAGGTCTGTGGGGAGAGAGTGGGACAGTGGGATTAGTTTGGGGACTAATACAGGTCTGTGGGGAGAGAGTGGGACAGTGGGATTAGTTTGGGGACTGATACAGGTCTGTGGGGAGAGAGTGGGACAGTGGGATTAGTTTGTGGACTGATTCAGGTCTGTCGGGAGAGAGTGGGACAGTGGGATTAGTTTGGGGACTGATACAGGTCTGTGGGGAGAGAGTGGGGCAGTGGGTTTAGTTTGGGGTCTGATACAGGTCTGTGGGGAGAGAGTGGTTCAGTGGGATTAGTTTAGGGACTGATACATGTCTGTGGGGAGAGAGTGGTACAGTGGGATTAGTTTGGGGACTGATACAGGTCTGTGGGGAGAGAGTGGGACAGTGGGATTAGTTTGGGGACTGATTCAGTTCTGTGGGGAGAGAGTGGGACAGTGGGATTAGTTTGGGGACTGATTCAGGTCTGTGGGGAGAGAGTGGGACAGTGGGATTTGTTTGGGGGCTGATACAGGTCTGTGGGGAAACGGTGGGACAGTGGGATTTGTTTGGGGACTGATACAGGTCTGTGGAGAGAGTGGGACAGTGGGATTAGTTTGGGGACTGATACAGGTCTGTGGGGAAACGGTGGGACAGTGGGATTTGTTTGGTGACTGATACAGGTCTGTGGAGAGAGTGGGACAGTGGGATTAGTTTGGGGACTGATACAGGTCTGTGGGGAGAGAGTGGGACAGTGGGATTAGTTTGGGGACTGATACAGGTCTGTGGGAAGAGAGTGGATCAGTGGGATTAGTTTGGGGACTGATACAGGTCTGTGGGGAGACAGTGGGACAGTGGGATTAGTTTGGGGACTGATACGGGTCTGTGGGGAGAGAGTGGGTCAGTGGGATTAGTTTGGGGACTGATACAGGTCTGTGGGGAGAGAATGGATCAGTGGGATTAGTTTAGGGACTGATACAGGTCTGTGGGGAAACGGTGGTACAGTGGGATTAGTTTGGCGACTGATACAGGTCTGTGGAGAGAGTGGGACAGTGGGATTAGTTTGGGGACTGATACAGGTCTGTGGGGAAACGGTGGGACAGTGGGATTAGTTTGGGGACTGATACAGGTCTGTGGGGAGAGAGTGGGACAGTGGGATTAGTTTGGGGACTGATACAGGTCTGTGGAAAGAGAGTGGGACAGTGGGATTAGTTTGGGGACTGATACAGGTCTTTGGGGAGAGAGTCGGGCAGTGTGATTAGTTTGGGGACTGATTCAGGTCTGTGGGGAGAGAGTCGGGCAGTGGGATTAGTTTGGGGACTGATACAGGTCTGTGGGGAGAGAGTGGGACAGTGGGATTAGTTTGTGGACTGATACAGGTCTGTGGGGAGAGAGTGGGACAGTGGGATTAATTTGGGGACTGATACAGGTCTGTGGAGAGAGTGGGACAGTGGGATTAGTTTCGGTATTGATACAAAGCTATGGGAGGACAGTGGGATTAGTTTGGGGACTGATACAGGTCTGTGGGGAGAGAGTGGTACAGTGGGATTAGTTTGGGGACTGATACAGGTCTGTGGGGAGAGAGTGGTACAGTGGGATTAGTTTGGGGACTGATACAGGTCTGTGGGGAGAGAGTGGGACAGTGGGATTAGTTTGGGGACTGATTCAGTTCTGTGGGGAGAGAGTGGGACAGTGGGATTAGTTTGGGGACTGATTCAGGTCAGTGGGGAGAGAGTGGGACAGTGGGATTTGTTTGGGGGCTGATACAGGTCTGTGGGGAAACGGTGGGACAGTGGGATTTGTTTGGGGACTGATACAGGTCTGTGGAGAGAGTGGGACAGTGGGATTAGTTTGGGGACTGATACAGGTCTGTGGGGAAACGGTGGGACAGTGGGATTTGTTTGGTGACTGATACAGGTCTTTGGAGAGAGTGGGACAGTGGGATTAGTTTGGGGACTGATACAGGTCTGTGGGGCGAGAGTGGGACAGTGGGATTAGTTTGGGGACTGATACAGGTCTGTGGGAAGAGAGTGGATCAGTGGGATTAGTTTGGGGACTGATACAGGTCTGTGGGGAGACAGTGGGACAGTGGGATTAGTTTGGGGACTGATACAGGTCTGTGGGGAGAGAGTGGGTCAGTGGGATTAGTTTGGGGACTGATACAGGTCTGTGGGGAGAGAGTGGATCAGTGGGATTAGTTTAGGGACTGATACAGGTCTGTGGGGAAACGGTGGTACAGTGGGATTAGTTTGGCGACTGATACAGGTCTGTGGGGAGAGAGTGGTACAGTGGGATTAGTTTGGGGACTGATACAGGTCTGTGGGGAGAGAGTGGGACAGTGGGATCAGTTTGGGGACTGATTCAGTTCTGTGGGGAGAGAGAGGGACAGTGGGTTTAGTTTGTGGACTGATTCTGGTCTGTGGGGAGAGAGTGGGACAGTGGGATTAGTTTGGGGACTGATACAGGTCTGTGGGGAAACGGTGGGACAGTCGGATTTGTTTGGGGACTGATACAGGTCTGTGGAGAGAGTGGGACAGTGGGATTAGTTTGGGGACTGATACAGGGCAGTGGGGAAACGGTGGGACAGTGGGGTTAGTTTGGGTATTGATACAGGGCTATGGGGAGAGGGTGCGACAGTGGGATTGGTTTGGGGACATACAGGTCTGTGGAGAGTGTGTGGGACAGTGGGATTAGTTTGGGGACTGATACAGGTCTGTGGGAAGAGAGTTGGACAGTGGGATTAGTTTGGGGACTGATACAGGTCTGTGGGGAGAGGGTGGATCAGTGGGATTAGTTTGGGGACTGATACAGGTCTGTAGAGAGAGTGGGACAGTGGGATTTGTTTGGGGACTGATACAGGTCTGTGGAGAGAGTGGGACAGTGGGATTAGTTTGGGTATTGATACAAAGCTATGGGAGGACAGTGGGATTAGTTTGGGGACTGATACAGGTCTGTGGGGAGAGAGTGTGACAGTGGGATTTGGGGACTGATACAGGTCTGTGGGGAGAGAGTGGGACAGTGGGATTAGTTTGGGGACTGATACAGGTCTGTGGGGAGAGAGTGGGACAGTGGGATAAGTTTGGGGACTGATACAGGTCTGTGGGGAGAGAGTGGGGCAGTGGGATTAGTTTGGGGACTGATTCAGTTCTGTGGGGAGAGAGTGGGACAGCGGGATTAGTTTGGGGACTGATTCAGGTCTGTGGGGGGAGAGTGGGACAGTGGGATTTGTTTGGGGGCTGATACAGGTCTGTGGGGAGAGAGTGGGACAGTGGGATTAATTTGGGGACTGATACAGGTCTGTGGAGAGAGTGGGACAGTGGGATTAGTTTGGGTATTGATACAAAGCTATGGGAGGACAGTGGGATTAGTTTGGGGACTGATACAGGTCTGTGGGGAGAGAGTGGGACAGTGGGATTAGTTTGGGGACTAATACAGGTCTGTGGGGAGAGAGTGGGACAGTGGGATTAGTTTGGGGACTGATACAGGTCTGTGGGGAGAGAGTGGGACAGTGGGATTAGTTTGTGGACTGATTCAGGTCTGTCGGGAGAGAGTGGGACAGTGGGATTAGTTTGGGGACTGATACAGGTCTGTGGGGAGAGAGTGGGGCAGTGGGTTTAGTTTGGGGTCTGATACAGGTCTGTGGGGAGAGAGTGGTTCAGTGGGATTAGTTTAGGGACTGATACATGTCTGTGGGGAGAGAGTGGTACAGTGGGATTAGTTTGGGGACTGATACAGGTCTGTGGGGAGAGAGTGGGACAGTGGGATTAGTTTGGGGACTGATTCAGTTCTGTGGGGAGAGAGTGGGACAGTGGGATTAGTTTGGGGACTGATTCAGGTCTGTGGGGAGAGAGTGGGACAGTGGGATTTGTTTGGGGGCTGATACAGGTCTGTGTGGAAACTGTGGGACAGTGGGATTTGTTTGGGGACTGATACAGGTCTGTGGAGAGAGTGGGACAGTGGGATTAGTTTGGGGACTGATACAGGTCTGTGGGGAAACGGTGGGACAGTGGGATTTGTTTGGTGACTGATACAGGTCTGTGGAGAGAGTGGGACAGTGGGATTAGTTTGGGGACTGATACAGGTCTGTGGGGAGAGAGTGGGACAGTGGGATTAGTTTGGGGACTGATACAGGTCTGTGGGAAGAGAGTGGATCAGTGGGATTAGTTTGGGGACTGATACAGGTCTGTGGGGAGACAGTGGGACAGTGGGATTAGTTTGGGGACTGATACGGGTCTGTGGGGAGAGAGTGGGTCAGTGGGATTAGTTTGGGGACTGATACAGGTCTGTGGGGAGAGAATGGATCAGTGGGATTAGTTTAGGGACTGATACAGGTCTGTGGGGAAACGGTGGTACAGTGGGATTAGTTTGGCGACTGATACAGGTCTGTGGAGAGAGTGGGACAGTGGGATTAGTTTGGGGACTGATACAGGTCTGTGGGGAAACGGTGGGACAGTGGGATTAGTTTGGGGACTGATACAGGTCTGTGGGGAGAGAGTGGGACAGTGGGATTAGTTTGGGGACTGATACAGGTCTGTGGAAAGAGAGTGGGACAGTGGGATTAGTTTGGGGACTGATACAGGTCTTTGGGGAGAGAGTCGGGCAGTGTGATTAGTTTGGGGACTGATTCAGGTCTGTGGGGAGAGAGTCGGGCAGTGGGATTAGTTTGGGGACTGATACAGGTCTGTGGGGAGAGAGTGGGACAGTGGGATTAGTTTGTGGACTGATACAGGTCTGTGGGGAGAGAGTGGGACAGTGGGATTAATTTGGGGACTGATACAGGTCTGTGGAGAGAGTGGGACAGTGGGATTAGTTTCGGTATTGATACAAAGCTATGGGAGGACAGTGGGATTAGTTTGGGGACTGATACAGGTCTGTGGGGAGAGAGTGGTACAGTGGGATTAGTTTGGGGACTGATACAGGTCTGTGGGGAGAGAGTGGTACAGTGGGATTAGTTTGGGGACTGATACAGGTCTGTGGGGAGAGAGTGGGACAGTGGGATTAGTTTGGGGACTGATTCAGTTCTGTGGGGAGAGAGTGGGACAGTGGGATTAGTTTGGGGACTGATTCAGGTCAGTGGGGAGAGAGTGGGACAGTGGGATTTGTTTGGGGGCTGATACAGGTCTGTGGGGAAACGGTGGGACAGTGGGATTTGTTTGGGGACAGATACAGGTCTGTGGAGAGAGTGGGACAGTGGGATTAGTTTGGGGACTGATACAGGTCTGTGGGGAAACGGTGGGACAGTGGGATTTGTTTGGTGACTGATACAGGTCTTTGGAGAGAGTGGGACAGTGGGATTAGTTTGGGGACTGATACAGGTCTGTGGGGAGAGAGTGGGACAGTGGGATTAGTTTGGGGACTGATACAGGTCTGTGGGAAGAGAGTGGATCAGTGGGATTAGTTTGGGGACTGATACAGGTCTGTGGGGAGACAGTGGGACAGTGGGATTAGTTTGGGGACTGATACAGGTCTGTGGGGAGAGAGTGGGTCAGTGGGATTAGTTTGGGGACTGATACAGGTCTGTGGGGAGAGAGTGGATCAGTGGGATTAGTTTAGGGACTGATACAGGTCTGTGGGGAAACGGTGGTACAGTGGGATTAGTTTGGCGACTGATACAGGTCTGTGGGGAGAGAGTGGTACAGTGGGATTAGTTTGGGGACTGATACAGGTCTGTGGGGAGAGAGTGGGACAGTGGGATCAGTTTGGGGACTGATTCAGTTCTGTGGGGAGAGAGAGGGACAGTGGGTTTAGTTTGTGGACTGATTCTGGTCTGTGGGGAGAGAGTGGGACAGTGGGATTAGTTTGGGGACTGATACAGGTCTGTGGGGAAACGGTGGGACAGTCGGATTTGTTTGGGGACTGATACAGGTCTGTGGAGAGAGTGGGACAGTGGGATTAGTTTGGGGACTGATACAGGGCAGTGGGGAAACGGTGGGACAGTGGGGTTAGTTTGGGTATTGATACAGGGCTATGGGGAGAGGGTGCGACAGTGGGATTGGTTTGGGGACATACAGGTCTGTGGAGAGTGTGTGGGACAGTGGGATTAGTTTGGGGACTGATACAGGTCTGTGGGAAGAGAGTTGGACAGTGGGATTAGTTTGGGGACTGATACAGGTCTGTGGGGAGAGGGTGGATCAGTGGGATTAGTTTGGGGACTGATACAGGTCTGTAGAGAGAGTGGGACAGTGGGATTTGTTTGGGGACTGATACAGGTCTGTGGAGAGAGTGGGACAGTGGGATTAGTTTGGGTATTGATACAAAGCTATGGGAGGACAGTGGGATTAGTTTGGGGACTGATACAGGTCTGTGGGGAGAGAGTGGGACAGTGGGATTTGGGGACTGATACAGGTCTGTGGGGAGAGAGTGGGACAGTGGGATTAGTTTGGGGACTGATACAGGTCTGTGGGGAGAGAGTGGGACAGTGGGATAAGTTTGGGGACTGATACAGGTCTGTGGGGAGAGAGTGGGGCAGTGGGATTAGTTTGGGGACTGATTCAGTTCTGTGGGGAGAGAGTGGGACAGCGGGATTAGTTTGGGGACTGATTCAGGTCTGTGGGGAGAGAGTGGGACAGTGGGATTTGTTTGGGGGCTGATACAGGTCTGTGGGGAAACGGTGGGACAGTGGGATTTGTTTGGGGACTGATACAGGTCTGTGGAGAGAGTGGGACAGTGGGATTAGTTTGGGGACTGATACAGGTCTGTGGGGAAACGGTGGGACAGTGGGATTTGTTTGGGGACTGATACAGGTCTGTGGAGAGAGTGGGACAGTGGGATTAGTTTGGGGACTGATACAGGTCTGTGGAAAGAGAGTGGGACAGTGGGATTAGTTTGGGGACTGATACAGGTCTTTGGGGAGAGAGTCGGGCAGTGTGATTAGTTTGGGGACTGATTCAGGTCTATGGGGAGAGCGTCGGGCAGTGGGATTAGTTTGGGGACTGATACAGGTCTGTGGGGAGAGAGTGGGACAGTGGGATTAGTTTGGGGACTGATACATGTCTGTGGGGAGAGAGTGGGACAGTGGGATTAGTTTGGGGACTGATACAGGTCTGTGGAGAGAGTGGGACAGTGGGATTAGTTTGGGGACTGATACAGGTCTGTGGGAAGAGAGTGGGACAGTCGGATTAGTTTGGGGACTGATACAGGTCTGTGGGGAGAGGGTGGATCAGTGGGATTAGTTTGGGGACTGATACAGGTCTGTGGAGAGAGTGGGACAGTGGGATTTGTTTGGGGACTGATACAGGTCTGTGGAGAGAGTGGGACAGTGGGATTAGTTTGGGTATTGATACAAAGCTATGGGAGGAGAGTGGGATTAGTTTGGGGACTGATACAGGTCTGTGGGGAGAGAGTGGGACAGTGGGATTAGTTTGGGGTCTGATACAGGTCTGTGGGGAGAGAGTGGGACAGTGTCATTAGTTTGGGGACTGATACAGGTCTGTGGGGAGTGAGTGGGACAGTGGGATTAGTTTGGGGACTGATTCAGGTCAGTGGGGAGAGAGTGGGACAGTGGGATTTGTTTGGGGGCTGATACACGTCTGTGGGGAAACGGTGGGACAGTGGGATTTGTTTGGGGACAGATACAGGTCTGTGGAGAGAGTGGGACAGTGGGATTAGTTTGGGGACTGATACAGGTCTGTGGGGAAACGGTGGGACAGTGGGATTTGTTTGGTGACTGATACAGGTCTTTGGAGAGAGTGGGACAGTGGGATTAGTTTGGGGACTGATACAGGTCTGTGGGGAGAGAGTGGGACAGTGGGATTAGTTTGGGGACTGATACAGGTCTGTGGGAAGAGAGTGGATCAGTGGGATTAGTTTGGGGACTGATACAGGTCTGTGGGGAGACAGTGGGACAGTGGGATTAGTTTGGGGACTGATACAGGTCTGTGGGGAGAGAGTGGGTCAGTGGGATTAGTTTGGGGACTGATACAGGTCTGTGGGGAGAGAGTGGATCAGTGGGATTAGTTTAGGGACTGATACAGGTCTGTGGGGAAACGGTGGTACAGTGGGATTAGTTTGGCGACTGATACAGGTCTGTGGGGAGAGAGTGGTACAGTGGGATTAGTTTGGGGACTGATACAGGTCTGTGGGGAGAGAGTGGGACAGTGGGATCAGTTTGGGGACTGATTCAGTTCTGTGGGGAGAGAGAGGGACAGTGGGTTTAGTTTGTGGACTGATTCTGGTCTGTGGGGAGAGAGTGGGACAGTGGGATTAGTTTGGGGACTGATACAGGTCTGTGGGGAAACGGTGGGACAGTCGGATTTGTTTGGGGACTGATACAGGTCTGTGGAGAGAGTGGGACAGTGGGATTAGTTTGGGGACTGATACAGGGCAGTGGGGAAACGGTGGGACAGTGGGGTTAGTTTGGGTATTGATACAGGGCTATGGGGAGAGGGTGCGACAGTGGGATTGGTTTGGGGACATACAGGTCTGTGGAGAGTGTGTGGGACAGTGGGATTAGTTTGGGGACTGATACAGGTCTGTGGGAAGAGAGTTGGACAGTGGGATTAGTTTGGGGACTGATACAGGTCTGTGGGGAGAGGGTGGATCAGTGGGATTAGTTTGGGGACTGATACAGGTCTGTAGAGAGAGTGGGACAGTGGGATTTGTTTGGGGACTGATACAGGTCTGTGGAGAGAGTGGGACAGTGGGATTAGTTTGGGTATTGATACAAAGCTATGGGAGGACAGTGGGATTAGTTTGGGGACTGATACAGGTCTGTGGGGAGAGAGTGGGACAGTGGGATTTGGGGACTGATACAGGTCTGTGGGGAGAGAGTGGGACAGTGGGATTAGTTTGGGGACTGATACAGGTCTGTGGGGAGAGAGTGGGACAGTGGGATAAGTTTGGGGACTGATACAGGTCTGTGGGGAGAGAGTGGGGCAGTGGGAGTAGTTTGGGGACTGATTCAGTTCTGTGGGGAGAGAGTGGGACAGCGGGATTAGTTTGGGGACTGATTCAGGTCTGTGGGGAGAGAGTGGGACAGTGGGATTTGTTTGGGGGCTGATACAGGTCTGTGGGGAAACGGTGGGACAGTGGGATTTGTTTGGGGACTGATACAGGTCTGTGGAGAGAGTGGGACAGTGGGATTAGTTTGGGGACTGATACAGGTCTGTGGGGAAACGGTGGGACAGTGGGATTTGTTTGGGGACTGATACAGGTCTGTGGAGAGAGTGGGACAGTGGGATTAGTTTGGGGACTGATACATGTCTGTGGAAAGAGAGTGGGACAGTGGGATTAGTTTGGGGACTGATACAGGTCTTTGGGGAGAGAGTCGGGCAGTGTGATTAGTTTGGGGACTGATTCAGGTCTATGGGGAGAGCGTCGGGCAGTGGGATTAGTTTGGGGACTGATACAGGTCTGTGGGGAGAGAGTGGGACAGTGGGATTAGTTTGGGGACTGATACATGTCTGTGGGGAGAGAGTGGGACAGTGGGATTAGTTTGGGGACTGATACAGGTCTGTGGAGAGAGTGGGACAGTGGGATTAGTTTGGGGACTGATACAGGTCTGTGGGAAGAGAGTGGGACAGTCGGATTAGTTTGGGGACTGATACAGGTCTGTGGGGAGAGGGTGGATCAGTGGGATTAGTTTGGGGACTGATACAGGTCTGTGGAGAGAGTGGGACAGTGGGATTTGTTTGGGGACTGATACAGGTCTGTGGAGAGAGTGGGACAGTGGGATTAGTTTGGGTATTGATACAAAGCTATGGGAGGAGAGTGGGATTAGTTTGGGGACTGATACAGGTCTGTGGGGAGAGAGTGGGACAGTGGGATTAGTTTGGGGTCTGATACAGGTCTGTGGGGAGAGAGTGGGACAGTGTCATTAGTTTGGGGACTGATACAGGTCTGTGGGGAGTGAGTGGGACAGTGGGATTAGTTTGGGGACTGATAAAGGTCTGTGGGGAGAGAGTGGGGCAGTGGGTTTAGTTTGGGGTCTGATACAGGTCTGTGGGGACAGGGTGGATCAGTGGGATTAGTTTAGGGACTGATACAGGTCTGTGGGGAGAGAGTGGGACAGTGGGATTAGTTTGGGGACTGATACAGGTCTGTGGGAAGAGAGTGGATCAGTGGGATTAGTTTGGGGACTGATAGAGGTCTGTGGGGAGAGAGTGGGACAGTGGGATTAGTTTGGGGACTGATACAGGTCTGTGGGGAGAGAGTGGTACAGTGGGATTAGTTTGGGGACTGATACAGGTCTGTGGGGAGAGAGTGGGACAGTGGGATCAGTTTGGGGACTGATTCAGTTCTGTGGGGAGAGATATGGACAGTGGGATTAGTTTGTGGACTGATTCAGGTCTGTGGGGACAGAGTGGGACAGTGGGATTAGTTTGGGGACTGATACAGGTCTGTGGGGAAACGGTGGGACACTGGGATTTGTTTGGGACTGATACAGGTCTGTGGAGAGAGTGGGACAGTGGGATTAGTTTGGGGACTGCTACAGGGCAGTGGGGAGAGGGTGGGACCGTGGGGTTAGTTTGGGTATTGATACAGGGCTATGGGGAGAGTGTGGGACAGTGGGATTAGTTTGGGGACTGATACAGGTCTGTGGGAAGAGAGTGGGTCAGTGGGATTAGTTTGGGGACTGATACAGGTCTGTGGGGAGAGGGTGGATCAGTGGGATTAGTTTGGGGACTGATACAGGTCTGTGGAGAGAGTGGGACAGTGGGATTTGTTCGGGGACTGATACAGGTCTGTGGAGAGAGTGGGACTGTGGGATTAGTTTGGGTATTGATACAAAGCTATGGGAGGACAGTGGGATTAGTTTGGGGACTGATACAGGTCTGTGGGGAGAGAGTGGGACAGTGGGATTTGGGGACTGATACAGGTCTGTGGGGACAGAGTGGGACAGTGGGATTAGTTTGGGGACTGATACAGGTCTGTGGGGAGAGAGTGGGACCGTGGTATAGTTTGGGGACTGATACAGGTCTGTGGGGAGAGAGTGGGGCAGTGGGATTAGTTTGGGGACTGATACAGGTCTGTGGGGAGAGAGTGGGACAGTGGGATTAGTTTGGGGACTGATACAGGTCTGTGGGGAGGGAGTGGGACAGTGGGATTAGTTTGGGGACTGATACAGGTCTGTGGAGAGAGTGGGACAGTGGGATTAGTTTGGGGACTGATACAGGTCTGTGGGAAGAGAGTGGGACAGTCGGATTAGTTTGGGGACTGATACAGGTCTGTGGGGAGAGGGTGGATCAGTGGGATTAGTTTGGGGACTGATACAGGTCTGTGGAGAGAGTGGGACAGTGGGATTTGTTTGGGGACTGATACAGGTCTGTGGAGAGAGTGGGACAGTGGGATTAGTTTGGGTATTGATACAAAGCTATGGGAGGAGAGTGGGATTAGTTTGGGGACTGATACAGGTCTGTGGGGAGAGAGTGGGACAGTGGGATTAGTTTGGGGTCTGATACAGGTCTGTGGGGAGAGAGTGGGACAGTGTCATTAGTGTGGGGACTGATACAGGTCTGTGGGGAGAGAGTGGGACAGTGGGATTAGTTTGGGGACTGATAAAGGTCTGTGGGGAGAGAGTGGGGCAGTGGGTTTAGTTTGGGGTCTGATACAGGTCTGTGGGGAGAGGGTGGATCAGTGGGATTAGTTTAGGGACTGATACAGGTCTGTGGGGAGAGAGTGGGACAGTGGGATTAGTTTGGGGACTGATACAGGTCTGTGGGAAGAGAGTGGATCAGTGGGATTAGTTTGGGGACTGATAGAGGTCTGTGGGGAGAGAGTGGGACAGTGGGATTAGTTTGGGGACTGATACAGGTCTGTGGGGAGAGAGTGGTACAGTGGGATTAGTTTGGGGACTGATACAGGTCTGTGGGGAGAGAGTGGGACAGTGGGATCAGTTTGGGGACTGATTCAGTTCTGTGGGGAGAGATATGGACAGTGGGATTAGTTTGTGGACTGATTCAGGTCTGTGGGGACAGAGTGGGACAGTGGGATTAGTTTGGGGACTGATACAGGTCTGTGGGGAAACGGTGGGACACTGGGATTTGTTTGGGACTGATACAGGTCTGTGGAGAGAGTGGGACAGTGGGATTAGTTTGGGGACTGCTACAGGGCAGTGGGGAGAGGGTGGGACCGTGGGGTTAGTTTGGGTATTGATAAAGGGCTATGGGGAGAGTGTGGGACAGTGGGATTAGTTTGGGGACTGATACAGGTCTCTGGGAAGAGAGTGGGTCAGTGGGATTAGTTTGGGGACTGATATAGGTCTGTGGGGAGAGGGTGGATCAGTGGGATTAGTTTGGGGACTGATACAGGTCTGTGGAGAGAGTGGGACAGTGGGATTTGTTCGGGGACTGATACAGGTCTGTGGAGAGAGTGGGACTGTGGGATTAGTTTGGGTATTGATACAAAGCTATGGGAGGACAGTGTGATTAGTTTGGGGACTGATACAGGTCTGTGGGGAGACAGTGGGACAGTGGGATTAGTTTGGGGACTGATACAGGTCTGTGGGGAGAGAGTGGGTCAGTGGGATTAGTTTGGGGACTGATACAGGTCTGTGGGGAGAGAGTGGGACAGTGGGATTAGTTTGGGGACTGATACAGGTCTGTGGGGAGAGAGTGGGACAGTGGGATAAGTTTGGGGACTGATACAGGTCTGTGGGGAGAGAGTGGGGCAGTGGGAGTAGTTTGGGGACTGATTCAGTTCTGTGGGGAGAGAGTGGGACAGCGGGATTAGTTTGGGGACTGATTCAGGTCTGTGGGGAGAGAGTGGGACAGTGGGATTTGTTTGGGGGCTGATACAGGTCTGTGGGGAAACGGTGGGACAGTGGGATTTGTTTGGGGACTGATACAGGTCTGTGGAGAGAGTGGGACAGTGGGATTAGTTTGGGGACTGATACAGGTCTGTGGGGAAACGGTGGGACAGTGGGATTTGTTTGGGGACTGATACAGGTCTGTGGAGAGAGTGGGACAGTGGGATTAGTTTGGGGACTGATACATGTCTGTGGAAAGAGAGTGGGACAGTGGGATTAGTTTGGGGACTGATACAGGTCTTTGGGGAGAGAGTCGGGCAGTGTGATTAGTTTGGGGACTGATTCAGGTCTATGGGGAGAGCGTCGGGCAGTGGGATTAGTTTGGGGACTGATACAGGTCTGTGGGGAGAGAGTGGGACAGTGGGATTAGTTTGGGGACTGATACATGTCTGTGGGGAGAGAGTGGGACAGTGGGATTAGTTTGGGGACTGATACAGGTCTGTGGAGAGAGTGGGACAGTGGGATTAGTTTGGGGACTGATACAGGTCTGTGGGAAGAGAGTGGGACAGTCGGATTAGTTTGGGGACTGATACAGGTCTGTGGGGAGAGGGTGGATCAGTGGGATTAGTTTGGGGACTGATACAGGTCTGTGGAGAGAGTGGGACAGTGGGATTTGTTTGGGGACTGATACAGGTCTGTGGAGAGAGTGGGACAGTGGGATTAGTTTGGGTATTGATACAAAGCTATGGGAGGAGAGTGGGATTAGTTTGGGGACTGATACAGGTCTGTGGGGAGAGAGTGGGACAGTGGGATTAGTTTGGGGTCTGATACAGGTCTGTGGGGAGAGAGTGGGACAGTGTCATTAGTTTGGGGACTGATACAGGTCTGTGGGGAGTGAGTGGGACAGTGGGATTAGTTTGGGGACTGATAAAGGTCTGTGGGGAGAGAGTGGGGCAGTGGGTTTAGTTTGGGGTCTGATACAGGTCTGTGGGGACAGGGTGGATCAGTGGGATTAGTTTAGGGACTGATACAGGTCTGTGGGGAGAGAGTGGGACAGTGGGATTAGTTTGGGGACTGATACAGGTCTGTGGGAAGAGAGTGGATCAGTGGGATTAGTTTGGGGACTGATAGAGGTCTGTGGGGAGAGAGTGGGACAGTGGGATTAGTTTGGGGACTGATACAGGTCTGTGGGGAGAGAGTGGTACAGTGGGATTAGTTTGGGGACTGATACAGGTCTGTGGGGAGAGAGTGGGACAGTGGGATCAGTTTGGGGACTGATTCAGTTCTGTGGGGAGAGATATGGACAGTGGGATTAGTTTGTGGACTGATTCAGGTCTGTGGGGACAGAGTGGGACAGTGGGATTAGTTTGGGGACTGATACAGGTCTGTGGGGAAACGGTGGGACACTGGGATTTGTTTGGGACTGATACAGGTCTGTGGAGAGAGTGGGACAGTGGGATTAGTTTGGGGACTGCTACAGGGCAGTGGGGAGAGGGTGGGACCGTGGGGTTAGTTTGGGTATTGATACAGGGCTATGGGGAGAGTGTGGGACAGTGGGATTAGTTTGGGGACTGATACAGGTCTGTGGGAAGAGAGTGGGTCAGTGGGATTAGTTTGGGGACTGATACAGGTCTGTGGGGAGAGGGTGGATCAGTGGGATTAGTTTGGGGACTGATACAGGTCTGTGGAGAGAGTGGGACAGTGGGATTTGTTCGGGGACTGATACAGGTCTGTGGAGAGAGTGGGACTGTGGGATTAGTTTGGGTATTGATACAAAGCTATGGGAGGACAGTGGGATTAGTTTGGGGACTGATACAGGTCTGTGGGGAGAGAGTGGGACAGTGGGATTTGGGGACTGATACAGGTCTGTGGGGACAGAGTGGGACAGTGGGATTAGTTTGGGGACTGATACAGGTCTGTGGGGAGAGAGTGGGACCGTGGTATAGTTTGGGGACTGATACAGGTCTGTGGGGAGAGAGTGGGGCAGTGGGATTAGTTTGGGGACTGATACAGGTCTGTGGGGAGAGAGTGGGACAGTGGGATTAGTTTGGGGACTGATACAGGTCTGTGGGGAGGGAGTGGGACAGTGGGATTAGTTTGGGGACTGATACAGGTCTGTGGAGAGAGTGGGACAGTGGGATTAGTTTGGGGACTGATACAGGTCTGTGGGAAGAGAGTGGGACAGTCGGATTAGTTTGGGGACTGATACAGGTCTGTGGGGAGAGGGTGGATCAGTGGGATTAGTTTGGGGACTGATACAGGTCTGTGGAGAGAGTGGGACAGTGGGATTTGTTTGGGGACTGATACAGGTCTGTGGAGAGAGTGGGACAGTGGGATTAGTTTGGGTATTGATACAAAGCTATGGGAGGAGAGTGGGATTAGTTTGGGGACTGATACAGGTCTGTGGGGAGAGAGTGGGACAGTGGGATTAGTTTGGGGTCTGATACAGGTCTGTGGGGAGAGAGTGGGACAGTGTCATTAGTGTGGGGACTGATACAGGTCTGTGGGGAGAGAGTGGGACAGTGGGATTAGTTTGGGGACTGATAAAGGTCTGTGGGGAGAGAGTGGGGCAGTGGGTTTAGTTTGGGGTCTGATACAGGTCTGTGGGGAGAGGGTGGATCAGTGGGATTAGTTTAGGGACTGATACAGGTCTGTGGGGAGAGAGTGGGACAGTGGGATTAGTTTGGGGACTGATACAGGTCTGTGGGAAGAGAGTGGATCAGTGGGATTAGTTTGGGGACTGATAGAGGTCTGTGGGGAGAGAGTGGGACAGTGGGATTAGTTTGGGGACTGATACAGGTCTGTGGGGAGAGAGTGGTACAGTGGGATTAGTTTGGGGACTGATACAGGTCTGTGGGGAGAGAGTGGGACAGTGGGATCAGTTTGGGGACTGATTCAGTTCTGTGGGGAGAGATATGGACAGTGGGATTAGTTTGTGGACTGATTCAGGTCTGTGGGGACAGAGTGGGACAGTGGGATTAGTTTGGGGACTGATACAGGTCTGTGGGGAAACGGTGGGACACTGGGATTTGTTTGGGACTGATACAGGTCTGTGGAGAGAGTGGGACAGTGGGATTAGTTTGGGGACTGCTACAGGGCAGTGGGGAGAGGGTGGGACCGTGGGGTTAGTTTGGGTATTGATAAAGGGCTATGGGGAGAGTGTGGGACAGTGGGATTAGTTTGGGGACTGATACAGGTCTCTGGGAAGAGAGTGGGTCAGTGGGATTAGTTTGGGGACTGATATAGGTCGGTGGGGAGAGGGTGGATCAGTGGGATTAGTTTGGGGACTGATACAGGTCTGTGGAGAGAGTGGGACAGTGGGATTTGTTCGGGGACTGATACAGGTCTGTGGAGAGAGTGGGACTGTGGGATTAGTTTGGGTATTGATACAAAGCTATGGGAGGACAGTGTGATTAGTTTGGGGACTGATACAGGTCTGTGGGGAGACAGTGGGACAGTGGGATTAGTTTGGGGACTGATACAGGTCTGTGGGGAGAGAGTGGGTCAGTGGGATTAGTTTGGGGACTGATACAGGTCTGTGGGGAGAGAGTGGATCAGTGGGATTAGTTTAGGGACTGATACAGGTCTGTGGGGAAACGGTGGTACAGTGGGATTAGTTTGGCGACTGATACAGGTCTGTGGGGAGAGAGTGGTACAGTGGGATTAGTTTGGGGACTGATACAGGTCTGTGGGGAGAGAGTGGGACAGTGGGATCAGTTTGGGGACTGATTCAGTTCTGTGGGGAGAGAGAGGGACAGTGGGTTTAGTTTGTGGACTGATTCTGGTCTGTGGGGAGAGAGTGGGACAGTGGGATTAGTTTGGGGACTGATACAGGTCTGTGGGGAAACGGTGGGACAGTCGGATTTGTTTGGGGACTGATACAGGTCTGTGGAGAGAGTGGGACAGTGGGATTAGTTTGGGGACTGATACAGGGCAGTGGGGAAACGGTGGGACAGTGGGGTTAGTTTGGGTATTGATACAGGGCTATGGGGAGAGGGTGCGACAGTGGGATTGGTTTGGGGACATACAGGTCTGTGGAGAGTGTGTGGGACAGTGGGATTAGTTTGGGGACTGATACAGGTCTGTGGGAAGAGAGTTGGACAGTGGGATTAGTTTGGGGACTGATACAGGTCTGTGGGGAGAGGGTGGATCAGTGGGATTAGTTTGGGGACTGATACAGGTCTGTAGAGAGAGTGGGACAGTGGGATTTGTTTGGGGACTGATACAGGTCTGTGGAGAGAGTGGGACAGTGGGATTAGTTTGGGTATTGATACAAAGCTATGGGAGGACAGTGGGATTAGTTTGGGGACTGATACAGGTCTGTGGGGAGAGAGTGGGACAGTGGGATTTGGGGACTGATACAGGTCTGTGGGGAGAGAGTGGGACAGTGGGATTAGTTTGGGGACTGATACAGGTCTGTGGGGAGAGAGTGGGACAGTGGGATAAGTTTGGGGACTGATACAGGTCTGTGGGGAGAGAGTGGGGCAGTGGGATTAGTTTGGGGACTGATTCAGTTCTGTGTGGAGAGAGTGGGACAGCGGGATTAGTTTGGGGACTGATTCAGGTCTGTGGGGAGAGAGTGGGACAGTGGGATTTGTTTGGGGGCTGATACAGGTCTGTGGGGAAACGGTGGGACAGTGGGATTTGTTTGGGGACTGATACAGGTCTGTGGAGAGAGTGGGACAGTGGGATTAGTTTGGGGACTGATACAGGTCTGTGGGGAAACGGTGGGACAGTGGGATTTGTTTGGGGACTGATACAGGTCTGTGGAGAGAGTGGGACAGTGGG
The DNA here is from genome assembly GCF_030144855.1 of Hypanus sabinus. NCBI lineage: Eukaryota > Metazoa > Chordata > Chondrichthyes > Myliobatiformes > Dasyatidae > Hypanus > Hypanus sabinus. Next base: position 79,868,596 of record NC_082712.1, on the reverse strand, counting down.
ATTAGTTTGGGGACTGATACAGGTCTGTGGAAAGAGAGTGGGACAGTGGGATTAGTTTGGGGACTGATACAGGTCTTTGGGGAGAGAGTCGGGCAGTGTGATTAGTTTGGGGACTGATTCAGGTCTATGGGGAGAGCGTCGGGCAGTGGGATTAGTTTGGGGACTGATACAGGTCTGTGGGGAGAGAGTGGGACAGTGGGATTAGTTTGGGGACTGATACAGGTCTGTGGGGAGAGAGTGGGACAGTGGGATTAGTTTGGGGACTGATACAGGTCTGTGGAGAGAGTGGGACAGTGGGATTAGTTTGGGGACTGATACAGGTCTGTGGGAAGAGAGTGGGACAGTCGGATTAGTTTGGGGACTGATACAGGTCTGTGGGGAGAGGGTGGATCAGTGGGATTAGTTTGGGGACTGATACAGGTCTGTGGAGAGAGTGGGACAGTGGGATTTGTTTGGGGACTGATACAGGTCTGTGGAGAGAGTGGGACAGTGGGATTAGTTTGGGTATTGATACAAAGCTATGGGAGGAGAGTGGGATTAGTTTGGGGACTGATACAGGTCTGTGGGGAGAGAGTGGGACAGTGGGATTAGTTTGGGGTCTGATACAGGTCTGTGGGGAGAGAGTGGGACAGTGTCATTAGTTTGGGGACTGATACAGGTCTGTGGGGAGAGAGTGGGACAGTGGGATTAGTTTGGGGACTGATAAAGGTCTGTGGGGAGAGAGTGGGGCAGTGGGTTTAGTTTGGGGTCTGATACAGGTCTGTGGGGACAGGGTGGATCAGTGGGATTAGTTTAGGGACTGATACAGGTCTGTGGGGAGAGAGTGGGACAGTGGGATTAGTTTGGGGACTGATACAGGTCTGTGGGAAGAGAGTGGATCAGTGGGATTAGTTTGGGGACTGATAGAGGTCTGTGGGGAGAGAGTGGGACAGTGGGATTAGTTTGGGGACTGATACAGGTCTGTGGGGAGAGAGTGGTACAGTGGGATTAGTTTGGGGACTGATACAGGTCTGTGGGGAGAGAGTGGGACAGTGGGATCAGTTTGGGGACTGATTCAGTTCTGTGGGGAGAGATATGGACAGTGGGATTAGTTTGTGGACTGATTCAGGTCTGTGGGGACAGAGTGGGACAGTGGGATTAGTTTGGGGACTGATACAGGTCTGTGGGGAAACGGTGGGACACTGGGATTTGTTTGGGACTGATACAGGTCTGTGGAGAGAGTGGGACAGTGGGATTAGTTTGGGGACTGCTACAGGGCAGTGGGGAGAGGGTGGGACCGTGGGGTTAGTTTCGGTATTGATACAGGGCTATGGGGAGAGTGTGGGACAGTGGGATTAGTTTGGGGACTGATACAGGTCTGTGGGAAGAGAGTGGGTCAGTGGGATTAGTTTGGGGACTGATACAGGTCTGTGGGGAGAAGGTGGATCAGTGGGATTAGTTTGGGGACTGATACAGGTCTGTGGAGAGAGTGGGACAGTGGGATTTGTTCGGGGACTGATACAGGTCTGTGGAGAGAGTGGGACTGTGGGATTAGTTTGGGTATTGATACAAAGCTATGGGAGGACAGTGGGATTAGTTTGGGGACTGATACAGGTCTGTGGGGAGAGAGTGGGACAGTGGGATTTGGGGACTGATACAGGTCTGTGGGGACAGAGTGGGACAGTGGGATTAGTTTGGGGACTGATACAGGTCTGTGGGGAGAGAGTGGGACCGTGGTATAGTTTGGGGACTGATACAGGTCTGTGGGGAGAGAGTGGGGCAGTGGGATTAGTTTGGGGACTGATACAGGTCTGTGGGGAGAGAGTGGGACAGTGGGATTAGTTTGGGGACTGATACAGGTCTGTGGGGAGAGAGTGGGACAGTGGGATTAGTTTGGGGACTGATACAGGTCTGTGGAGAGAGTGGGACAGTGGGATTAGTTTGGGGACTGATACAGGTCTGTGGGAAGAGAGTGGGACAGTCGGATTAGTTTGGGGACTGATACAGGTCTGTGGGGAGAGGGTGGATCAGTGGGATTAGTTTGGGGACTGATACAGGTCTGTGGAGAGAGTGGGACAGTGGGATTTGTTTGGGGACTGATACAGGTCTGTGGAGAGAGTGGGACAGTGGGATTAGTTTGGGTATTGATACAAAGCTATGGGAGGAGAGTGGGATTAGTTTGGGGACTGATACAGGTCTGTGGGGAGAGAGTGGGACAGTGGGATTAGTTTGGGGTCTGATACAGGTCTGTGGGGAGAGAGTGGGACAGTGTCATTAGTGTGGGGACTGATACAGGTCTGTGGGGAGAGAGTGGGACAGTGGGATTAGTTTGGGGACTGATAAAGGTCTGTGGGGAGAGAGTGGGGCAGTGGGTTTAGTTTGGGGTCTGATACAGGTCTGTGGGGAGAGGGTGGATCAGTGGGATTAGTTTAGGGACTGATACAGGTCTGTGGGGAGAGAGTGGGACAGTGGGATTAGTTTGGGGACTGATACAGGTCTGTGGGAAGAGAGTGGATCAGTGGGATTAGTTTGGGGACTGATAGAGGTCTGTGGGGAGAGAGTGGGACAGTGGGATTAGTTTGGGGACTGATACAGGTCTGTGGGGAGAGAGTGGTACAGTGGGATTAGTTTGGGGACTGATACAGGTCTGTGGGGAGAGAGTGGGACAGTGGGATCAGTTTGGGGACTGATTCAGTTCTGTGGGGAGAGATATGGACAGTGGGATTAGTTTGTGGACTGATTCAGGTCTATGGGGACAGAGTGGGACAGTGGGATTAGTTTGGGGACTGATACAGGTCTGTGGGGAAACGGTGGGACACTGGGATTTGTTTGGGACTGATACAGGTCTGTGGAGAGAGTGGGACAGTGGGATTAGTTTGGGGACTGCTACAGGGCAGTGGGGAGAGGGTGGGACCGTGGGGTTAGTTTGGGTATTGATAAAGGGCTATGGGGAGAGTGTGGGACAGTGGGATTAGTTTGGGGACTGATACAGGTCTGTGGGAAGAGAGTGGGTCAGTGGGATTAGTTTGGGGACTGATACAGGTCTGTGGGGAGAGGGTGGATCAGTGGGATTAGTTTGGGGACTGATACAGGTCTGTGGAGAGAGTGGGACAGTGGGATTTGTTCGGGGACTGATACAGGTCTGTGGAGAGAGTGGGACTGTGGGATTAGTTTGGGTATTGATACAAAGCTATGGGAGGACAGTGGGATTAGTTTGGGGACTGATACAGGTCTGTGGGGAGAGAGTGGGACAGTGGGATTTGGGGACTGATACAGGTCTGTGGGGACAGAGTGGGACAGTGGGATTAGTTTGGGGACTGATACAGGTCTGTGGGGAGAGAGTGGGACCGTGGTATAGTTTGGGGACTGATACAGGTCTGTGGGGAGAGAGTGGGGCAGTGGGATTAGTTTGGGGACTGATACAGGTTTGTGCGGAGAGAGTGGATCAGTGGGATTAGTTTAGGGACTGATACAGGTCTGTGGGGAAACGGTGGGACAGTGGGATTAGTTTGGTGACTGATACAGGTCTGTGGAGAGAGTGGGACAGCGGGATTAGTTTGGGGACTGATACAGGTCTGTGGGGAGAGAGTGGGACAGTGGGATTAGTTTGGGGACTGATACAGGTCTGTGGGAAGAGAGTGGATCAGTGGGATTAGTTTGGGGACTGATACAGGTCTGTGGGGAGACAGTGGGACAGTGGGATTAGTTTGGGGACTGATACAGGTCTGTGGGGAGAGAGTGGGTCAGTGGGATTAGTTTGGGGACTGATACAGGTCTGTGGGGAGAGAGTGGATCAGTGGGATTAGTTTAGGGACTGATACAGGTCTGTGGGGAAACGGTGGTACAGTGGGATTAGTTTGGCGACTGATACAGGTCTGTGGGGAGAGAGTGGTACAGTGGGATTAGTTTGGGGACTGATACAGGTCTGTGGGGAGAGAGTGGGACAATGGGATCAGTTTGGGGACTGATTCAGTTCTGTGGGGAGAGAGAGGGACAGTGGGTTTAGTTTGTGGACTGATTCAGGTCTGTGGGGAGAGAGTGGGACAGTGGGATTAGTTTGGGGACTGATACAGGTCTGTGGGGAAACGGTGGGACAGTCGGATTTGTTTGGGGACTGATACAGGTCTGTGGAGAGAGTGGGACAGTGGGATTAGTTTGGGGACTGATACAGGGCAGTGGGGAAACGGTGGGACAGTGGGGTTAGTTTGGGTATTGATACAGGGCTATGGGGAGAGGGTGGGACAGTGGGATTGGTTTGGGGACATACAGGTCTGTGGAGAGTGTGTGGGACAGTGGGATTAGTTTGGGGACTGATACAGGTCTGTGGGAAGAGAGTTGGACAGTGGGATTAGTTTGGGGACTGATACAGGTCTGTAGAGAGAGTGGGACAGTGGGATTTGTTTGGGGACTGATACAGGTCTGTGGAGAGAGTGGGACAGTGGGATTAGTTTGGGTATTGATACAAAGCTATGGGAGGACAGTGGGATTAGTTTGGGGACTGATACAGGTCTGTGGGGAGAGAGTGGGACAGTGGGATTTGGGGACTGATACAGGTCTGTGGGGAGAGAGTGGGACAGTGGGATTAGTTTGGGGACTGATACAGGTCTGTGGGGAGAGAGTGGGACAGTGGGATAAGTTTGGGGACTGATACAGGTCTGTGGGGAGAGAGTGGGGCAGTGGGATTAGTTTGGGGACTGATTCAGTTCTGTGGGGAGAGAGTGGGACAGCGGGATTAGTTTGGGGACTGATTCAGGTCTGTGGGGAGAGAGTGGGACAGTGGGATTTGTTTGGGGGCTGATACAGGTCTGTGGGGAAACGGTGGGACAGTGGGATTTGTTTGGGGACTGATACAGGTCTGTGGAGAGAGTGGGACAGTGGGATTAGTTTGGGGACTGATACAGGTCTGTGGGGAAACGGTGGGACAGTGGGATTTGTTTGGGGACTGATACAGGTCTGTGGATAGAGTGGGACAGTGGGATTAGTTTGGGGACTGATACAGGTCTGTGGGGAGAGAGTGGGACAGTGGGATTAGTTTGGGGACAGATACAGGTCTGTGGAAAGAGAGTGGGACAGTGGGATTAGTTTGGGGACTGATACAGGTCTTTGGGGAGAGAGTCGGGCAGTGTGATTAGTTTGGGGACTGACTCAGGTCTATGGGGAGAGCGTCGGGCAGTGGGATTAGTTTGGGGACTGATACAGGTCTGTGGGGAGAGAGTGGGACAGTGGGATTAGTTTGGGGACTGATACAGGTCTGTGGGGAGAGAGTGGGACAGTGGGATTAGTTTGGGGACTGATACAGGTCTGTGGAGAGAGTGGGACAGTGGGATTAGTTTGGGGACTGATACAGGTCTGTGGGAAGAGAGTGGGACAGTCGGATTAGTTTGGGGACTGATACAGGTCTGTGGGGAGAGGGTGGATCAGTGGGATTAGTTTGGGGACTGATACAGGTCTGTGGAGAGAGTGGGACAGTGGGATTTGTTTGGGGACTGATACAGGTCTGTGGAGAGAGTGGGACAGTGGGATTAGTTTGGGTATTGATACAAAGCTATGGGAGGAGAGTGGGATTAGTTTGGGGACTGATACAGGTCTGTGGGGAGAGAGTGGGACAGTGGGATTAGTTTGGGGTCTGATACAGGTCTGTGGGGAGAGAGTGGGACAGTGTCATTAGTTTGGGGACTGATACAGGTCTGTGGGGAGAGAGTGGGACAGTGGGATTAGTTTGGGGACTGATAAAGGTCTGTGGGGAGAGAGTGGGGCAGTGGGTTTAGTTTGGGGTCTGATACAGGTCTGTGGGGAGAGGGTGGATCAGTGGGATTAGTTTAGGGACTGATACAGGTCTGTGGGGAGAGAGTGGGACAGTGGGATTAGTTTGGGGACTGATACAGGTCTGTGGGAAGAGAGTGGATCAGTGGGATTAGTTTGGGGACTGATAGAGGTCTGTGGGGAGAGAGTGGGACAGTGGGATTAGTTTGGGGACTGATACAGGTCTGTGGGGAGAGAGTGGTACAGTGGGATTAGTTTGGGGACTGATACAGGTCTGTGGGGAGAGAGTGGGACAGTGGGATCAGTTTAGGGACTGATTCAGTTCTGTGGGGAGAGATATGGACAGTGGGATTAGTTTGTGGACTGATTCAGGTCTGTGGGGACAGAGTGGGACAGTGGGATTAGTTTGGGGACTGATACAGGTCTGTGGAAAGAGAGTGGGACAGTGGGATTAGTTTGGGGACTGATACAGGTCTTTGGGGAGAGAGTCGGGCAGTGTGATTAGTTTGGGGACTGATTCAGGTCTGTGGGGAGAGAGTCGGGCAGTGGGATTAGTTTGGGGACTGATACAGGTCTGTGGGGAGAGAGTGGGACAGTGTCATTAGTTTGTGGACTGATACAGGTCTGTGGGGAGAGAGTGGGACAGTGGGATTAATTTGGGGACTGATACAGGTCTGTGGAGAGAGTGGGACTGTGGGATTAGTGTGGGTATTGATACAAAGCTATGGGAGGACAGTGGGATTAGTTTGGGGACTGATACAGGTCTGTGGGGAGAGAGTGGGACAGTGGGATTAGGTTGGGGACTAATACAGGTCTGTGGGGAGAGAGTGGGACAGTGGGATTAGTTTGGGGACTGATACAGGTCTGTGGGGAGAGAGTGGGACAGTGGGATTAGTTTATGGACTGATTCAGGTCTGTCGGGAGAGAGTGGGACAGTGGGATTAGTTTGGGGACTGATACAGGTCTGTGGGGAGAGAGTGGGGCAGTGGGTTTAGTTAGGGGTCTGATACAGGTCTGTGGGGAGAGAGTGGTTCAGTGGGATTAGTTTAGGGACTGATACAGGTCTGTGGGGAGAGAGTGGTACAGTGGGATTAGTTTGGGGACTGATACATGTCTGTGGGGAGAGAGTGGTACAGTGGGATTAGTTTGGGGACTGATACAGGTCTGTGGGGAGAGAGTGGGACAGTGGGATTAGTTTGGGGACTGATTCAGTTCTGTGGGGAGAGAGTGGGACAGTGGGATTAGTTTGGGGACTGATTCAGGTCTGTGGGGAGAGAGTGGGACAGTGGGATTTGTTTGGGGGCTGATACAGGTCTGTGGGGAAACGGTGGGACAGTGGGATTTGTTTGGTGACTGATACAGGTCTGTGGAGAGAGTCGGACAGTGGGATTAGTTTGGGGACTGATACAGGTCTGTGGGGAGAGAGTGGGACAGTGGGATTAGTTTGGGGACTGATACAGGTCTGTGGGAAGAGAGTGGATCAGTGGGATTAGTTTGGGGACTGATACAGGTCTGTGGGGAGACAGTGGGACAGTGGGATTAGTTTGGGGACTGATACAGGTCTGTGGGGAGAGAGTGGGTCAGTGGGATTAGTTTGGGGACTGATACAGGTCTGTGGGGAGAGAGTGGATCAGTGGGATTAGTTTAGGGACTGATACAGGTCTGTGGGGAAACGGTGGTACAGTGGGATTAGTTTGGCGACTGATACAGGTCTGTGGGGAGAGAGTGGTACAGTGGGATTAGTTTGGGGACTGATACAGGTCTGTGGGGAGAGAGTGGGACAGTGGGATCAGTTTGGGGACTGATTCAGTTCTGTGGGGAGAGAGAGGGACAGTGGGTTTAGTTTGTGGACTGATTCAGGTCTGTGGGGAGAGAGTGGGACAGTGGGATTAGTTTGGGGACTGATACAGGTCTGTGGGGAAACGGTGGGACAGTCGGATTTGTTTGGGGACTGATACAGGTCTGTGGAGAGAGTGGGACAGTGGGATTAGTTTGTGGACTGATACAGGGCAGTGGGGAAACGGTGGGACAGTGGGGTTAGTTTGGGTATTGATACAGGGCTATGAGGAGAGGGTGGGACAGTGGGATTGGTTTGGGGACATACAGGTCTGTGGAGAGTGTGTGGGACAGTGGGATTCGTTTGGGGACTGATACAGGTCTGTGGGAAGAGAGTTGGACAGTGGGATTAGTTTGGGGACTGATACAGGTCTGTGGGGAGAGGGTGGATCAGTGGGATTAGTTTGGGGACTGATACAGGTCTGTAGAGAGAGTGGGACAGTGGGATTTGTTTGGGGACTGATACAGGTCTGTGGAGAGAGTGGGACAGTGGGATTAGTTTGGGTATTGATACAAAGCTATGGGAGGACAGTGGGATTAGTTTGGGGACTGATACAGGTCTGTGGGCAGAGAGTGGGACAGTGGGATTTGGGGACTGATACAGGTCTGTGGGGAGAGAGTGGGACAGTGGGATTAGTTTGGGGACTGATACAGGTCTGTGGGGAGAGAGTGGGACAGTGGGATGTTTGGGGACTGATACAGGTCTGTGGGGAGAGAGTGGGGCAGTGGGATTAGTTTGGGGACTGATTCAGGTCTGTGGGGAGAGAGTGGGACAGTGGGATTTGTTTGGGGGCTGATACAGGTCTGTGGGGAAACGGTGGGACAGTGGGATTTGTTTGGGGACTGATACAGGTCTGTGGAGAGAGTGGGACCGTGGGATTAGTTTGGGGACTGATACAGGTCTGTGGGGAAACGGTGGGACAGTGGGATTTGTTTGGGGACTGATACAGGTCTGTGGAGAGAGTGGGACAGTGGGATTAGTTTGGGGACTGATACAGGTCTGTGGGGAGAGAGTGGGATAGTGGGATTAGTTTGGGGACTGATACAGGTCTGTGGAAAGAGAGTGGGACAGTGGGATTAGTTTGGGGACTGATACAGGTCTTTGGGGAGAGAGTCGGGCAGTGTGATTAGTTTGGGGACTGATTCAGGTCTATGGGGAGAGCGTCGGGCAGTGGGATTAGTTTGGGGACTGATACAGGTCTGTGGGGAGAGAGTGGGACAGTGGGATTAGTTTGGGGACTGATACAGGTCTGTGGGGAGAGAGTGGGACAGTGGGATTAGTTTGCGGACTGATACAGGTCTGTGGGGAGAGGGTGGATCAGTGGGATTAGTTTGGGGACTGATACAGGTCTGTGGAGAGAGTGGGACAGTGGGATTTGTTTGGGGACTGATACAGGTCTGTGGAGAGAGTGGGACAGTGGGATTAGTTTGGGTATTGATACAAAGCTATGGGAGGAGAGTGGGATTAGTTTGGGGACTGATACAGGTCTGTGGGGAGAGAGTGGGACAGTGGGATTAGTTTGGGGTCTGATACAGGTCTGTGGGGAGAGAGTGGGACAGTGTCATTAGTTTGGGGACTGATACAGGTCTGTGGGGAGAGAGTGGGACAGTGGGATTAGTTTGGGGACTGATAAAGGTCTGTGGGGAGAGAGTGGGGCAGTGGGTTTAGTTTGGGGTCTGATACAGGTCTGTGGGGAAACGGTGGTACAGTGGGATTAGTTTGGCGACTGATACAGGTCTGTGGGGAGAGAGTGGTACAGTGGGATTAGTTTGGGGACTGATACAGGTCTGTGGGGAGAGAGTGGGACAATGGGATCAGTTTGTGGACTGATTCAGTTCTGTGGGGAGAGAGAGGGACAGTGGGTTTAGTTTGTGGACTGATTCAGGTCTGTGGGGAGAGAGTGGGACAGTGGGATTAGTTTGGGGACTGATACAGGTCTGTGGGGAAACGGTGGGACAGTCGGATTTGTTTGGGGACTGATACAGGTCTGTGGAGAGAGTGGGACAGTGGGATTAGTTTGGGGACTGATACAGGGCAGTGGGGAAACGGTGGGACAGTGGGGTTAGTTTGGGTATTGATACAGGGCTATGGGGAGAGGGTGGGACAGTGGGATTGGTTTGGGGACATACAGGTCTGTGGAGAGTGTGTGGGACAGTGGGATTAGTTTGGGGACTGATACAGGTCTGTGGGAAGAGAGTTGGACAGTGGGATTAGTTTGGGGACTGATACAGGTCTGTAGAGAGAGTGGGACAGTGGGATTTGTTTGGGGACTGATACAGGTCTGTGGAGAGAGTGGGACAGTGGGATTAGTTTGGGTATTGATACAAAGCTATGGGAGGACAGTGGGATTAGTTTGGGGACTGATACAGGTCTGTGGGGAGAGAGTGGGACAGTGGGATTTGGGGACTGATACAGGTCTGTGGGGAGAGAGTGGGTGAGTGGGATTAGTTTGGGGACTGATACAGGTCTGTGGGGAGAGAGTGGGACAGTGGGATAAGTTTGGGGACTGATACAGGTCTGTGGGGAGAGAGTGGGGCAGTGGGATTAGTTTGGGGACTGATTCAGTTCTGTGGGGAGAGAGTGGGACAGCGGGATTAGTTTGGGGACTGATTCAGGTCTGTGGGGAGAGAGTGGGACAGTGGGATTTGTTTGGGGGCTGATACAGGTCTGTGGGGAAACGGTGGGACAGTGGGATTTGTTTGGGGACTGATACAGGTCTGTGGAGAGAGTGGGACAGTGGGATTAGTTTGGGGACTGATACAGGTCTGTGGGGAAACGGTGGGACAGTGGGATTTGTTTGGGGACTGATACAGGTCTGTGGATAGAGTGGGACAGTGGGATTAGTTTGGGGACTGATACAGGTCTGTGGGGAGAGAGTGGGACAGTGGGATTAGTTTGGGGACTGATACAGGTCTGTGGAAAGAGAGTGGGACAGTGGGATTAGTTTGGGGACTGATACAGGTCTTTGGGGAGAGAGTCGGGCAGTGTGATTAGTTTGGGGACTGACTCAGGTCTATGGGGAGAGCGTCGGGCAGTGGGATTAGTTTGGGGACTGATACAGGTCTGTGGGGAGAGAGTGGGACAGTGGGATTAGTTTGGGGACTGATACAGGTCTGTGGGGAGAGAGTGGGACAGTGGGATTAGTTTGGGGACTGATACAGGTCTGTGGAGAGAGTGGGACAGTGGGATTAGTTTGGGGACTGATACAGGTCTGTGGGAAGAGAGTGGGACAGTCGGATTAGTTTGGGGACTGATACAGGTCTGTGGGGAGAGGGTGGATCAGTGGGATTAGTTTGGGGACTGATACAGGTCTGTGGAGAGAGTGGGACAGTGGGATTTGTTTGGGGACTGATACAGGTCTGTGGAGAGAGTGGGACAGTGGGATTAGTTTGGGTATTGATACAAAGCTATGGGAGGAGAGTGGGATTAGTTTGGGGACTGATACAGGTCTGTGGGGAGAGAGTGGGACAGTGGGATTAGTTTGGGGTCTGATACAGGTCTGTGGGGAGAGAGTGGGACAGTGTCATTAGTTTGGGGACTGATACAGGTCTGTGGGGAGAGAGTGGGACAGTGGGATTAGTTTGGGGACTGATAAAGGTCTGTGGGGAGAGAGTGGGGCAGTGGGTTTAGTTTGGGGTCTGATACAGGTCTGTGGGGAGAGGGTGGATCAGTGGGATTAGTTTAGGGACTGATACAGGTCTGTGGGGAGAGAGTGGGACAGTGGGATTAGTTTGGGGACTGATACAGGTCTGTGGGAAGAGAGTGGATCAGTGGGATTAGTTTGGGGACTGATAGAGGTCTGTGGGGAGAGAGTGGGACAGTGGGATTAGTTTGGGGACTGATACAGGTCTGTGGGGAGAGAGTGGTACAGTGGGATTAGTTTGGGGACTGATACAGGTCTGTGGGGAGAGAGTGGGACAGTGGGATCAGTTTAGGGACTGATTCAGTTCTGTGGGGAGAGATATGGACAGTGGGATTAGTTTGTGGACTGATTCAGGTCTGTGGGGACAGAGTGGGACAGTGGGATTAGTTTGGGGACTGATACAGGTCTGTGGAAAGAGAGTGGGACAGTGGGATTAGTTTGGGGACTGATACAGGTCTTTGGGGAGAGAGTCGGGCAGTGTGATTAGTTTGGGGACTGATTCAGGTCTGTGGGGAGAGAGTCGGGCAGTGGGATTAGTTTGGGGACTGATACAGGTCTGTGGGGAGAGAGTGGGACAGTGGGATTAGTTTGTGGACTGATACAGGTCTGTGGGGAGAGAGTGGGACAGTGGGATTAATTTGGGGACTGATACAGGTCTGTGGAGAGAGTGGGACAGTGGGATTAGTGTGGGTATTGATACAAAGCTATGGGAGGACAGTGGGATTAGTTTGGGGACTGATACAGGTCTGTGGGGAGAGAGTGGGACAGTGGGATTAGGTTGGGGACTAATACAGGTCTGTGGGGAGAGAGTGGGACAGTGGGATTAGTTTGGGGACTGATACAGGTCTGTGGGGAGAGAGTGGGACAGTGGGATTAGTTTATGGACTGATTCAGGTCTGTCGGGAGAGAGTGGGACAGTGGGATTAGTTTGGGGACTGATACAGGTCTGTGGGGAGAGAGTGGGGCAGTGGGTTTAGTTAGGGGTCTGATACAGGTCTGTGGGGAGAGAGTGGTTCAGTGGGATTAGTTTAGGGACTGATACAGGTCTGTGGGGAGAGAGTGGTACAGTGGGATTAGTTTGGGGACTGATACATGTCTGTGGGGAGAGAGTGGTACAGTGGGATTAGTTTGGGGACTGATACAGGTCTGTGGGGAGAGAGTGGGACAGTGGGATTAGTTTGGGGACTGATTCAGTTCTGTGGGGAGAGAGTGGGACAGTGGGATTAGTTTGGGGACTGATTCAGGTCTGTGGGGAGAGAGTGGGACAGTGGGATTTGTTTGGGGGCTGATACAGGTCTGTGGGGAAACGGTGGGACAGTGGGATTTGTTTGGTGACTGATACAGGTCTGTGGAGAGAGTGGGACAGTGGGATTAGTTTGGGGACTGATACAGGTCTGTGGGGAGAGAGTGGGACAGTGGGATTAGTTTGGGGACTGATACAGGTCTGTGGGAAGAGAGTGGATCAGTGGGATTAGTTTGGGGACTGATACAGGTCTGTGGGGAGACAGTGGGACAGTGGGATTAGTTTGGGGACTGATACAGGTCTGTGGGGAGAGAGTGGGTCAGTGGGATTAGTTTGGGGACTGATACAGGTCTGTGGGGAGAGAGTGGATCAGTGGGATTAGTTTAGGGACTGATACAGGTCTGTGGGGAAACGGTGGTACAGTGGGATTAGTTTGGCGACTGATACAGGTCTGTGGGGAGAGAGTGGTACAGTGGGATTAGTTTGGGGACTGATACAGGTCTGTGGGGAGAGAGTGGGACAGTGGGATCAGTTTGGGGACTGATTCAGTTCTGTGGGGAGAGAGAGGGACAGTGGGTTTAGTTTGTGGACTGATTCAGGTCTGTGGGGAGAGAGTGGGACAGTGGGATTAGTTTGGGGACTGATACAGGTCTGTGGGGAAACGGTGGGACAGTCGGATTTGTTTGGGGACTGATACAGGTCTGTGGAGAGAGTGGGACAGTGGGATTAGTTTGTGGACTGATACAGGGCAGTGGGGAAACGGTGGGACAGTGGGGTTAGTTTGGGTATTGATACAGGGCTATGAGGAGAGGGTGGGACAGTGGGATTGGTTTGGGGACATACAGGTCTGTGGAGAGTGTGTGGGACAGTGGGATTAGTTTGGGGACTGATACAGGTCTGTGGGAAGAGAGTTGGACAGTGGGATTAGTTTGGGGACTGATACAGGTCTGTGGGGAGAGGGTGGATCATTGGGATTAGTTTGGGGACTGATACAGGTCTGTAGAGAGAGTGGGACAGTGGGATTTGTTTGGGGACTGATACAGGTCTGTGGAGAGAGTGGGACAGTGGGATTAGTTTGGGTATTGATACAAAGCTATGGGAGGACAGTGGGATTAGTTTGGGGACTGATACAGGTCTGTGGGCAGAGAGTGGGACAGTGGGATTTGGGGACTGATACAGGTCTGTGGGGAGAGAGTGGGACAGTGGGATTAGTTTGGGGACTGATACAGGTCTGTGGGGAGAGAGTGGGACAGTGGGATGTTTGGGGACTGATACAGGTCTGTGGGGAGAGAGTGGGGCAGTGGGATTAGTTTGGGGACTGATTCAGTTCTGTGGGGAGAGAGTGGGACAGCGGGATTAGTTTGGGGACTGATTCAGGTCTGTGGGGAGAGAGTGGGACAGTGGGATTTGTTTGGGGGCTGATACAGGTCTGTGGGGAAACGGTGGGACAGTGGGATTTGTTTGGGGACTGATACAGGTCTGTGGAGAGAGTGGGACAGTGGGATTAGTTTGGGGACTGATACAGGTCTGTGGGGAAACGGTGGGACAGTGGGATTTGTTTGGGGACTGATACAGGTCTGTGGAGAGAGTGGGACAGTGGGATTAGTTTGGGGACTGATACAGGTCTGTGGGGAGAGAGTGGGATAGTGGGATTAGTTTGGGGACTGATACAGGTCTGTGGAAAGAGAGTGGGACAGTGGGATTAGTTTGGGGACTGATACAGGTCTTTGGGGAGAGAGTCGGGCAGTGTGATTAGTTTGGGGACTGATTCAGGTCTATGGGGAGAGCGTCGGGCAGTGGGATTAGTTTGGGGACTGATACAGGTCTGTGGGGAGAGAGTGGGACAGTGGGATTAGTTTGGGGACTGATACAGGTCTGTGGGGAGAGAGTGGGACAGTGGGATTAGTTTGGGGACTGATACAGGTCTGTGGAAAGAGTGGGACAGTGGGATTAGTTTGGGGACTGATACAGGTCTGTGGGAAGAGAGTGGGACAGTCGGATTAGTTTGCGGACTGATACAGGTCTGTGGGGAGAGGGTGGATCAGTGGGATTAGTTTGGGGACTGATACAGGTCTGTGGAGAGAGTGGGACAGTGGGATTTGTTTGGGGACTGATACAGGTCTGTGGAGAGAGTGGGACAGTGGGATTAGTTTGGGTATTGATACAAAGCTATGGGAGGAGAGTGGGATTAGTTTGGGGACTGATACAGGTCTGTGGGGAGAGAGTGGGACAGTGGGATTAGTTTGGGGTCTGATACAGGTCTGTGGGGAGAGAGTGGGACAGTGTCATTAGTTTGGGGACTGATACAGGTCTGTGGGGAGAGAGTGGGACAGTGGGATTAGTTTGGGGACTGATAAAGGTCTGTGGGGAGAGAGTGGGGCAGTGGGTTTAGTTTGGGGTCTGATACAGGTCTGTGGGGAGAGGGTGGATCAGTGGGATTAGTTTAGGGACTGATACAGGTCTGTGGGGAGAGAGTGGGACAGTGGGATTAGTTTGGGGACTGATACAGGTCTGTGGGAAGAGAGTGGATCAGTGGGATTAGTTTGGGGACTGATAGAGGTCTGTGGGGAGAGAGTGGGACAGTGGGATTAGTTTGGGGACTGATACAGGTCTGTGGGGAGAGAGTGGTACAGTGGGATTAGTTTGGGGACTGATACAGGTCTGTGGGGAGAGAGTGGGACAGTGGGATCAGTTTGGGGACTGATTCAGTTCTGTGGGGAGAGATATGGACAGTGGGATTAGTTTGTGGACTGATTCAGGTCTGTGGGGACAGAGTGGGACAGTGGGATTAGTTTGGGGACTGATACAGGTCTGTGGGGAAACGGTGGGACACTGGGATTTGTTTGGGACTGATACAGGTCTGTGGAGAGAGTGGGACAGTGGGATTAGTTTGGGGACTGCTACAGGGCAGTGGGGAGAGGGTGGGACCGTGGGGTTACTTTGGGATTTGATACAGGGCTATGGGGAGAGTGTGGGACAGTGGGATTAGTTTGGGGACTGATACAGGACTGTGGGAAGAGAGTGGGTCAGTGGGATTAGTTTGGGGACTGATACAGGTCTGTGGGGAGAGGGTGGATCAGTGGGATTAGTTTGGGGACTGATACAGGTCTGTGGAGAGAGTGGGACAGTGGGATTTGTTCGGGGACTGATACAGGTCTGTGGAGAGAGTGGGACTGTGGGATTAGTTTGGGTATTGATACAAAGCTATGGGAGGACAGTGGGATTAGTTTGGGGACTGATACAGGTCTGTGGGGAGAGAGTGGGACAGTGGGATTTGGGGACTGATACAGGTCTGTGGGGACAGAGTGGGACAGTGGGATTAGTTTGGGGACTGATACAGGTCTGTGGGGAGAGAGTGGGACCGTGGTATAGTTTGGGGACTGATACAGGTCTGTGGGGAGAGAGTGGGGCAGTGGGATTAGTTTGGGGACTGATACAGGTTTGTGCGGAGAGAGTGGATCAGTGGGATTAGTTTAGGGACTGATACAGGTCTGTGGGGAAACGGTGGGACAGTGGGATTTGTTTGGTGACTGATACAGGTCTGTGGAGAGAGTGGGACAGTGGGATTAGTTTGGGGACTGATACAGGTCTGTGGGGAGAGAGTGGGACAGTGGGATTAGTTTGGGGACTGATACAGGTCTGTGGGAAGAGAGTGGATCAGTGGGATTAGTTTGGGGACTGATACAGGTCTGTGGGGAGACAGTGGGACAGTGGGATTAGTTTGGGGACTGATACAGGTCTGTGGGGAGAGAGTGGGTCAGTGGGATTAGTTTGGGGACTGATACAGGTCTGTGGGGAGAGAGTGGATCAGTGGGATTAGTTTAGGGACTGATACAGGTCTGTGGGGAAACGGTGGTACAGTGGGATTAGTTTGGCGACTGATACAGGTCTGTGGGGAGAGAGTGGTACAGTGGGATTAGTTTGGGGACTGATACAGGTCTGTGGGGAGAGAGTGGGACAGTGGGATCAGTTTGGGGACTGATTCAGTTCTGTGGGGAGAGAGAGGGACAGTGGGTTTAGTTTGTGGACTGATTCAGGTCTGTGGGGAGAGAGTGGGACAGTGGGATTAGTTTGGGGACTGATACAGGTCTGTGGGGAAACGGTGGGACAGTCGGATTTGTTTGGGGACTGATACAGGTCTGTGGAGAGAGTGGGACAGTGGGATTAGTTTGGGGACTGATACAGGGCAGTGGGGAAACGGTGGGACAGTGGGGTTAGTTTGGGTATTGATACAGGGCTATGGGGAGAGGGTGGGACAGTGGGATTGGTTTGGGGACATACAGGTCTGTGGAGAGTGTGTGGGACAGTGGGATTAGTTTGGGGACTGATACAGGTCTGTGGGAAGAGAGTTGGACAGTGGGATTAGTTTGGGGACTGATACAGGTCTGTGGGGAGAGGGTGGATCAGTGGGATTAGTTTGGGGACTGATACAGGTCTGTAGAGAGAGTGGGACAGTGGGATTTGTTTGGGGACTGATACAGGTCTGTAGCGAGAGTGGGACAGTGGGATTTGTTTGGGGACTGATACAGGTCTGTGGAGAGAGTGGGACAGTGGGATTAGTTTGGGTATTGATACAAAGCTATGGGAGGACAGTGGGATTAGTTTGGGGACTGATACAGGTCTGTGGGCAGAGAGTGGGACAGTGGGATTTGGGGACTGATACAGGTCTGTGGGGAGAGAGTGGGACAGTGGGATTAGTTTGGGGACTGATTCAGGTCTGTGGGGAGAGAGTGGATCAGTGGGATTAGTTTGGGGACTGATACAGGTCTGTGGGGAGACAGTGGGACAGTGGGATTAGTTTGGGGACTGATACAGGTCTGTGGGGAGAGAGTGGGTCAGTGGGATTAGTTTGGGGACTGATACAGGTCTGTGGGGAGAGAGTGGATCAGTGGGATTAGTTTAGGGACTGATACAGGTCTGTGGGGAAACGGTGGTACAGTGGGATTAGTTTGGCGACTGATACAGGTCTGTGGGGAGAGAGTGGTACAGTGGGATTAGTTTGGGGACTGATACAGGTCTGTGGGGAGAGAGTGGGACAGTGGGATCAGTTTGGGGACTGATTCAGTTCTGTGGGGAGAGAGAGGGACAGTGGGTTTAGTTTGTGGACTGATTCAGGTCTGTGGGGAGAGAGTGGGACAGTGGGATTAGTTTGGGGACTGATACAGGTCTGTGGGGAAACGGTGGGACAGTCGGATTTGTTTGGGGACTGATACAGGTCTGTGGAGAGAGTGGGACAGTGGGATTAGTTTGGGGACTGATACAGGGCAGTGGGGAAACGGTGGGACAGTGGGGTTAGTTTGGGTATTGATACAGGGCTATGGGGAGAGGGTGGGACAGTGGGATTGGTTTGGGGACATACAGGTCTGTGGAGAGTGTGTGGGACAGTGGGATTAGTTTGGGGACTGATACAGGTCTGTGGGAAGAGAGTTGGACAGTGGGATTAGTTTGGGGACTGATACAGGTCTGTGGGGAGAGGGTGGATCAGTGGGATTAGTTTGGGGACTGATACAGGTCTGTAGAGAGAGTGGGACAGTGGGATTTGTTTGGGGACTGATACAGGTCTGTAGCGAGAGTGGGACAGTGGGATTTGTTTGGGGACTGATACAGGTCTGTGGAGAGAGTGGGACAGTGGGATTAGTTTGGGTATTGATACAAAGCTATGGGAGGACAGTGGGATTAGTTTGGGGACTGATACAGGTCTGTGGGCAGAGAGTGGGACAGTGGGATTTGGGGACTGATACAGGTCTGTGGGGAGAGAGTGGGACAGTGGGATTAGTTTGGGGACTGATTCAGGTCTGTGGGGAGAGAGTGGGACAGTGGGATTTGTTTGGGGGCTGATACAGGTCTGTGGGGAAACGGTGGGACAGTGGGATTTGTTTGGGGACTGATACAGGTCTGTGGAGAGAGTGGGACAGTGGGATTAGTTTGGGGACTGATACAGGTCTGTGGGGAAACGGTGGGACAGTGGGATTTGTTTGGGGACTGATACAGGTCTGTGGAGAGAGTGGGACAGTGGGATTAGTTTGGGGACTGATACAGGTCTGTGGGGAGAGAGTGGGATAGTGGGATTAGTTTGGGGACTGATACAGGTCTGTGGAAAGAGAGTGGGACAGTGGGATTAGTTTGGGGACTGATACAGGTCTTTGGGGAGAGAGTCGGGCAGTGTGATTAGTTTGGGGACTGATTCAGGTCTATGGGGAGAGCGTCGGGCAGTGGGATTAGTTTGGGGACTGATACAGGTCTGTGGGGAGAGAGTGGGACAGTGGGATTAGTTTGGGGACTGATACAGGTCTGTGGGGAGAGAGTGGGACAGTGGGATTAGTTTGGGGACTGATACAGGTCTGTGGAAAGAGTGGGACAGTGGGATTAGTTTGGGGACTGATACAGGTCTGTGGGAAGAGAGTGGGACAGTCGGATTAGTTTGCGGACTGATACAGGTCTGTGGGGAGAGGGTGGATCAGTGGGATTAGTTTGGGGACTGATACAGGTCTGTGGAGAGAGTGGGACAGTGGGATTTGTTTGGGGACTGATACAGGTCTGTGGAGAGAGTGGGACAGTGGGATTAGTTTGGGTATTGATACAAAGCTATGGGAGGAGAGTGGGATTAGTTTGGGGACTGATACAGGTCTGTGGGGAGAGAGTGGGACAGTGGGATTAGTTTGGGGTCTGATACAGGTCTGTGGGGAGAGAGTGGGACAGTGTCATTAGTTTGGGGACTGATACAGGTCTGTGGGGAGAGAGTGGGACAGTGGGATTAGTTTGGGGACTGATAAAGGTCTGTGGGGAGAGAGTGGGGCAGTGGGTTTAGTTTGGGGTCTGATACAGGTCTGTGGGGAGAGGGTGGATCAGTGGGATTAGTTTAGGGACTGATACAGGTCTGTGGGGAGAGAGTGGGACAGTGGGATTAGTTTGGGGACTGATACAGGTCTGTGGGAAGAGAGTGGATCAGTGGGATTAGTTTGGGGACTGATAGAGGTCTGTGGGGAGAGAGTGGGACAGTGGGATTAGTTTGGGGACTGATACAGGTCTGTGGGGAGAGAGTGGTACAGTGGGATTAGTTTGGGGACTGATACAGGTCTGTGGGGAGAGAGTGGGACAGTGGGATCAGTTTGGGGACTGATTCAGTTCTGTGGGGAGAGATATGGACAGTGGGATTAGTTTGTGGACTGATTCAGGTCTGTGGGGACAGAGTGGGACAGTGGGATTAGTTTGGGGACTGATACAGGTCTGTGGGGAAACGGTGGGACACTGGGATTTGTTTGGGACTGATACAGGTCTGTGGAGAGAGTGGGACAGTGGGATTAGTTTGGGGACTGCTACAGGGCAGTGGGGAGAGGGTGGGACCGTGGGGTTAGTTTGGGATTTGATACAGGGCTATGGGGAGAGTGTGGGACAGTGGGATTAGTTTGGGGACTGATACAGGACTGTGGGAAGAGAGTGGGTCAGTGGGATTAGTTTGGGGACTGATACAGGTCTGTGGGGAGAGGGTGGATCAGTGGGATTAGTTTGGGGACTGATACAGGTCTGTGGAGAGAGTGGGACAGTGGGATTTGTTCGGGGACTGATACAGGTCTGTGGAGAGAGTGGGACTGTGGGATTAGTTTGGGTATTGATACAAAGCTATGGGAGGACAGTGGGATTAGTTTGGGGACTGATACAGGTCTGTGGGGAGAGAGTGGGACAGTGGGATTTGGGGACTGATACAGGTCTGTGGGGACAGAGTGGGACAGTGGGATTAGTTTGGGGACTGATACAGGTCTGTGGGGAGAGAGTGGGACCGTGGTATAGTTTGGGGACTGATACAGGTCTGTGGGGAGAGAGTGGGGCAGTGGGATTAGTTTGGGGACTGATACAGGTTTGTGCGGAGAGAGTGGATCAGTGGGATTAGTTTAGGGACTGATACAGGTCTGTGGGGAAACGGTGGGACAGTGGGATTTGTTTGGTGACTGATACAGGTCTGTGGAGAGAGTGGGACAGTGGGATTAGTTTGGGGACTGATACAGGTCTGTGGGGAGAGAGTGGGACAGTGGGATTAGTTTGGGGACTGATACAGGTCTGTGGGAAGAGAGTGGATCAGTGGGATTAGTTTGGGGACTGATACAGGTCTGTGGGGAGACAGTGGGACAGTGGGATTAGTTTGGGGACTGATACAGGTCTGTGGGGAGAGAGTGGGTCAGTGGGATTAGTTTGGGGACTGATACAGGTCTGTGGGGAGAGAGTGGATCAGTGGGATTAGTTTAGGGACTGATACAGGTCTGTGGGGAAACGGTGGTACAGTGGGATTAGTTTGGCGACTGATACAGGTCTGTGGGGAGAGAGTGGTACAGTGGGATTAGTTTGGGGACTGATACAGGTCTGTGGGGAGAGAGTGGGACAGTGGGATCAGTTTGGGGACTGATTCAGTTCTGTGGGGTGAGAGAGGGACAGTGGGTTTAGTTTGTGGACTGATTCAGGTCTGTGGGGAGAGAGTGGGACAGTGGGATTAGTTTGGGGACTGATACAGGTCTGTGGGGAAACGGTGGGACAGTCGGATTTGTTTGGGGACTGATACAGGTCTGTGGAGAGAGTGGGACAGTGGGATTAGTTTGGGGACTGATACAGGGCAGTGGGGAAACGGTGGGACAGTGGGGTTAGTTTGGGTATTGATACAGGGCTATGGGGAGAGGGTGGGACAGTGGGATTGGTTTGGGGACATACAGGTCTGTGGAGAGTGTGTGGGACAGTGGGATTAGTTTGGGGACTGATACAGGTCTGTGGGAAGAGAGTTGGACAGTGGGATTAGTTTGGGGACTGATACAGGTCTGTGGGGAGAGGGTGGATCAGTGGGATTAGTTTGGGGACTGATACAGGTCTGTAGAGAGAGTGGGACAGTGGGATTTGTTTGGGGACTGATACAGGTCTGTAGCGAGAGTGGGACAGTGGGATTTGTTTGGGGACTGATACAGGTCTGTGGAGAGAGTGGGACAGTGGGATTAGTTTGGGTATTGATACAAAGCTATGGGAGGACAGTGGGATTAGTTTGGGGACTGATACAGGTCTGTGGGCAGAGAGTGGGACAGTGGGATTTGGGGACTGATACAGGTCTGTGGGGAGAGAGTGGGACAGTGGGATTAGTTTGGGGACTGATACAGGTCTGTGGGGAGAGAGTGGG
Organism: Hypanus sabinus; assembly: GCF_030144855.1. Taxonomy (NCBI): domain Eukaryota; kingdom Metazoa; phylum Chordata; class Chondrichthyes; order Myliobatiformes; family Dasyatidae; genus Hypanus; species Hypanus sabinus. The sequence goes on along the minus strand of NC_082712.1, from coordinate 79,846,980 downwards.
ACAGTGGGATAAGTTTGGGGACTGATACAGGTCTGTGGGGAGAGAGTGGGGCAGTGGGATTAGTTTGGGGACTGATTCAGTTCTGTGGGGAGAGAGTGGGACAGCGGGATTAGTTTGGGGACTGATTCAGGTCTGTGGGGAGAGAGTGGGACAGTGGGATTTGTTTGGGGGCTGATACAGGTCTGTGGGGAAATGGTGGGACAGTGGGATTTGTTTGGGGACTGATACAGGTCTGTGGAGAGAGTGGGACAGTGGGATTAGTTTGGGGACTGATACAGGTCTGTGGGGAAACGGTGGGACAGTGGGATTTGTTTGGGGACTGATACAGGTCTGTGGAGAGAGTGGGACAGTGGGATTAGTTTGGGGACTGATACAGGTCTGTGGGGAGAGAGTGGGACAGTGGGATTAGTTTGGGGACTGATACAGGTCTGTGGAAAGAGAGTGGGACAGTGGGATTAGTTTGGGGACTGATACAGGTCTTTGGGGAGAGAGTCGGGCAGTGTGATTAGTTTGGGGACTGATTCAGGTCTATGGGGAGAGCGTCGGGCAGTGGGATTAGTTTGGGGACTGATACAGGTCTGTGGGGAGAGAGTGGGACAGTGGGATTAGTTTGGGGACTGATACAGGTCTGTGGGGAGAGAGTGGGACAGTGGGATTAGTTTGGGGACTGATACAGGTCTGTGGAAAGAGTGGGACAGTGGGATTAGTTTGGGGACTGATACAGGTCTGTGGGAAGAGAGTGGGACAGTCGGATTAGTTTGGGGACTAATACAGGTCTGTGGGGAGAGGGTGGATCAGTGGGATTAGTTTGGGGACTGATACAGGTCTGTGGAGAGAGTGGGACAGTGGGATTTGTTTGGGGACTGATACAGGTCTGTGGAGAGAGTGGGACAGTGGGATTAGTTTGGGTATTGATACAAAGCTATGGGAGGAGAGTGGGATTAGTTTGGGGACTGATACAGGTCTGTGGGGAGAGAGTGGGACAGTGGGATTAGTTTGGGGTCTGATACAGGTCTGTGGGGAGAGAGTGGGACAGTGTCATTAGTTTGGGGACTGATACAGGTCTGTGGGGAGAGAGTGGGACAGTGGGATTAGTTTGGGGACTGATACAGGTCTGTGGGGAGAGAGTGGTACAGTGGGATTAGTTTGGGGACTGATACAGGTCTGTCGGGAGAGAGTGGGACAGTGGGATCAGTTTGGGGACTGATTCAGTTCTGTGGGGAGAGATATGGACAGTGGGATTAGTTTGTGGACTGATTCAGGTCTGTGGGGACAGAGTGGGACAGTGGGATTAGGTTGGGGACTGATACAGGTCTGTGGGGAAACGGTGGGACACTGGGATTTGTTTGGGACTGATACAGGTCTGTGGAGAGAGTGGGACAGTGGGATTAGTTTGGGGACTGCTACAGGGCAGTGGGGAGAGGGTGGGACCGTGGGGTTAGTTTGGGATTTGATACAGGGCTATGGGGAGAGTGTGGGACAGTGGGATTCGTTTGGGGACTGATACAGGACTGTGGGAAGAGAGTGGGTCAGTGGGATTAGTTTGGGGACTGATACAGGTCTGTGGGGAGAGGGTGGATCAGTGGGATTAGTTTGGGGACTGATACAGGTCTGTGGAGAGAGTGGGACAGTGGGATTTGTTCGGGGACTGATACAGGTCTGTGGAGAGAGTGGGACTGTGGGATTAGTTTGGGTATTGATACAAAGCTATGGGAGGACAGTGGGATTAGTTTGGGGACTGATACAGGTCTGTGGGGAGAGAGTGGGACAGTGGGATTTGGGGACTGATACAGGTCTGTGGGGACAGAGTGGGACAGTGGGATTAGTTTGGGGACTGATACAGGTCTGTGGGGAGAGAGTGGGACCGTGGTATAGTTTGGGGACTGATACAGGTCTGTGGGGAGAGAGTGGGGCAGTGGGATTAGTTTGGGGACTGATACAGGTTTGTGCGGAGAGAGTGGATCAGTGGGATTAGTTTAGGGACTGATACAGGTCTGTGGGGAAACGGTGGGACAGTGGGATTTGTTTGGTGACTGATACAGGTCTGTGGATAGAGTGGGACAGTGGGATTAGTTTGGGGACTGATACAGGTCTGTGGGGAGAGAGTGGGACAGTGGGATTAGTTTGGGGACTGATACAGGTCTGTGGGAAGAGAGTGGATCAGTGGGATTAGTTTGGGGACTGATACAGGTCTGTGGGGAGACAGTGGGACAGTGGGATTAGTTTGGGGACTGATACAGGTCTGTGGGGAGAGAGTGGGTCAGTGGGATTAGTTTGGGGACTGATACAGGTCTGTGGGGAGAGAGTGGATCAGTGGGATTAGTTTAGGGACTGATACAGGTCTGTGGGGAAACGGTGGTACAGTGGGATTAGTTTGGCGACTGATACAGGTCTGTGGGGAGAGAGTGGTACAGTGGGATTAGTTTGGGGACTGATACAGGTCTGTGGGGAGAGAGTGGGACAGTGGGATCAGTTTGGGGACTGATTCAGTTCTGTGGGGAGAGAGAGGGACAGTGGGTTGAGTTTGTGGACTGATTCAGGTCTGTGGGGAGAGAGTGGGACAGTGGGATTAGTTTGGGGACTGATACAGGTCTGTGGGGAAACGGTGGGACAGTCGGATTTGTTTGGGGACTGATACAGGTCTGTGGAGAGAGTGGGACAGTGGGATTAGTTTGGGGACTGATACAGGGCAGTGGGGAAACTGTGGGACAGTGGGGTTAGTTTGGGTATTGATACAGGGCTATGGGGAGAGGGTGGGACAGTGGGATTGGTTTGGGGACATACAGGTCTGTGGAGAGTGTGTGGGACAGTGGGATTAGTTTGGGGACTGATACAGGTCTGTGGGAAGAGAGTTGGACAGTGGGATTAGTTTGGGGACTGATACAGGTCTGTGGGGAGAGGGTGGATCAGTGGGATTAGTTTGGGGACTGATACAGGTCTGTAGAGAGAGTGGGACAGTGGGATTTGTTTGGGGACTGATACAGGTCTGTGGAGAGAGTGGGACAGTGGGATTAGTTTGGGTATTGATACAAAGCTATGGGAGGACAGTGGGATTAGTTTGGGGACTGATACAGGTCTGTGGGGAGAGAGTGGGACAGTGGGATTTGGGGACTGATACAGGTCTGTGGGGAGAGAGTGGGACAGTGGGATTAGTTTGGGGACTGATACAGGTCTGTGGGGAGAGAGTGGGACAGTGGGATAAGTTTGGGGACTGATACAGGTCTGTGGGGAGAGAGTGGGGCAGTGGGATTAGTTTGGGGACTGATTCAGTTCTGTGGGGAGAGAGTGGGACAGCGGGATTAGTTTGGGGACTGATTCAGGTCTGTGGGGAGAGAGTGGGACAGTGGGATTTGTTTGGGGGCTGATACAGGTCTGGGTGGAAACGGTGGGACAGTGGGATTTGTTTGGGGACTGATACAGGTCTGTGGAGAGAGTGGGACAGTGGGATTAGTTTGGGGACTGATACAGGTCTGTGGGGAAACGGTGGGACAGTGGGATTTGTTTGGGGACTGATACAGGTCTGTGGAGAGAGTGGGACAGTGGGATTAGTTTGGGGACTGATACAGGTCTGTGGGGAGAGAGTGGGACAGTGGGATTAGTATGGGGACTGATACAGGTCTGTGGAAAGAGAGTGGGACAGTGGGATTAGTTTGGGGACTGATACAGGTCTTTGGGGAGAGAGTCGGGCAGTGTGATTAGTTTGGGGACTGATTCATGTCTATGGGGAGAGCGTCGGGCAGTGGGATTAGTTTGGGGACTGATACAGGTCTGTGGGGAGAGAGTGGGACAGTGGGATTAGTTTGGGGACTGATACAGGTCTGTGGGGAGAGAGTGGGACAGTGGGATTAGTTTGGGGACTGATACAGGTCTGTGGAGAGAGTGGGACAGTGGGATTAGTTTGGGGACTGATACAGGTCTGTGGGAAGAGAGTGGGACAGTCGGATTAGTTTGGGGACTGATACAGGTCTGTGGGGAGAGGGTGGATCAGTGGGATTAGTTTGGGGACTGATACAGGTCTGTGGAGAGAGTGGGACAGTGGGATTTGTTTGGGGACTGATACAGGTCTGTGGAGAGAGTGGGACAGTGGGATTAGTTTGGGTATTGATACAAAGCTATGGGAGGAGAGTGGGATTAGTTTGGGGACTGATACAGGTCTGTGGGGAGAGAGTGGGACAGTGGGATTAGTTTGGGGTCTGATACAGGTCTGTGGGGAGAGAGTGGGACAGTGTCATTAGTTTGGGGACTGATACAGGTCTGTGGGGAGAGAGTGGGACAGTGGGATTAGTTTGGGGACTGATAAAGGTCTGTGGGGAGAGAGTGGGGCAGTGGGTTTAGTTTGGGGTCTGATACAGGTCTGTGGGGAGAGGGTGGATCAGTGGGATTAGTTTAGGGACTGATACAGGTCTGTGGGGAGAGAGTGGGACAGTGGGATTAGTTTGGGGACTGATACAGGTCTGTGGGAAGAGAGTGGATCAGTGGGATTAGTTTGGGGACTGATAGAGGTCTGTGGGGAGAGAGTGGGACAGTGGGATTAGTTTGGGGACTGATACAGGTCTGTGGGGAGAGAGTGGTACAGTGGGATTAGTTTGGGGACTGATACAGGTCTGTGGGGAGAGAGTGGGACAGTGGGATCAGTTTAGGGACTGATTCAGTTCTGTGGGGAGAGATATGGACAGTGGGATTAGTTTGTGGACTGATTCAGGTCTGTGGGGACACAGTGGGACAGTGGGATTAGTTTGGGGACTGATACAGGTCTGTGGGGAAACGGTGGGACACTGGGATTTGTTTGGGACTGATACAGGTCTGTGGAGAGAGTGGGACAGTGGGATTAGTTTGGGGACTGCTACAGGGCAGTGGGGAGAGGGTGGGACCGTGGGGTTAGTTTGGATATTGATACAGGGCTATGGGGAGAGTGTGGGACAGTGGGATTAGTTTGGGGACTGATACAGGTCTGTGGGAAGAGAGTGGGTCAGTGGGATCAGTTTGGGTACTGATACAGGTCTGTGGGGAGAGGGTGGATCAGTGGGATTAGTTTGGGGACTGATACAGGTCTGTGGAGAGAGTGGGACAGTTGGTTTTGTTCGGGGACTGATACAGGTCTGTGGAGAGAGTGGGACTGTGGGATTAGTTTGGGTATTGATACAAAGCTATGGGAGGACAGTGGGATTAGTTTGGGGACTGATACAGGTCTGTGGGCAGAGAGTGGGACAGTGGGATTTGGGGACTGATACAGGTCTGTGGGGACAGAGTGGGACAGTGGGATTAGTTTGGGGACTGATACAGGTCTGTGGGGAGAGAGTGGGACCGTGGTATAGTTTGGGGACTGATACAGGTCTGTGGGGAGAGAGTGGGGCAGTGGGATTAGTTTGGGGACTGATACAGGTTTGTGCGGAGAGAGTGGATCAGTGGGATTAGTTTAGGGACTGATACAGGTCTGTGGGGAGAGAGTGGTACAGTGGGATTAGTTTGGGGACTGATACAGGTCTGTGGGGAGAGAGTGGTACAGTGGGATTAGTTTGGGGACTGATACAGGTCTGTGGGGAGAGAGTGGGACAGTGGGATTAGTTTGGGGACTGATTCAGTTCTGTGGGGAGAGAGTGGGACAGTGGGATTAGTTTGGGGACTGATTCAGGTCTGTGGGGAGAGAGTGGGACAGTGGGATTTTGGGGGCTGATACAGGTCTGTGGGGAAACAGTGGGACAGTGGGATTTGTTTGGGGACTGATACAGGTCTGTGGAGAGAGTGGGACAGTGGGATTAGTTTGGGGACTGATACAGGTCTGTGGGGAAACGGTGGGACAGTGGGATTAGTTTGGGGACTGATACAGGTCTGTGGGGAGAGAGTGGGACAGTGGGATTAGTTTGGGGACTGATACAGGTCTGTGGAAAGAGAGTGGGACAGTGGGATTAGTTTGGGGACTGATACAGGTCTTTGGGGAGAGAGTCGGGCAGTGTGATTAGTTTGGGGACTGATTCAGGTCTGTGGGGAGAGAGTCGGGCAGTGGGATTAGTTTGGGGACTGATACAGGTCTGTGGGGAGAGAGTGGGACAGTGGGATTAGTTTGTGGACTGATACAGGTCTGTGGGGAGAGAGTGGGACAGTGGGATTAATTTGGGGACTGATACAGGTCTGTGGAGAGAGTGGGACAGTGGGATTAGTTTGGGTATTGATACAAAGCTATGGGAGGACAGTGGGATTAGTTTGGGGACTGATACAGGTCTGTGGGGAGAGAGTGGGACAGTGGGATTAGTTTGGGGACTGATACAGGTCTGTGGGGAGAGAGTGGGACAGTGGGATTAGTTTGGGGACTGATACAGGTCTGTGGGGAGAGAGTGGGACAGTGGGATTAGTTTGTGGACTGATTCAGGTCTGTCGGGAGAGAGTGGGACAGTGGGATTAGTTTGGGGACTGATACAGGTCTGTGGGGAGAGAGTGGGGCAGTGGGTTTAGTTTGGGGTCTGATACAGGTCTGTGGGGAGAGAGTGGATCAGTGGGATTAGTTTAGGGACTGATACAGGTCTGTGGGGAGAGAGTGGTACAGTGGGATTAGTTTGGGGACTGATACATGACTGTGGGGAGAGAGTGGTACAGTGGGATTAGTTTGGGGACTGATACAGGTCTGTGGGGAGAGAGTGGGACAGTGGGATTAGTTTGGGGACTGATTCAGTTCTGTGGGGAGAGAGTGGGACAGTGGGATTAGTTTGGGGACTGATTCAGGTCTGTGGGGAGAGAGTGGGACAGTGGGATTTGTTTGGGGGCTGATACAGGTCTGTGCGGAAACGGTGGGACAGTGGGATTTGTTTGGGGACTGATACAGGTCTGTGGAGAGAGTGGGACAGTGGGATTAGTTTGGGGACTGATACAGGTATGTGGGGAAACGGTGGAACAGTGGGATTTGTTTGGTGACTGATACAGGTCTGTGGAGAGAGTGGGACAGTGGGATTAGTTTGGGGACTGATACAGGTCTGTGGGGAGAGAGTGGGACAGTGGGATTAGTTTGGGGACTGATACAGGTCTGTGGGAAGAGAGTGGATCAGTGGGATTAGTTTGGGGACTGATACAGGTCTGTGGGGAGACAGTGGGACAGTGGGATTAGTTTGGGGACTGATACAGGTCTGTGGGGAGAGAGTGGGTCAGTGGGATTAGTTTGGGGACTGATACAGGTCTGTGGAAAGAGAGTGGGACAGTGGGATTAGTTTGGGGACTGATACAGGTCTGTGGGGAGAGAGTGGGACAGTGGGATTAGTTTGGGGACTGATACAGGTCTGTGGGGAGAGGGTGGATCAGTGGGATTAGTTTGGGGACTGATACAGGTCTGTGGAGAGAGTGGGACACTGGGATTTGTTCGGGGACTGATACAGGACTGTGGAGAGAGTGGGACTGTGGGATTAGTTTGGGTATTGATACAGGTCTGTGGAGAGAGTGGGACAGTGGGATTAGTTTGGGGACTGATACAGGGCAGTGGGAAAACGGTGGGACAGTGGGGTTAGTTTGGGTATTGATACAGGGCTATGGGGAGAGGGTGGGACAGTGGAATTGGTTTGGGGACATACAGGTCTGTGGAGAGTGTGTGGGACAGTGGGATTAGTTTGGGGACTGATACAGGTCTGTGGGAAGAGAGTTGGACAGTGGGATTAGTTTGGGGACTGATACAGGTCTGTAGAGAGAGTGGGACAGTGGGATTTGTTTGGGGACTGATACAGGTCTGTGGAGAGAGTGGGACAGTGGGATTAGTTTGGGTATTGATACAAAGCTATGGGAGGACAGTGGGATTAGTTTGGGGACTGATACAGGTCTGTGGGGAGAGAGTGGGACAGTGGGATTTGGGGACTGATACAGGTCTGTGGGGAGAGAGTGGGACAGTGGGATTAGTTTGGGGACTGATACAGGTCTGTGGGGAGAGAGTGGGACAGTGGGATAAGTTTGGGGACTGATACAGGTCTGTGGGGAGAGAGTGGGGCAGTGGGATTAGTTTGGGGACTGATTCAGTTCTGTGGGGAGAGAGTGGGACAGCGGGATTAGTTTGGGGACTGATTCAGGTCTGTGGGGAGAGAGTGGGACAGTGGGATTTGTTTGGGGGCTGATACAGGTCTGTGGGGAAACGGTGGGACAGTGGGATTTGTTTGGGGACTGATACAGGTCTGTGGAGAGAGTGGGACAGTGGGATTAGTTTGGGGACTGATACAGGTCTGTGGGGAAACGGAGGGACAGTGGGATTTGTTTGGGGACTGATACAGGTCTGTGGAGAGAGTGGGACAGTGGGATTAGTTTGGGGACTGATACAGGTCTGTGGGGAGAGAGTGGGACAGTGGGATTAGTTTGGGGACTGATACAGGTCTGTGGGAAGAGAGTGGATCAGTGGGATTAGTTTGGGGACTGATACAGGTCTGTGGGGAGACAGTGGGACAGTGGGATTAGTTTGGGGACTGATACAGGTCTGTGGGGAGAGAGTGGGTCAGTGGGATTAGTTTGGGGACTGATACAGGTCTGTGGGGAGAGAGTGGATCAGTGGGATTAGTTTAGGGACTGATACAGGTCTGTGGGGAAACGGTGGTACAGTGGGATTAGTTTGGCGACTGATACAGGTCTGTGGGGAGAGAGTGGTACAGTGGGATTAGTTTGGGGACTGATACAGGTCTGTGGGGAGAGAGTGGGACAGTGGGATCAGTTTGGGGACTGATTCAGTTCTGTGGGGAGAGAGAGGGACAGTGGGTTTAGTTTGTGGACTGATTCAGGTCTGTGGGGAGAGAGTGGGACAGTGGGATTAGTTTGGGGACTGATACAGGTCTGTGGGGAAACGGTGGGACAGTCGGATTTGTTTGGGGACTGATACAGGTCTGTGGAGAGAGTGGGACAGTGGGATTAGTTTGGGGACTGATACAGGGCAGTGGGGAAACGGTGGGACAGTGGGGTTAGTTTGGGTATTGATACAGGGCTATGGGGAGAGGGTGGGACAGTGGGATTGGTTTGGGGACATACAGGTCTGTGGAGAGTGTGTGGGACAGTGGGATTAGTTTGGGGACTGATACAGGTCTGTGGGAAGAGAGTTGGACAGTGGGATTAGTTTAGGGACTGATACAGGTCTGTGGGGAGTGGGTGGATCAGTGGGATTAGTTTGGGGACTGATACAGGTCTGTAGAGAGAGTGGGACAGTGGGATTTGTTTGGGGACTGATACAGGTCTGTGGAGAGAGTGGGACAGTGGGATTAGTTTGGGTATTGATACAAAGCTATGGGAGGACAGTGGGATTAGTTTGGGGACTGATACAGGTCTGTGGGGAGAGAGTGGGACAGTGGGATTTGGGGACTGATACAGGTCTGTGGGGAGAGAGTGGGACAGTGGGATTAGTTTGGGGACTGATACAGGTCTGTGGGGAGAGAGTGGGACAGTGGGATAAGTTTGGGGACTGATACAGGTCTCTGGGGAGAGAGTGGGGCAGTGGGATTAGTTTGGGGACTGATTCAGTTCTGTGGGGAGAGAGTGGGACAGCGGGATTAGTTTGGGGACTGATTCAGGTCTGTGGGGAGAGAGTGGGACAGTGGGATTTGTTTGGGGGCTGATACAGGTCTGTGGGGAAACGGTGGGACAGTGGGATTTGTTTGGGGACTGATACAGGTCTGTGGAGAGAGTGGGACAGTGGGATTAGTTTGGGGACTGATACAGGTCTGTGGGGAAACGGTGGGACAGTGGGATTTGTTCGGGGACTGATACAGGACTGTGGAGAGAGTGGGACTGTGGGATTAGTTTGGGTATTGATACAGGTCTGTGGAGAGAGTGGGACAGTGGGATTAGTTTGGGGACTGATACAGGGCAGTGGGAAAACGGTGGGACAGTGGGGTTAGTTTGGGTATTGATACAGGGCTATGGGGAGAGGGTGGGACAGTGGAATTGGTTTGGGGACATACAGGTCTGTGGAGAGTGTGTGGGACAGTGGGATTAGTTTGGGGACTGATACAGGTCTGTGGGAAGAGAGTTGGACAGTGGGATTAGTTTGGGGACTGATACAGGTCTGTAGAGAGAGTGGGACAGTGGGATTTGTTTGGGGACTGATACAGGTCTGTGGAGAGAGTGGGACAGTGGGATTAGTTTGGGTATTGATACAAAGCTATGGGAGGACAGTGGGATTAGTTTGGGGACTGATACAGGTCTGTGGGGAGAGAGTGGGACAGTGGGATTTGGGGACTGATACAGGTCTGTGGGGAGAGAGTGGGACAGTGGGATTAGTTTGGGGACTGATACAGGTCTGTGGGGAGAGAGTGGGACAGTGGGATAAGTTTGGGGACTGATACAGGTCTGTGGGGAGAGAGTGGGGCAGTGGGATTAGTTTGGGGACTGATTCAGTTCTGTGGGGAGAGAGTGGGACAGCGGGATTAGTTTGGGGACTGATTCAGGTCTGTGGGGAGAGAGTGGGACAGTGGGATTTGTTTGGGGGCTGATACAGGTCTGTTGGGAAACGGTGGGACAGTGGGATTTGTTTGGGGACTGATACAGGTCTGTGGAGAGAGTGGGACAGTGGGATTAGTTTGGGGACTGATACAGGTCTGTGGGGAAACGGAGGGACAGTGGGATTTGTTTGGGGACTGATACAGGTCTGTGGAGAGAGTGGGACAGTGGGATTAGTTTGGGGACTGATACAGGTCTGTGGGGAGAGAGTGGGACAGTGGGATTAGTTTGGGGACTGATACAGGTCTGTGGGAAGAGAGTGGATCAGTGGGATTAGTTTGGGGACTGATACAGGTCTGTGGGGAGACAGTGGGACAGTGGGATTAGTTTGGGGACTGATACAGGTCTGTGGGGAGAGAGTGGGTCAGTGGGATTAGTTTGGGGACTGATACAGGTCTGTGGGGAGAGAGTGGATCAGTGGGATTAGTTTAGGGACTGATACAGGTCTGTGGGGAAACGGTGGTACAGTGGGATTAGTTTGGCGACTGATACAGGTCTGTGGGGAGAGAGTGGTACAGTGGGATTAGTTTGGGGACTGATACAGGTCTGTGGGGAGAGAGTGGGACAGTGGGATCAGTTTGGGGACTGATTCAGTTCTGTGGGGAGAGAGAGGGACAGTGGGTTTAGTTTGTGGACTGATTCAGGTCTGTGGGGAGAGAGTGGGACAGTGGGATTAGTTTGGGGACTGATACAGGTCTGTGGGGAAACGGTGGGACAGTCGGATTTGTTTGGGGACTGATACAGGTCTGTGGAGAGAGTGGGACAGTGGGATTAGTTTGGGGACTGATACAGGGCAGTGGGGAAACGGTGGGACAGTGGGGTTAGTTTGGGTATTGATACAGGGCTATGGGGAGAGGGTGGGACAGTGGGATTGGTTTGGGGACATACAGGTCTGTGGAGAGTGTGTGGGACAGTGGGATTAGTTTGGGGACTGATACAGGTCTGTGGGAAGAGAGTTGGACAGTGGGATTAGTTTAGGGACTGATACAGGTCTGTGGGGAGTGGGTGGATCAGTGGGATTAGTTTGGGGACTGATACAGGTCTGTAGAGAGAGTGGGACAGTGGGATTTGTTTGGGGACTGATACAGGTCTGTGGAGAGAGTGGGACAGTGGGATTAGTTTGGGTATTGATACAAAGCTATGGGAGGACAGTGGGATTAGTTTGGGGACTGATACAGGTCTGTGGGGAGAGAGTGGGACAGTGGGATTTGGGGACTGATACAGGTCTGTGGGGAGAGAGTGGGACAGTGGGATTAGTTTGGGGACTGATACAGGTCTGTGGGGAGAGAGTGGGACAGTGGGATAAGTTTGGGGACTGATACAGGTCTCTGGGGAGAGAGTGGGGCAGTGGGATTAGTTTGGGGACTGATTCAGTTCTGTGGGGAGAGAGTGGGACAGCGGGATTAGTTTGGGGACTGATTCAGGTCTGTGGGGAGAGAGTGGGACAGTGGGATTTGTTTGGGGGCTGATACAGGTCTGTGGGGAAACGGTGGGACAGTGGGATTTGTTTGGGGACTGATACAGGTCTGTGGAGAGAGTGGGACAGTGGGATTAGTTTGGGGACTGATACAGGTCTGTGGGGAAACGGTGGGACAGTGGGATTTGTTTGGGGACTGATACAGGTCTGTGGAGAGAGTGGGACAGTGGGATTAGTTTGGGGACTGATACAGGTCTGTGGGGAGAGAGTGGGACAGTGGGATTAGTTTGGGGACTGATACAGGTCTGTGGAAAGAGAGTGGGACAGTGGGATTAGTTTGGGGACTGATACAATCTTTGGGGAGAGAGTCGGGCAGTGTGATTAGTTTGGGGACTGATTCAGGTCTATGGGGAGAGAGTCGGGCAGTGGGATTAGTTTGGGGACTGATACAGGTCTGTGGGGAGAGAGTGGGACAGTGGGATTAGTTTGGGGACTGATACAGGTCTGTGGGGAGAGAGTGGGACAGTGGGATTAGTTTGGGGACTGATACAGGTCTGTGGAGAGAGTGGGACAGTGGGATTAGTTTGGGGACTGATACAGGTCTGTGGGAAGAGAGTGGGACAGTCGGATTAGTTTGGGGACTGATACAGGTCTGTGGGGAGAGGGTGGATCAGTGGGATTAGTTTGGGGACTGATACAGGTCTGTGGAGAGAGTGGGACAGTGGGATTTGTTTCGGGACTGATACAGGTCTGTGGAGAGAGTGGGACAGTGGGATTAGTTTGGGTATTGATACAAAGCTATGGGAGGAGAGTGGGATTAGTTTGGGGACTGATACAGGTCTGTGGGGAGAGAGTGGGACAGTGGGATTAGTTTGGGGTCTGATACAGGTCTGTGGGGAGAGAGTGGGACAGTGTCATTAGTTTGGGGACTGATACAGGTCTGTGGGGAGAGAGTGGGACAGTGGGATTAGTTTGGGGACTGATAAAGGTCTGTGGGGAGAGAGTGGGGCAGTGGGTTTAGTTTGGGGTCTGATACAGGTCTGTGGGGAGAGAGTGGATCAGTGGGATTAGTTTAGGGACTGATACAGGTCTGTGGGGAGAGAGTGGGACAGTGGGATTAGTTTGGGGACTGATACAGGACTGTGGGAAGAGAGTGGATCAGTGGGATTAGTTTGGGGACTGATAGAGGTCTGTGGGGAGAGAGTGGGACAGTGGGATTAGTTTGGGGACTGATACAGGTCTGTGGGGAGAGAGTGGTACAGTGGGATTAGTTTGGGGACTGATACAGGTCTGTGGGGAGAGAGTGGGACAGTGGGATCAGTTTGGGGTCTGATTCAGTTCTGTGGGGAGAGATATGGACAGTGGGATTAGTTTGTGGACTGATTCAGGTCTGTGGGGACAGAGTGGGACAGTGGGATTAGTTTGGGGACTGCTACAGGGCAGTGGGGAGAGGGTGGGTCCGTGGGGTTAGTTTGGGTATTGATACAGGGCTATGGGGAGAGTGTGGGACAGTGGGATTAGTTTGGGGACTGATACAGGTCTGTGGGAAGAGAGTGGGTCAGTGGGATTAGTTTGGGGACTGATACAGGTCTGTGGGGAGAGGGTGGATCAGTGGGATTAGTTTGGGGACTGATACAGGTCTGTGGAGAGAGTGGGACAGTGGGATTTGTTCGGGGACTGATACAGGTCTGTGGAGAGAGTGGGACTGTGGGATTAGTTTGGCTATTGATACAAAGTTATGGGAGGACAGTGGGATTAGTTTGGGGACTGATACAGGTCTGTGGGGAGAGAGTGGGACAGTGGGATTTGGGGACTGATACAGGTCTGTGGGGACAGAGTGGGACAGTGGGATTAGTTTGGGGACTGATACAGGTCTGTGGGGAGAGAGTGGGACCGTGGTATAGTTTGGGGACTGATACAGGTCTGTGGGGAGAGAGTGGGGCAGTGGGATTAGTTTAGGGACTGATACAGGTTTGTGCGGAGAGAGTGGATCAGTGGGATTAGTTTAGGGACTGATACAGGTCTGTGGGGAGAGAGTGGTACAGTGGGATTAGTTTGGGGACTGATACAGGTCTGTGGGGAGAGAGTGGTACAGTGGGATTAGTTTGGGGACTGATACAGGTCTGTGGGGAGAGAGTGGGACAGTGGGATTAGTTTGGGGACTGATTCAGTTCTGTGGGGAGAGAGTGGGACAGTGGGATTAGTTTGGGGACTGATTCAGGTCTGTGGGGAGAGAGTGGGACAGTGGGATTTTGGGGGCTGATACAGGTCTGTGGGGAAACAGTGGGACAGTGGGATTTGTTTGGGGACTGATACAGGTCTGTGGAGAGAGTGGGACAGTGGGATTAGTTTGGGGACTGATACAGGTCTGTGGGGAAAAGGTGGGACAGTGGGATTAGTTTGGGGACTGATACAGGTCTGTGGGGAGAGAGTCGGACAGTGGGATTAGTTTGGGGACTGATACAGGTCTGTGGAAAGAGAGTGGGACAGTGGGATTAGTTTGGGGACTGATACAGGTCTTTGGGGAGAGAGTCGGGCAGTGTGATTAGTTTGGGGACTGATTCAGGTCTGTGGGGAGAGAGTCGGGCAGTGGGATTAGTTTGGGGACTGATACAGGTCTGTGGGGAGAGAGTGGGACAGTGGGATTAGTTTGTGGACTGATACAGTTCTGTGGGGAGAGAGTGGGACAGTGGGATTAATTTGGGGACTGATACAGGTCTGTGGAGAGAGTGGGACAGTGGGATTAGTTTGGGTATTGATACAAAGCTATGGGAGGACAGTGGGATTAGTTTGGGGACTGATACAGGTCTGTGGGGAGAGAGTGGGACAGTGGGATTAGTTTGGGGACTGATACAGGTCTGTGGGGAGAGAGTGGGACAGTGGGATTAGTTTGGGGACTGATACAGGTATGTGGGGAGAGAGTGGGACAGTGGGATTAGTTTGTGGACTCATTCAGGTCTGTCGGGAGAGAGTGGGACAGTGGGATTAGTTTGGGGACTGATACAGGTCTGTGGGGAGAGAGTGGGGCAGTGGGTTTAGTTTGGGGTCTAATACAGGTCTGTGGGGAGAGAGTGGATCAGTGGGATTAGTTTAGGGACTGATACAGGTCTGTGGGGAGAGAGTGGTACAGTGGGATTAGTTTGGGGACTGATACATGTCTGTGGGGAGAGAGTGGTACAGTGGGATTAGTTTGGGGACTGATACAGGTCTGTGGGGAGAGTGTGGGACAGTGGGATTAGTTTGGGGACTGATTCAGTTCTGTGGGGAGAGAGTTGGTCAGTGGGATTAGTTTGGGGACTGATTCAGGTCTGTGGGGAGAGAGTGGGACAGTGGGATTTGTTTGGGGGCTGATACAGGTCTGTGGGGAAACGGTGGGACAGTGGGATTTGTTTGGGGACTGATACAGGTCTGTGGAGAGAGTGGGACACTGGGATTAGTTTGGGGACTGATACAGGTCTGTGGGGAAACGGTGGGACAGTGGGATTTGTTTGGTGACTGATACAGGTCTGTGGAGAGAGTGGGACAGTGGGATTAGTTTGGGGACTGATACAGGTCTGTGGGGAGAGAGTGGGACAGTGGGATTATTTTGGGGACTGATACAGGTCTGTGGGAAGAGAGTGGATCAGTGGGATTAGTTTGGGGACTGATAAAGGTCTGTGGGGAGACAGTGGGACAGTGGGATTAGTTTGGGGACTGATACAGGTCTGTGGGGAGAGAGTGGGTCAGTGGGATTAGTTTGGGGACTGATACAGGTCTGTGGAAAGAGAGTGGGACAGTGGGATTAGTTTGGGGACTGATACAGGTCTGTGGGGAGAGAGTGGGACAGTGGGATTAGTTTGGGGACTCATACAGGTCTGTGGGGAGAGGGTGGATCAGTGGGATTAGTTTGGGGACTGATACAGTTCTGTGGAGAGAGTGGGACACTGGGATTTGTTCGGGGACTGATACAGGTCTGTGGAGAGAGTGGGACTGTGGGATTAGTTTGGGTATTGATACAGGTCTGTGGAGAGAGTGGGACAGTGGGTTTAGTTTGGGGACTGATACAGGGCAGTGGGGAAACGGTGGGACAGTGGGGTTAGTTTGGGTATTGATACAGGGCTATGGGGAGAGGGTGGGACAGTGGGATTGGGTTGGGGACATACAGGTCTGTGGAGAGTGTGTGGGACAGTGGGATTAGTTTGGGGACTGATACAGGTCTGTGGGAAGAGAGTTGGACAGTGGGATTAGTTTGGGGACTGATACAGGTCTGTGGGGAGAGGGTGGATCAGTGGGATTAGTTTGGGGACTGATACAGGTCTGTAGAGAGAGTGGGACAGTGGGATTTGTTTGGGGACTGATACAGGTCTGTGGAGAGAGTGGGACAGTGGGATGAGTTTGGGTATTGATACAAAGCTACGGGAGGACAGTGGGATTAGTTTGGGGACTGATACAGGTCTGTGGGGAGAGAGTGGGACAGTGGGATTTGGGGACTGATACAGGTCTGTGGGGAGAGAGTGGGACAGTGGGATAAGTTGGGTCTGATACAGGTCTGTGGGGAGAGAGTGGGGCAGTGGGATTAGTTTGGGGACAGATTCAGTTCTGTGGGGAGAGAGTGGGACAGCGGGATTAGTTTGGGGACTGATTCAGGTCTGTGGGGAGAGAGTGGGACAGTGGGATTTGTTTGGGGGCTGATACAGGTCTGTGGGGAAACGGTGGGACAGTGGGATTTGTTTGGGGACTGATACAGGTCTGTGGAGAGAGTGGGACAGTGGGATTAGTTTGGGGACTGATACAGGTCTGTGGGGAAACGGTGGGACAGTGGGATTTGTTTAGGGACTGATACAGGTCTGTGGAGAGAGTGGGACAGTGGGATTAGTTTGGGGACTGATACAGGTCTGTGGGGAGAGAGTGGGACAGTGGGATTAGTTTGGGGACTGATACAGGTCTGTGGAAAGAGAGTGGGACAGTGGGATTAGTTTGGGGACTGATACAGGTCTTTGGGGAGAGAGTCGGGCAGTGTGATTAGTTTGGGGACTGATTCAGGTCTATGGGGAGAGAGTCGGGCAGTGGGATTAGTTTGGGGACTGATACAGGTCTGTGGGGAGAGAGTGGGACAGTGGGATTAGTTTGGGGACTGATACAGGTCTGTGGGGAGAGAGTGGGACAGTGGGATTAGTTTGGGGACTGATACAGGTCTGTGGGAAGAGAGTGGATCAGTGGGATTAGTTTGGGGACTGATACAGGTCTGTGGGGAAACGGTGGGACAGTGGGATTTGTTTGGAGACTGATACAGGTCTGTGGAGAGAGTGGGACAGTGGGATTAGTTTGGGGACTGATACAGGGCAGTGGGGAGAGGGTGGGACCGTGGGGTTAGTTTGGGTATTGATACAGGGCTATGGGGAGAGTGTGGGACAGTGGGATTAGTTTGGGGACTGATACAGGTCTGTGGGAAGAGAGTGGGACAGTGGGATTAGTTTGGGGACTGATACAGGTCTGTGGGGAGAGGGTGGATCAGTGGGATTAGTTTGGGGACTGATACAGGTCTGTGGAGAGAGTGGGACAGTGGGATTTGTTCGGGGACTGATACAGGTCTGTGGAGAGAGTGGGACTGTGGGATTAGTTTGGGTATTGATACAAAACTATGGGAGGACAGAGGGATTAGTTTGGGGACTGATACAGGTCTGTGGGGAGAGAGTGGGACAGTGGGATTTGGGGACTGATACAGGTCTGTGGGGACAGAGTGGGACAGTGGGATTAGTTTGGGGACTGATACAGGTCTGTGGGGAGAGAGTGGGACAGTGGGATTAGTTTGGGGACTGATACATGTCTGTGGGGAGAGAGTGCTACAGTGGGATTAGTTTGGGGACTGATACAGGTCTGTGGGGAGAAAGTGGGACAGTGGGATTAGTTTGGGGACTGATTCAGTTCTGTGGGGAGAGAGTGGGACAGTGGGATTAGTTTGGGGACTGATTCAGGTCTTTGGGGAGAGAGTGGGACAGTGGGATTTGTTTGGGGGCTGATACAGGTCTGTGGGGAAACGGTGGGACAGTGGGATTTGTTTGGGGACTGATACAGGTCTGTGGAGAGAGTGGGACAGTGGGATTAGTTTGGGGACTGATACAGGTCTGTGGGGAGAGAGTGGGACAGTGGGATTAGTTTAGGGACTGATTCAGGTCTGTGGGGAGAGAGTGGGACAGAGGGATTTGTTTGGGGGCTGATACAGGTCTGTGGGGAAACGGTGGGACAGTGGGATTTGTTTGGGGACTGATACAGGTCTGTGGAGAGAGTGGGACAGTGGGATTAGTTTGGGGACTGATACAGGTCTGTGGGGAGAGAGTGGGACAGTGGGATTAGTTTGGGGACTGATACAGGTCTGTGGGAAGAGAGTGGATCAGTGGGATTAGTTTGGGGACTGATACAGGTCTGTGGGGAGACAGTGGGACAGTGGGATTAGTTTGGGGACTGATACAGGTCTGTGGGGAGAGAGTGGATCAGTGGGATTAGTTTTGGGACTGATACAGGTCTGCGGGGAGAGAGTGGTACAGTGGGATTAGTTTGGGGACTGATACAGGTCTGTGGGGAGAGAGTGGTACAGTGGGATTAGTTTGGGGACTGATACAGGTCTGTGGGGAGAGAGTGGGACAGTGGGATCAGTTTGGGGACTGATTCAGTTCTGTGGGGAGAGAGAGGGACAGTGGGATTAGATTGTGGACTGATTCAGGTCTGTGGGGAGAGAGTGGGACAGTGGGATTAGTTTGGGGACTGATACAGGTCTGTGGGGAAACGGTGGGACAGTGGGATTTGTTTGGGGACTGATACAGGTCTGTGGAGAGAGTGGGACAGTGGGATTAGTTTGGGGACTGATACAGGTCTGTGGGGAAACGGTGGGACAGTGGGGTTAGTTTGGGTATTGATACAGGGCTATGGGGAGAGGGTGGGACAGTGGGATTGGTTTGGGGACATACAGGTCTGTGGAGAGATTGTGGGACAGTGGGATTAGTTTGGGGACTGATACAGGTCTGCGGGAAGAGAGTTGGACAGTGGGATTAGTTTGGGGACTGATACAGGTCTGTGGGGAGAGGGTGGATCAGTGGGATTAGTTTGGGGACTGATACAGGTCTGTGGAGAGAGTGGGACAGTGGGATTTGTTTGGGGACTGATACAGGTCTGTGGAGAAAGTGGGACAGTGGGATTAGTTTGGGTATTGATACAAAGCTATGGGAGGACAGTGGGATTAGTTTGGGGACTGATACAGGTCTTTGGGGAGAGAGTCGGGCAGTGTGATTAGTTTGGGGACTGATTCAGGTCTGTGGGGTGAGAGTCGGGCAACGGGATTAGTTTGGGGACTGATACAGGTCTGTGGAAAGAGAGTGGGACAGTGGGATTAGTTTGGGGACTGATACAGGTCTGTGAGGAAACGGTGGGACCGTGGGATTTGTTTGGGGACTGATACAGGTCTGTGGAGAGAGTGGGACAGTGGGATTAGTTTGGGGACTGATACAGGGCAGTGGGGAGAGGGTGGGACCGTGGGGTTAGTTTGGGTATTGATACAGGGCTATGGGGAGAGTGTGGGACAGTGGGATTAGTTTGGGGACTGATACAGGTCTGTGGGAAAAGAGTGGGACAGTGGGATTAGTTTGGGGACTGATACAGGTCTGTGGGGAGAGGGTGGATCAGTGGGATTAGTTTGGGGACTGATACAGGTCTGTGGAGAGAGTGGGACACTGGGATTTGTTCGGGGACTGATACAGGTCTGTGGAGAGAGTGGGACTGTGGGATTAGTTTGGGTATTGATACAAAGCTATGGGAGGACAGTGGGATTAGTTTGGGGACTGATACAGGTCTGTGGGGAGAGAGTGGGACAGTGGGATTTGGGGACTGATTCAGGTCTGTGGGGACAGAGTGGGACAGTGGGATTAGTTTGGGGACTGATACAGGTCTGTGGGGAGAGAGTGGGACAGTGGGATTAGTTTGGGGACTCATACAGGTCTGTGGGGAGAGAGTGGGGCAGTGGGATTAGTTTGGGGACTGATACAGGTTTGTGGGGAGAGAGTGGATCAGTGGGATAATTTAGGGACTGATACAGGTCTGTGGGGTGAGAGTGGTACAGTGGGATTAGTTTGGGGACTGCTACAGGTCTGTGGGGAGAGTGTGGTACAGTCGGATTAGTTTGGGGACTGATACAGGTCTGTGGGGAAACGGTGGGACAGTGGGATTTGTTTGGGGACTGATACAGGTCTGTGGAGAGAGTGGGACAGTGGGATTAGTTTGGGGACTGATACAGGTCTGTGGGGAGAGAGTGGGACAGTGGGATTAGTTTGGGGACTGATACAGGTCTGTGGAAAGAGAGTGGGACAGTGGGATTAGTTTGGGGACTGATACAGGTCTTTGGGGAGAGAGTCGGGCAGTGTGATTAGTTTGGGGACTGCTTCAGGTCTGTGGGGTGAGAGTCGGGCAGTGGGATTAGTTTGGGGACTGATACAGGTCTGTGGGGAGAGAGTGGGACAATGGGATTAGTTTGGGGACTGATACAGGTCTGTGGGGAGAGAGTGGGACAGTGGGATTAATTTGGGGACTGATACAGGTCTGTGGAGAGAGTGGGACAGTGGGATTAGTTTGGGTATTCATACAAAGCTATGGGAGGACAGTGCGATTAGTTTGGGGACTGATACATGTCTGTGGGGAGAGAGTGGGACAGTGGGATTAGTTTGGGGACTGATTCAGGTCTGTGGGGAGAGAGTGGGACAGTGGGATTTGTTTGGGGGCTGATACAGGTCTGTGGGGAAACGGTGGGACAGTGGGATTTGTTTGGGGACTGATACAGGTCTGTGGAGAGAGTGGGACAGTGGGATTAGTTTGGGGACTGATACAGGTCTGTGGGGAAACGGTGGGACAGTGGGATTTGTTTGGGGACTGATACAGGTGTGTGGAGAGAGTGGGACAGTGGGATTAGTTTGTGGACTGATACAGGTCTGTGGGGAGAGAGTGGGACAGTGGGATTAGTTTGGGGACTGATACAGGTCTGTGGAAAGAGAGTGGGACAGTGGGATTAGTTTGGGGACTGATACAGGTCTTTGGGGAGAGAGTCGGGCAGTGTGATTAGTTTGGGGACTGATTCAGGTCTATGGGGAGAGAGTC
The DNA here is from genome assembly GCF_030144855.1 of Hypanus sabinus. Classification (NCBI taxonomy): domain Eukaryota; kingdom Metazoa; phylum Chordata; class Chondrichthyes; order Myliobatiformes; family Dasyatidae; genus Hypanus; species Hypanus sabinus. Next base: position 79,826,003 of record NC_082712.1, on the reverse strand, counting down.
GGGCAGTGGGATTAGTTTGGGGACTGATACAGGTCTGTGGGGAGAGAGTGGGACAGTGGGATTAGTTTGGGGACTGATACAGGTCTGTGGGGAGAGAGTGGGACAGTGGGATTAGTTTGGGGACTGATACAGGTCTGTGGGAAGAGAGTGGATCAGTGGGATTAGTTTGGGGACTGATACAGGTCTGTGGGGAAACGGTGGGACAGTGGGATTTGTTTGGGGACTGATACAGGTCTGTGGAGAGAGTGGGACAGTGGGATTAGTTTGGGGACTGATACAGGGCAGTGGGGAGAGGGTGGGACCGTGGGGTTAGTTTGGGTATTGATACAGGGCTATGGGGAGAGTGTGGGACAGTGGGATTAGTTTGGGGACTGATACAGGTCTGTGGGAAGAGAGTGGGACAGTGGGATTAGTTTGGGGACTGATACAGGTCTGTGGGGAGAGGGTGGATCAGTGGGATTAGTTTGGGGACTGATACAGGTCTGTGGAGAGAGTGGGACAGTGGGATTTGTTCGGGGGACTGATACAGGTCTGTGGAGAGAGTGGGACTGTGGGATTAGTTTGGGTATTGATACAAAACTATGGGAGGACAGAGGGATTAGTTTGGGGACTGATACAGGTCTGTGGGGAGAGAGTGGGACAGTGGGATTTGGGGACTGATACAGGTCTGTGGGGACAGAGTGGGACAGTGGGATTAGTTTGGGGACTGATACAGGTCTGTGGGGAGAGAGTGGGACAGTGGGATTAGTTTGGGGACTGATACATGTCTGTGGGGAGAGAGTGCTACAGTGGGATTAGTTTGGGGACTGATACAGGTCTGTGGGGAGAGAGTGGGGACAGTGGGATTAGTTTGGGGACTGATTCAGTTCTGTGGGGAGAGAGTGGGACAGTGGGATTAGTTTGGGGACTGATTCAGGTCTTTGGGGAGAGAGTGGGACAGTGGGATTTGTTTGGGGGCTGATACAGGTCTGTGGGGAAACGGTGGGACAGTGGGATTTGTTTGGGGACTGATACAGGTCTGTGGAGAGAGTGGGACAGTGGGATTAGTTTGGGGACTGATACAGGTCTGTGGGGAGAGAGTGGGACAGTTTAGGGACTGATTCAGGTCTGTGGGGAGAGAGTGGGACAGAGGGATTTGTTTGGGGGCTGATACAGGTCTGTGGGGAAACGGTGGGACAGTGGGATTTGTTTGGGGACTGATACAGGTCTGTGGAGAGAGTGGGACAGTGGGATTAGTTTGGGGACTGATACAGGTCTGTGGGGAGAGAGTGGGACAGTGGGATTAGTTTGGGGACTGATACAGGTCTGTGGGAAGAGAGTGGATCAGTGGGATTAGTTTGGGGACTGATACAGGTCTGTGGGGAGACAGTGGGACAGTGGGATTAGTTTGGGGACTGATACAGGTCTGTGGGGAGAGAGTGGATCAGTGGGATTAGTTTTGGGACTGATACAGGTCTGCGGGGAGAGAGTGGTACAGTGGGATTAGTTTGGGGACTGATACAGGTCTGTGGGGAGAGAGTGGTACAGTGGGATTAGTTTGGGGACTGATACAGGTCTGTGGGGAGAGAGTGGGACAGTGGGATCAGTTTGGGGACTGATTCAGTTCTGTGGGGAGAGAGAGGGACACTGGGATTAGATTGTGGACTGATTCAGGTCTGTGGGGAGAGAGTGGGACAGTGGGATTTGTTTGGGGACTGATACAGGTCTGTGGGGAAACGGTGGGACAGTGGGATTTGTTTGGGGACTGATACAGGTCTGTGGAGAGAGTGGGACAGTGGGATTAGTTTGGGGACTGATACAGGGCAGTGGGGAAACGGTGGGACAGTGGGGTTAGTTTGGGTATTGATACAGGGCTATGGGGAGAGGGTGGGACAGTGGGATTGGTTTGGGGACATACAGGTCTGTGGAGAGATTGTGGGACAGTGGGATTAGTTTGGGGACTGATACAGGTCTGCGGGAAGAGAGTTGGACAGTGGGATTAGTTTGGGGACTGATACAGGTCTGTGGGGAGAGGGTGGATCAGTGTGATTAGTTTGGGGACTGATACAGGTCTGTGGAGAGAGTGGGACAGTGGGATTTGTTTGGGGACTGATACAGGTCTGTGGAGAGAGTGGGACAGTGGGATTAGTTTGGGTATTGATACAAAGCTATGGGAGGACAGTGGGATTAGTTTGGGGACTGATACAGGTCTTTGGGGAGAGAGTCGGGCAGTGTGATTAGTTTGGGGACTGATTCAGGTCTGTGGGGTGAGAGTCGGGCAACGGGATTAGTTTGGGGACTGATACAGGTCTGTGGAAAGAGAGTGGGACAGTGGGATTAGTTTGGGGACTGATACAGGTCTGTGAGGAAACGGTGGGACCGTGGGATTTGTTTGGGGACTGATACAGGTCTGTGGAGAGAGTGGGACAGTGGGATTAGTTTGGGGACTGATACAGGGCAGTGGGGAGAGGGTGGGACCGTGGGGTTAGTTTGGGTATTGATACAGGGCTATGGGGAGAGTGTGGGACAGTGGGATTAGTTTGGGGACTGATACAGGTCTGTGGGAAGAGAGTGGGACAGTGGGATTAGTTTGGGGACTGATACAGGTCTGTGGGGAGAGGGTGGATCAGTGGGATTAGTTTGGGGACTGATACAGGTCTGTGGAGAGAGTGGGACACTGGGATTTGTTCGGGGACTGATACAGGTCTGTGGAGAGAGTGGGACTGTGGGATTAGTTTGGGTATTGATACAAAGCTATGGGAGGACAGTGGGATTAGTTTGGGGACTGATACAGGTCTGTGGGGAGAGAGTGGGACAGTGGGATTTGGGGACTGATTCAGGTCTGTGGGGACAGAGTGGGACAGTGGGATTAGTTTGGGGACTGATACAGGTCTGTGGGGAGAGAGTGGGACAGTGGGATTAGTTTGGGGACTCATACAGGTCTGTGGGGAGAGAGTGGGGCAGTGGGATTAGTTTGGGGACTGATACAGGTTTGTGGGGAGAGAGTGGATCAGTGGGATAATTTAGGGACTGATACAGTTCTGTGGGGAGAGAGTGGTACAGTGGGATTAGTTTGGGGACTGCTACAGGTCTGTGGGGAGAGTGTGGTACAGTGGGATTAGTTTGGGGACTGATACAGGTCTGTGGGGAAACGGTGGGACAGTGGGATTTGTTTGGGGACTGATACAGGTCTGTGGAGAGAGTGGGACAGTGGGATTAGTTTGGGGACTGATACAGGTCTGTGGGGAGAGAGTGGGACAGTGGGATTAGTTTGGGGACTGATACAGGTCTGTGGAAAAAGAGTGGGACAGTGGGATTAGTTTGGGGACTGATACAGGTCTTTGGGGAGAGAGTCGGGCAGTGTGATTAGTTTGGGGACTGCTTCAGGTCTGTGGGGAGAGAGTCGGGCAGTGGGATTAGTTTGGGGACTGATACAGGTCTGTGGGGAGAGAGTGGGACAATGGGATTAGTTTGGGGACTGATACAGGTCTGTGGGGAGAGAGTGGGACAGTGGGATTAATTTGGGGACTGATACAGGTCTGTGGAGAGAGTGGGACAGTGGGATTAGTTTGGGTATTGATACAAAGCTATGGGAGGACAGTGCGATTAGTTTGGGGACTGATACATGTCTGTGGGGAGAGAGTGGGACAGTGGGATTAGTTTGGGGACTGATACAGGTCTGTGGGGAGAGAGTGGGGCAGTGGGATTAGTTTGGGGTCTGATACAGGTCTGTGGGGAGAGAGTGGATCAGTGGGATTAGTTTAGGGTCTGATACAGGTCTGTGGGGAGAGAGTGGTACAGTGGGATTAGTTTGGGGACTGATACAGTTCTGTGGGGAGAGAGTGGGACAGTGGGATTAGTTTGGGGACTGATTCAGGTCTGTGGGGAGAGAGTGGGACAGTGGGATTTGTTTGGGGGCTGATACAGGTCTGTGGGGATAGAGTGGTACAGTGGGATTAGTTTGGGGACTGATTCAGGTCTGTGGGGAGAGAGTGGGACAGTGGGATTTGTTTGGGGGCTGATACAGGTCTGTGGGGAAACGGTGGGACAGTGGGATTTGTTTGGGGACTGATACAGGTCTGTGGAGAGAGTGGGACAGTGGGATTAGTTTGGGGACTGATACAGGTCTGTGGGGAAACGGTGGGACAGTGGGATTTGTTTGGGGACTGATACAGGTCTGTGGAGAGAGTGGGACAGTGGGATTAGTTTGGGGACTGATACAGGTCTGTGGGGAGAGAGTGGGACAGTGGGATTAGTTTGGGGACTGATACAGGTCTTTGGGGAGAGAGTCGGGCAGTGTGATTAGTTTGGGGACTGATTCAGGACTGTGGGGAGAGAGTCGGGCAGTGGGATTAGTTTGGGGACTGATACAAGGCAGTGGGGAGAGGGTGGGACCGTGGGGTTAGTTTGGGTATTGATACAGGGCTATGGGGAGAGTGTGGGACAGTGGGATTAGTTTGGGGACTGATACAGGTCTGTGGGAAGAGAGTGGGACAGTGGGATTAGTTTGGGGACTGATACAGGTCTGTGGGGAGAGGGTGGATCAGTGGGATTAGTTTGGGTATTGATACAAAGCTATGGGAGGACAGTGGGATTAGTTTGGGGACTGATACAGGTCTGTGGGGAGAGAGTGGGACAGTGGGATTTGGGGACTGATTCAGGTCTGTGGGGACAGAGTGGGACAGTGGATTAGTTTGGGGACTGATACAGGTCTGTGGGGAGAGAGTGGGACAGTGGGATTAGTTTGGGGACTCATACAGGTCTGTGGGGAGAGAGTGGGGCAGTGGGATTAGTTTGGGGACTGATACAGGTTTGTGAGGAGAGAGTGGATCAGTGGGATAATTTAGGGACTGATACAGGTCTGTGGGGAGAGAGTGGTACAGTGGGATTAGTTTGGGGACTGCTACAGGTCTGTGGGGAGAGTGTGGTACAGTGGGATTAGTTTGGGGACTGATACAGGTCTGTGGGGAAACGGTGGGACAGTGGGATTTGTTTGGGGACTGATACAGGTCTGTGGAGAGAGTGGGACAGTGGGATTAGTTTGGGGACTGATACAGGTCTGTGGGGAGAGAGTGGGACAGTGGGATTAGTTTGGGGACTGATACAGGTCTGTGGAAAGAGAGTGGGACAGTGGGATTAGTTTGGGGACTGATACAGGTCTTTTGGGAGAGAGTCGGGCAGTGTGATTAGTTTGGGGACTGCTTCAGGTCTGTGGGGAGAGAGTCGGGCAGTGGGATTAGTTTGGGGACTGATACAGGTCTGTGGGGAGAGAGTGGGACAATGGGATTAGTTTGGGGACTGATACAGGTCTGTGGGGATAGAGTGGGACAGTGGGATTAATTTGGGGACTGATACAGGTCTGTGGAGAGAGTGGGACAGTGGGATTAGTTTGGGTATTGATACAAAGCTATGGGAGGACAGTGCGATTAGTTTGGGGACTGATACATGTCTGTGGGGAGAGAGTGGGACAGTGGGATTAGTTTGGGGACTGATACAGGTCTGTGGGGAGAGAGTGGGACAGTGGGATTAGTTTGGGGACTGATACAGGTCTGTGGGGAGAGAGTGGGGCAGTGGGATTAGTTTGGGGTCTGATACAGGTCGGTGGGGAGAGAGTGGATCAGTGGGATTAGTTTAGGGTCTGATACAGGTCTGTGGGGAGAGAGTGGTACAGTGGGATTAGTTTGGGGACTGATACAGTTCTGTGGGGAGAGAGTGGGACAGTGGGATTAGTTTGGGGACTGATTCAGGTCTGTGGGGAGAGAGTGGGACAGTGGGATTTGTTTGGGGGCTGATACAGGTCTGTGGGGATAGAGTGGTACAGTGGGATTAGTTTGGGGACTGATTCAGGTCTGTGGGGAGAGAGTGGGACAGTGGGATTTGTTTGGGGGCTGATACAGGTCTGTGGGGAAACGTTGGGACAGTGGGATTTGTTTGGGGACTGATACAGGTCTGTGGAGAGAGTGGGACAGTGGGATTAGTTTGGGGACTGATACAGGTCTGTGGGGAAACGGTGGGACAGTGGGATTTGTTTGGGGACTGATACAGGTCTGTGGAGAGAGTGGGACAGTGGGATTAGTTTGGGGACTGATACAGGTCTGTGGGGAGAGAGTGGGACAGTGGGATTAGTTTGGGGACTGATACAGGTCTGTGGAAAGAGAGTGGGACAGTGGGATTAGTTTGGGGACTGATACAGGTCTGTGGGGAGAGAGTGGGACAGTGGGATTAGTTTGGGGACTGATACAGGTCTGTGGGGAGAGGGTGGATCAGTGGGATTAGTTTGGGGACTGATACAGGTCTGTGGAGAGAGTGGGACACTGGGATTTTTTCGGGGACTGATACAGGTCTGTGGAGAGAGTGGGACTGTGGGATTAGTTTGGGTATTGATACAAAGCTGTGGGAGGACAGTGGGATTAGTTTGGGGACTGATACAGGTCTGTGGGGAGAGAGTGGGACAGTGGGATTTGGGGACTGATACAGGTCTGTGGGGACAGAGTGGGACAGTGGGATTAGTTTGGGGACTGATACAGGTCTGTGGGGAGAGAGTGGGACAGTGGGATTAGTTTGGGGACTCATACAGGTCTGTGGGGAGAGAGTGGGGCAGTGGGATTAGTTTGGGGACTGATACAGGTTTGTGGGGAGAGAGTGGATCAGTGGGATTAGTTTAGGGACTGATACAGGTCTGTGGGGAGAGAGTGGTACAGTGGGATTAGTTTGGGGACTGATACAGGTCTGTGGGGAGAGAGTGGTACAGTGGGATTAGTTTGGGGACTGATACAGGTCTGTGGGGAGAGAGTGGGACAGTGGGATTAGTTTGGGGACTGATTCAGTTCTGTGGGGAGAGAGTGGTACAGTGGGATTAGTTTGGGGACTGATTCAGGTCTGTCGGGAGAGAGTGGGACAGTGGGATTTGTTTGGGGGCTGATACAGGTCTGTGGGGAAACGGTGGGACAGTGGGATTTGTTTGGGGACTGATACAGGTCTGTGGAGAGAGTGGGACAGTGGGATTAGTTTGGGGACTGATACAGGTCTGTGGGGAAACGGTGGGACAGTGGGATTTGTTTGGGGACTGATACAGGTCTGTGGAGAGAGTGGGACAGTGGGATTAGTTTGGGGACTGATACAGGTCTGTGGGGAGAGAGTGGGACAGTGGGATTAGTTTGGGGACTGATACAGGTCTGTGGAAAGAGAGTGGGACAGTGGGATTAGTTTGGGGACTGATACAGGTCTTTGGGGAGAGAGTCGGGCAGTGTGATTAGTTTGGGGACTGATTCAGGACTGTGGGGAGACAGTCGGGCAGTGGGATTCGTTTGGGGACTGCTACAGGTCTGTGGGGAGAGAGTGGGACAATGGGATTAATTTGGGGACTGATACAGGTCTGTGGGGAGAGAGTGGGACAGTGGGATTAATTTGGGGACTGATACAGGTCTGTGGAGAGAGTGGGACAGTGGGATTAGTTTGGGTATTGATACAAAGCTATGGGAGGACAGTGGGATTAGTTTGGGGACTGATACAGGTCTGTGAGGAGAGAGTGGGACAGTGGGATTAGTTTGGGGACTGATACAGGTCTGTGGGGAGAGAGTGGGACAGTGGGATTAGTTTGGGGACTGATACAGGTCTGTGGGGAGAGAGTGGGGCAGTGGGTTTAGTTTGGGGTCTGATACAGGTCTGTGGGGAGAGAGTGGATCAGTGGGATTAGTTTAGGGTCTGATACAGGTCTGCGGGGAGAGAGTGCTACAGTGGGATTAGTTTCGGGACTGATACAGTTCTGTGGGGAGAGAGTGGGACAGTGGGATTAGTTTGGGGACTGATTCAGGTCTGTGGGGAGAGAGTGGGACAGTGGGATTTGTTTGGGGGCTGATACAGGTCTGTGGGGAGAGAGTGGTACAGTGGGATTAGTTTGGGGACTGATTCAGGTCTGTGGGGAGAGAGTGGGACAGTGGGATTTGTTTGTGGGCTGATACAGGTCTGTGGGGAAACGGTGGGACAGTGGGATTTGTTTGGGGACTGATACAGGTCTGTGGAGAGAGTGGGACAGTGGGATTAGTTTGGGGACTGATACAGGTCTGTGGGGAAACGGTGGGACAGTGGGATTTGTTTGGGGACTGATACAGGTCTGTGGAGAGAGTGGGACAGTGGGATTAGTTTGGGGACTGATACAGGTCTGTGGGGAGAGAGTGGGACAGTGGGATTAGTTTGGGGACAGATACAGGTCTGTGGAAAGAGAGTGGGACAGTGGGATTAGTTTGGGGACTGATACAGGTCTTTGGGGAGAGAGTCGGGCAGTGTGATTAGTTTGGGGACTGATTCAGGTCTGTGGGGAGAGAGTCGGGCAGTGGGATTAGTTTGGGGACTGATACAGGTCTGTGGGGAGAGAGTGGGACAATGGGATTAGTTTGGGGACTGATACAGGTCTGTGGGGAGAGAGTGGGACAGTGGGATTAATTTGGGGACTGATACAGGTCTGTGGAGAGAGTGGGACAGTGGGATTAGTTTGGGTATTGATACAAAGCTATGGGAGGACAGAGGGATTAGTTTGGGGACTGATACAGGTCTGTGGGGAGAGAGTGGGACAGTGGGATTAGTTTGGGGACTGATACAGGTCTGTGGGGTTAGAGTGGGGCAGTGGGTTTAGTTTGGGGTCTGATACAGGTCTGTGGGGAGAGAGTGGATCAGTGGGATTAGTTTAGGGTCTGATACAGGTCTGTGGGGAGAGAGTGGTACAGTGGGATTAGTTTGGGGACTGATACTGGTCTGTGGGGAGTGAGTGGTACAGTGGGATTAGTTTGGGGACTGATACAGGTCTGTGGGGAGAGAGTGGGACAGTGGGATTAGTTTGGGGACTGATTCAGTTCTGTGGGGAGAGAGTGGGACAGTGGGATTAGTTTGGGGACTGATTCAGGTCTGTGGGGAGAGAGTGGGACAGTGGGATTTGTTTGGGGGCTGATACAGGTCTGTGGGGAAACGGTGGGACAGTGGGATTTGTTTGGGGACTGATACAGGTCTGTGGAGAGAGTGGGACAGTGGGATTAGTTTGGGGACTGATACAGGTCTGTGGGGAAACGGTGGGACAGTGGGATTTGTTTGGGGACTGATACAGGTCTGTGGAGAGAGTGGGACAGTGGGATTAGTTTGGGGACAGATACAGGTCTGTGGGGAGAGAGTGGGACAGTGGGATTAGTTTGGGGACTGATACAGGTCTGTGGAAAGAGAGTGGGACAGCGGGATTAGTTTGGGGACTGATACAGGTCTTTGGGGAGAGAGTCGGGCAGTGTGATTAGTTTGGGGACTGATTCAGGTCTGTGGGGAGAGAGTCGGGCAGTGGGATTACTTTGGGGACTGATACAGGTCTGTGGGGAGAGAGTGGGACAGTGGGATTAGTTTGGGGACTGATTCAGGTCTGTGGGGAGAGAGTGGGACAGTGGGATTAGTTTGGGGACTGATACAGGTCTGTGGGGAAACGGTGGGACAGTGGGATTTGTTTGGGGACTGATACAGGTCTGTGGAGAGAGTGGGACAGTGGGATTAGTTTGGGGACTGATACAGGTCTGTGGGGAGAGAGTGGGACAGTGGGATTAGTTTGGGGACTGATACAGGTCTGTGGGGAGAGAGTGGGGCAGTGGGTTTAGTTTGGGGTCTGATACAGGTCTGTGGGGAGAGAGTGGATCAGTGGGATTAGTTTAGGGTCTGATACAGGTCTGCGGGGAGAGAGTGGTACAGTGGGATTAGTTTCGGGACTGATACAGTTCTGTGGGGAGAGAGTGGGACAGTGGGATTAGTTTGGGGACTGATTCAGGTCTGTGGGGAGAGAGTGGGACAGTGGGATTTGTTTGGGGGCTGATACAGGTCTGTGGGGAGAGACTGGTACAGTGGGATTAGTTTGGGGACTGATTCAGGTCTGTGGGGAGAGAGTGGGACAGTGGGATTTGTTTGTGGGCTGATACAGGTCTGTGGGGAAACGGTGGGACAGTGGGATTTGTTTGGGGACTGATACAGGTCTGTGGAGAGAGTGGGACAGTGGGATTAGTTTGGGGACTGATACAGGTCTGTGGGGAAACGGTGGGACAGTGGGATTTGTTTGGGGACTGATACAGGTCTGTGGAGAGAGTGGGACAGTGGGATTAGTTTGGGGACTGATACAGGTCTGTGGGGAGAGAGTGGGACAGTGGGATTAGTTTGGGGACAGATACAGGTCTGTGGAAAGAGAGTGGGACAGTGGGATTAGTTTGGGGACTGATACAGGTCTTTGGGGAGAGAGTCGGGCAGTGTGATTAGTTTGGGGACTGATTCAGGTCTGTGGGGAGAGAGTCGGGCAGTGGGATTAGTTTGGGGACTGATACAGGTCTGTGGGGAGAGAGTGGGACAATGGGATTAGTTTGGGGACTGATACAGGTCTGTGGGGAGAGAGTGGGACAGTGGGATTAATTTGGGGACTGATACAGGTCTGTGGAGAGAGTGGGACAGTGGGATTAGTTTGGGTATTGATACAAAGCTATGGGAGGACAGTGGGATTAGTTTGGGGACTGATACAGGTCTGTGGGGAGAGAGTGGGACAGTGGGATTAGTTTGGGGACTGATACAGGTCTGTGGGGATAGAGTGGGGCAGTGGGTTTAGTTTGGGGTCTGATACAGGTCTGTGGGGAGAGAGTGGATCAGTGGGATTAGTTTAGGGTCTGATACAGGTCTGTGGGGAGAGAGTGGTACAGTGGGATTAGTTTGGGGACTGATACTGGTCTGTGGGGAGTGAGTGGTACAGTGGGATTAGTTTGGGGACTGATACAGGTCTGTGGGGAGAGAGTGGGACAGTGGGATTAGTTTGGGGACTGATTCAGTTCTGTGGGGAGAGAGTGGGACAGTGGGATTAGTTTGGGGACTGATTCAGGTCTGTGGGGAGAGAGTGGGACAGTGGGATTTGTTTGGGGGCTGATACAGGTCTGTGGGGAAACGGTGGGACAGTGGGATTTGTTTGGGGACTGATACAGGTCTGTGGAGAGAGTGGGACAGTGGGATTAGTTTGGGGACTGATACAGGTCTGTGGGGAAACGGTGGGACAGTGGGATTTGTTTGGGGACTGATACAGGTCTGTGGAGAGAGTGGGACAGTGGGATTAGTTTGGGGACAGATACAGGTCTGTGGGGAGAGAGTGGGACAGTGGGATTAGTTTGGGGACTGATACAGGTCTGTGGAAAGAGAGTGGGACAGCGGGATTAGTTTGGGGACTGATACAGGTCTTTGGGGAGAGAGTCGGGCAGTGTGATTAGTTTGGGGACTGATTCAGGTCTGTGGGGAGAGAGTCGGGCAGTGGGATTACTTTGGGGACTGATACAGGTCTGTGGGGAGAGAGTGGGACAGTGGGATTAGTTTGGGGACTGATTCAGGTCTGTGGGGAGAGAGTGGGACAGTGGGATTAGTTTGGGGACTGATACAGGTCTGTGGGGAAACGGTGGGACAGTGGGATTTGTTTGGGGACTGATACAGGTCTGTGGAGAGAGTGGGACAGTGGGATTAGTTTGGGGACTGATACAGGGCAGTGGGGAGAGGGTGGGACCGTGGAGTTAGTTTGGGTATTGATACAAGGCTATGGGGAGAGGGTGGGACAGTGGGATTAGTTTGGGGACTGATACAGGTCTGTGGGGAGAGTGGGACAGTGGGATTAGTTTGGGGACTGATACAGGTCTGTGGGGAGAGTGGGACATTGGGATTAGTTTGGGGACTGATACAGGTCTGTGGGGAGAGAGTGGGACAGTGGGATTAGTTTGGGGACTGATACAGGTCTGTGGAAAGAGAGTGGGACAGCGGGATTAGTTTGGGGACTGATACAGGTCTTTGGGGAGAGAGTCGGTCAGTGTGATTAGTTTGGGACTGATTCAGGTCTGTGGGGAGAGAGTCGGGCAGTGGGATTACTTTGGGGACTGATACAGGTCTGTGGGGAGAGAGTGGGACAGTGGGATTAGTTTGGGGACTGATTCAGGTCTGTGGGGAGAGAGTGGGACAGTGGGATTAGTTTGGGGACTGATACAGGTCTGTGGGGAAACGGTGGGACAGTGGGATTTGTTTGGGGACTGATACAGGTCTGTGGAGAGATTGGGACAGTGGGATTAGTTTGGGGACTGACACAGGGCAGTGGGGAGAGGGTGGGACCGTGGGGTTAGTTTGGGTATTGATACAGGGCTATGGGAGAGGGTGGGACAGTGGGATTAGTTTGGGGACTGATACAGATCTGTGGGGAGACAGTGGGACAGTGGGATTAGTTTGGGGACTGATACAGGTCTGTGGAGAGAGTGGGACAGTGGGATTTGTTTGGGGACTGATACAGGTCTGTGGAGAGAGTGGGACAGTGGGATTAGTTTGGGGACTGATACAGGTCTTTGGGGAGAGAGTCGGGCAGTGTGATTAGTTTGGGGACTGATTCAGGTCTATGGGGAGAGAGTCGGGCAGTGGGATTAGTTTGGGGACTGATACAGGTCTGTGGGGAGAGAGTGGGACAGTGGGATTAGTTTGGGGACTGATACAGGTCTGTGGGGAAACGGTGGGACAGTGGGATTTGTTTGGGGACTGATACAGGTCTGTGGAGAGAGTGGGACAGTGGGATTAGTTTGGGGACTGATACAGGTCTGTGGGGAAACAGTGGGACAGTGGGATTTGTTTGGGGACTGATACAGGTCTGTGGAGAGAGTGGGACAGTGGGATTAGTTTGGGGACTGATACAGGTCTGTGGGGAGAGAGTGGGACAGTGGGATTAGTTTGGGGACTGATACAGGTCTGTGGAAAGAGAGTGGGACAGTGGGATTAGTTTGGGGACTGATACAGGTCTTTGGGGAGAGAGTCGGGCAGTGTGATTAGTTTGGGGACTGATTCAGGTCTATGGGGAGAGAGTCGGGCAGTGGGATTAGTTTGGGGACTGATACAGGTCTGTGGGGAGAGAGTGGGACAGTGGGATTAGTTTGGGGACTGATACAGGTCTGTGGGGAGAGAGTGGGACAGTGGGATTAGTTTGGGGACTGATACAGGTCTGTGGGAAGAGAGTGGATCAGTGGGATTAGTTTGGGGACTGATAGAGGTCTGTGGGGAGAGAGTGGGACAGTGGGATTAGTTTGGGGACTGATACACGGCAGTGGGGAGAGGGTGGGACCGTGGGGTTAGTTTGGGTATTGATACAGGGCTATGGGGAGAGGGTGGGACATTTGGATTAGTTTGGGGACTGATACAGGTCTGTGGAGAGAGAGTGGGACAGTGGGATTAGTTTGGGGACTGATACAGGTCTGTGGGAAGAGAGTGGGACAGTGGGATTAGTTTGGGGACCGATACAGGTCTGTGGGGAGAGGGTGGATCAGTGGGATTAGTTTGGCGACTGATACAGGTCTGTGGAGAGAGTGGGACAGTGGGATTTGTTTGGGGACTGATACAGGTCTGTGGACAGAGTGGGACAGTGGGATTAGTTTGGGTATTGATACAAAGCTATGGGAGGACAGTGGGATTAGTTTGGGGACTGATACAGGTCTGTGGGGAGAGAGTGGGACAGTGGGATTAGTTTGGGGACTGATACAGTTCTGTGGGGAGAGAGTGGGACAGTGGGATTAGTTTGGGGACTGATACAGGTCTGTGGGGAGAGTGTGGGACAGTGGGATTAGTTTGGGGACTGATACAGGTCTGTGGGGAGAGAGTGGGGCAGTGGGATTAGTTTGGGGACTGATACAGGTCTGTGGGGAGAGAGTGGTACAGTGGGATTAGTTTGGGGACTGATACAGGTCTGTGGGGAGAGAGTGGGACAGTGGGATTAGTTTGGGGACTGATTCAGTTCTGTGGGGAGAGAGTGGGACAGTGGGATTAGTTTGGGGACTGATTCAGGTCTGTGGGGAGAGAGTGGTACAGTGGGATTAGTTTGGGGACTGATACAGGTCTGTGGGGAGAGAGTGGGACAGTGGGATTAGTTTGGGGACTGATACAGGTCTGTGGGAAGAGAGTTGGACAGTGGGATTAGTTTGGGGACTGATACAGGTCTGTGGGGAGAGGGTGGATCAGTGGGATTAGTTTGGGGACTGATACAGGTCTGTGGAGAGAGTGGGACAGTGGGATTTGTTTGGGGACTGATGCAGGTCTGTGGAAAGAGTGGGACAGTGGGATTAGTTTGGGTATTGATACAAAGCTATGGGAGGACAGTGGGATTAGTTTGGGGACTGATACAGGTCTGTGGGGAGAGAGTGGGACAGTGGGATTTGGGGACTGATACAGGTCTGTGGGGATAGAGTGGGACAGTGGGATTAGTTTGGGGACTGATACAGGTTTGTGGGGAGAGAGTGGGACAGTGGGATTAGTTTGGGGACTGATACAGGTCTGTGGGGAGAGAGTGGGGCAGTGGGATTAGTTTGGGGACTGATTCAGTTCTGTGGGGAGAGAGTGGGACAGTGGGATTAGTTTGGGGACTGATTCAGGTCTGTGGGGAGAGAGTGGGATAGTGTGATTTGTTTGGGGGCTGATACAGGTCTGTGGGGAAACGGTGGGACAGTGGGATTTGTTTGGGGACTGATACAGGTCTGTGGAGAGAGTGGGACAGTGGGATTAGTTTGGGGACTGATACAGGTCTGTGGAGAAACAGTGGGACAGTGGGATTTGTTTGGGGACTGATACAGGTCTGTGGAGAGAGTGGGACAGTGGGATTAGTTTGGGGACTGATACAGGTCTGTGGGGAGAGAGTGGGACAGTGGGATTAGTTTGGGGACTGATACAGGTCTTTGGGGAGAGAGTCGGGCAGTGTGATTAGTTTGGGGACTGATTCAGGTCTATGGGGAGAGAGTCGGGCAGTGGGATTAGTTTGGGGACTGATACAGGTCTGTGGGGAGAGAGTGGGACAGTGGGATTAGTTTGGGGACTGATACAGGTCTGTGGGGAGAGAGTGGGACAGTGGGATTAGTTTGGGGACTGATACAGGTCTGTGGGAAGAGAGTGGATCAGTGGGATTAGTTTGGGGACTGATAGAGGTCTGTGGGGAGAGAGTGGGACAGTGGGATTAGTTTGGGGTCTGATACACGGCAGTGGGGAGAGGGTGGGACCGTGGGGTTAGTTTGGGTATTGATACAGGGCTATGGGGAAGAGGGTGGGACATTTGGATTAGTTTGGGGACTGATACAGGTCTGTGGAGAGAGAGTGGGACAGTGGGATTAGTTTGGGGACTGATACAGGTCTGTGGGAAGAGAGTGGGACAGTGGGATTAGTTTGGGGACCGATACAGGTCTGTGGGGAGAGGGTGGATCAGTGGGATTA
Organism: Hypanus sabinus; assembly: GCF_030144855.1. NCBI lineage: Eukaryota > Metazoa > Chordata > Chondrichthyes > Myliobatiformes > Dasyatidae > Hypanus > Hypanus sabinus. The sequence goes on along the minus strand of NC_082712.1, from coordinate 79,810,766 downwards.
GTTTGGCGACTGATACAGGTCTGTGGAGAGAGTGGTACAGTGGGATTAGTTTGGGGACTGATTCAGTTCTGTGGGGAGAGAGTGGGACAGTGGGATTAGTTTGGGGACTGATTCAGGTCTGTGGGGAGAGAGTGGGACAGTGGGATTAGTTTGGGGACTGATTCAGTTCTGTGGGGAGAGAGTGGGACAGTGGGATTAGTTTGGGGACTGATACAGGTCTGTGGGAAGAGAGTTGGACAGTGGGATTAGTTTGGGGACTGATACAGGTCTGTGGGGAGAGAGCAGGGCAATGGAATTAGTTTGGAAACTGATTCGCGGCAGTGGGATTAGTTTGAGGACCGATTCAGGGCTGTGGGGAGAGCACAGGGCAGCGGGACTGGTACAAGGTAGCAATGGTGATAAATCAGCATATAGGAAGATTGAACATCTGGTGAGTGGTGCCACAACAACAACCTCTTACTCCATGTCAGCAAGACTAAGGAGCCCATTATTGCCTTCAGAAGGAGGAAACCAGAGGTCCATGAGCCAGTACTCATCAGAGGATCAGAGGTGGAGGGGGTCAGCAACTTTAAATTCCTCCATGTTATCATTTCACGGTGCTTGTCTTGGTTCCTGCACCTAAGTGCCATTACAAAGAAAGTACAGCAGCACCTCTATTTCCGTGGAATTCTTCAGAGATTTGGCTTGACATCTAAAACTTTGACAAACTTCTGTAGAAGTGTAGTGGAGAGTATATTAGACTGGCTGCATCACAGCCTGGTCTGGAAACACCAATGCCCTAGAACGGAAAATACTTTTTAAAAAAGTAGTAGATATGACCCAGTCCATCATACCTAAAGGCTTCCTCACTATTGAGCACATCATGAAATACTGTCGGAGGAAAGCAGCATCTATCATTAGAGATTCATCTCCCAGAACATGCTCTCTTCTCACTGCTGAAGAAACACTTAACTATTCCCACCTTTGAACTCACTTCCAAGGACACCTCATCTCATGTTCTTGATGTTTATTATTGTTTCTTTCTTTTTGTATTTGCAATTTTACCCCTCTTTTGCACACTGGTTGTATACCCAGTTGGTGTTATCTTTCAATGATTCTATTATTGTTATTGGATTGTGTATGCCCACAAGAAAATGGAGACATACATGTAATTTGATAGTAATTTTTCTTTGAACTTTTGAGTGCTGCGAGGTCAGCAGGACAGTGGGATAGACAGATACAGGACCACAGGGAGAGGGGGAATGCTTCCGGAATTAGTTCTGGGTTGACCCCAGAAATCACTAAGATTCTGGTCTCTGAATAACCTCCGTCAGGTTCAAGCCATTAGTCAGGGCAAGAAGACCTAAACCCCATGGCCGTTATGCAATCAATTCAATCTATAGTAGTTTCCAAGGTGTGATCTGGCAAGAAAAACAGAAAAGACTGGAAACCGTCAGCAGGTCAGGCAGCCACTATGGAGAGAGTAAGTTTTACTTAAAACATAGAACAGTACAGTACAGGCCCTTTGGACACAATGTTGACTTTTGAACTTGATTCATGATCAATCTAACCCTTCCCTCCACAGCCCATAGCCCTCCATTTTTCATTAATTCATGTGCCCAAGAGTCATTAAATTTTCCTGATATATTAGCCTCCACCACCCCAGTAGTGCATTCCAGATACTTACCACTTTATGTAAAGAAAAGCTACCTCTGATATTTCTCATAAACTTTCCTCCAATCACATTAAATGGTTGGCCATAAGACCATTAAGATATAGGAGCAGAATTGGGCTATTTGGTCCATTAAGTCTGCTCTGCCATTTCATTATGGCTGATCCATTTTCCCTCTCAACCCATTCTCCTGCCTTCTCCCTGTGTCCCTTCATGTCATGACCAATCAATAATCCATCAACCTCTGCCTTTATACATGAAAATTTAGCTTTCACACCTCTGTGGCAAAGAATACCACAGATTCACCACTCTCTGTCTAAGGAAATTCCACAACTCTGTTCTAAAAGGGCCCCCTCTATCCTGAGGCTGTATCCTCTGTCCTCTGGTTTTGGTCACTGCCACCCTCTGAAACAAATACTCATCTTTCCTTCTTACACTCTTACAGAACATAGAACATTACAGCATTATACAAGCTCTTTTACCCATGATATTGTGCTGAATTTTTAACCTATTCTAAGATCAATCTAACCCTTCCCTCCCTTTCTCTATCATCCATGTGCCCAAGAGTTTATTAAATGCCCTTAATGTCTCTACCATCACCCTTGGCAGAGCATTCCACCCACCCAGCACTCTGTCTAAAGAACCTATCTCTGGTATACTCTTTATACATTGTACACCTCTATCAAATTGTCTCTCAGTCTTTTTCACTCCAAAGAGAAAATCTCTAGCTTGCTCAATCTTCCCTCATGTCTCTAATCCAGGCAGCACCCTGGTAAATCTCCTCTGCATCCTCTCTAATGCTTCCACATCCTTCTTATAATGAGGTGACAGAACTGACTACAAAGTGGTCTATCCAGGGTTTTATAGAGCTGTACTTGAACTCAATCCCTCAGTTACTTAGGGCAACGCAACTCTTATCAACGTGTGGCAACTCTGAAAGATCTATGGATTTGGTCCCCAAGATCCCTCTGTTTCTCCATACTGCTAAGAATCCTGCCAGCAACCACGCATTCTGCCTTCAAATTTGACTTTCTGAAATGAACTACACCACTTTTCTGGGTTGAACTCTATCTGCCACTTCTCAGCCCAGCTCTGCATCCCATCAATGTCCTATTGCAAGCTACAGCAATCCTCCACACTAGCCACAACTCCTCCAACCTTTGTGTCATCTGCAAACCTAACACACACTTCATTTCTTCAAGTCATTAATAAAAATCACAAAGAGCAGGGGTCCCAGAAGAGATCCCTGTAGAACACCACTGGTCACCGACCTCCAGGTAAAATACACTCCGTCCACTGCCACCCTCTGTCTTTGATGGTTAAATCAAATTTCCCCAGATCCCATGCCTTTTGATTTTCTAAATAAGCCTACATGGGGAACCTTATCAAACGTCTTACTAAAATCCATAAACACCACATCTACTGTCCTGCCTTCATCAATGTGCTTTTATCACATTCTCAAAGAATTCAATCAGCCTCCTAAAGCATGGCTTTTCCCCACAAAGACACATTGACTATCCCTAGTCAGGCTATGCTATCCCAGATATTGAGTTTTCCAATTTTAGGCTACCCTTCATTCCAGTGGGGACCCCCCTCCTTTCAATACTCCAATATTTGTTTTCTTTTATTCAATCCACCCACCCCCCTCCACATCACTATCACTCATCTTCCTCCCCCTCCTATCTTGGTTCCATCTGCCATGAACAAGCAGTTCCTCCACAGGTTTCTCCACGCTCTTCTCTCCCCTATCTGGTTCTGGTTCCATCTGCCATTCACCTCTCCTCCATTTTCACCTTTCTTGCGTAGAGTGCAGCACTGGTCACCCTGTATGATTTTGATCAATCTGTATTGCCCTTTGTCTACCACCTATTAGATGGACCTCTCCAGGCCATCCACCACACCTCTCTCCTCCCCAGTGTAAACTGTCCTTCATTATTTGCCTCTCCTCAGTTCAATAATGGCTTTAGGCTCCTGTCCTGCACTCCCATACTAGTTCTGTTGACTGTATCTCCTCTCCACTCTTAACCCGATGAAAGCTTTTGACCCAAAACATCAACTATTCCAACCACAGAGGCTGTTTGACCTGCTGAGTTCTTCCAGCAGATGCTGCAGAAAAAGACCTTAAAGCCCACCAGGTCCATGCTGACACTTTTCTGTCAACACCAAATGCTTGCATCAGGTCAATACCCTTCTTTACTTTCACTATATAAGTGTCCATCTGAATGTCTCTTCATTAGAATACAGCACAGTACAGGCCCTTCAGACCACAATGTCGTGACAACCTTTTAACCTATTCCAAGATGAATACACCCCTTCCCTCTGACATAGCCCTCCATTTTGCATTTATCCATGTGCCTAACTCTTAACATATCAGTGGAATGACAGGCTAGATTGTGTGTGTCCGCACAGTACCGGGAACTATGCCATCAATTTGCATGACATGTCATTCAGGGTCTTGGGCAATATATGTTATTTCTTGCATGACTATACTTTTGCTTGCTATTTCGAATGTGCTGTGTGTTTTGCACCTTGACCCTAGAGGGACACCGTTTCATTCAGCTGTATCCATGTACAGTTGAATGATAGCTAAACTTGATTTATTTTAAATTTGAATTTAAATGTGCCTAATGTATCTGCCTCTACCACCACCCCTGGCAGTATGTTCCATGCACTTACCACTCTCTGTGTAAAAACCTACCTCAGGCATCACCTATACTTTCCTTCAATCATCTTAAAAGCATGCCCTCTTGTGTTAGGCATTGTGGCCCTGGGTAAAAAGTGCTGGCTGACCACATCATCTATGTCTCATATTGTACATAAAGTGATTGGATCAGATTCCATCAACTCCTCTGGCAGCACATTCCAGATATCAACCACTCTGTGCATCAAAAAATGTATCCATCAAATCCTCTCTGAAATCCCTTCCTCCCACCTTAAACCTATGCCCTCCATTTTTTTCTTTGTACATGGGCAAAAGATTCTTGCCATGGTGCATCAGCTCATCTAGTCCACACCGAACCATTTAAACTGCCTAGTCCATTGAGCGGCAGCTGGATCATAGTCCTCCATACACCCCCCATCCATGTACCTATTCAAACTTCTCTTAAACGTTGACATCGAGTTCATATGCACCACTTGCACTGGCAAATTTTTCTACACTCTCATGAGCCTCTGAATGAAGAAGTTTCCCCTGTTGCCCTTTTCATCTTTCACCCTTAACCCATGACCTCTAGTTGTAAGTCCCACCCAACCACAGTGGAAAAAGCCTGCTTGCATTTACCCCATCTATACCCCTCATAATTTTCTATCAAATCTCCCCTCAATCTTCTACATTCTAAGGAATACAGTCCTAACCTATTCAATCTTTCCATATAACTCAGGTCCTCCAGACCTGGCGACATACTTGTATATCTTCTCTGTACTCTTTCAACCTTTCAATCTTTCCTGTAGGTAGGTGACCAAAACTGCACATCAAACTACACCTTCACATAGCTTTACCAATCTCATCACTGCCTCAAGCTTTTTCTCTTTGGGAAAAAACAAGCACAGGGTATTCAATCTCTCCTCAAAGCTGAAGTCCTGGGATGTCCTCTGGACTCTCCAGCACAGAAGTGATTCGGCCTGACTGATACAGGCAGGGCAACAATTATACCCAAGAAGAGCATTGTGATCTGCCTTAACAACTATCATCCATCAGCACTCACATCTATAGTGATGAAATGGTTCGAGAGGTTGGTCATAGCCAGAATCAACACCTGTCTCAGAAAGGAATTGGATCCACTGCAACTTGCCTATTGCCACAACACAATCTCAATGGCTCTCCATGTTGCCTTGAATCACCTATGTCCAATTGCTGTTTATTGACTATAGCTTAGCATTTAACTCCATCAATCCTACAGCCCTGATCGAAACACTATAGAATCGAAGCTTCTCTACCTCCCTCTGCAACTGGATCCTCGACTTCCCAACCGGAAGACCACAATCTGTGTGGATTAGAAATTACATGTCAACCTCACTAACAATCAACATTGGTGCAGCACAAGGATACGTGCTCAGCCCACTGCTCTACTCTCTACTCCCAAGACTGTGTGGCTAGGCACAGCTCAAATGGCATCTATAAATTTGCTGACAATGTTGGCAGAATTTCAGATGGTGACGAATGGGCGTACAGGAGTGAGGTTTACTAGCTAGTTGAGTAGTGTTGCAACAACAACCTTGCAACAACATAAGCAAGACCAAAGAACTGATTGTGGACTTTAGAAAGGGTAAGATGAGGGAATTCACACCAGTCCTCATAGAGAGATCAGAAGTGGAGAAAGTGAGTAATTGCAAGTTCCTGGCTGTCAGTATCTCCGAGGACCTAACCTGGACCCAACGTATCGATGCAGATACAAAGACAGCAAGAAAGCAGCTATATTTCATTCTAGGAGTTTGACTAAATTTGGTTTGCCAACTAAAACGTTCAAAAACTTCTGTAAATGTACCATGGAGAGCATTCTATCTGGCTGCATCACCGTCTGGTATGAGGGGTGGGGTGGTATGGGGGCTACTGCACAAGATCAAAGTAAGTTGCAGAAACTTGTAAGATTTGTCAGCTCTATCAAGGATACTAGCCTCTGTAGTATCAGACATCTTCAAGGAGAGGTAACTTGGGAAGGCAGTGTGTACCATTAAGAATCCTCACCACCTAATGCCCTTTTCTCATTATTACTGTCAAGTAGAAGGGACAGAAGCCTGAAGGCACACACTCAATGATTCAGGAACAGCTTCTTCCCCTCTGCCATCGGATTTCTAAATGGACTTTGAATCCCTGAACACTCCCTCACTACTTTTTTTGCACTACTTATTTTAACTTAACTATTAAATAGCTTTTTCTCTATATTTATCATGTATTTCATTGTACTGTTCCCATAAAGTTAACAAACTTCATAAATGGCAGTGATATTAAACCTTATTCTGATTCTGTAACTGTCCCCTCCTACACAACTGCTCAGGGATTTGGCTAGGAGGTGCTAAAAGTGGCCTACAATCAACAGGATGATTGTTGTCTGCAACAGACACGAATGACAAATTTTAAACAAGATTACCCAGGGTCGATGCATCATCGAATATATTTATTGTTACTGCAGTGAGAAAAAAATAAAAGTAATTTGTTCGAAAATAGGCAAAAGATACCAATCTTTCAACAATTGTTCCTGTAATTGAACTTGTTTGTTACCCCAAAGGTAATACTTCATATAAGTTACATGCTTCTTTAAAAAAAAGTTTATATATTGTATAGATTAAATCAAAGATTAAGCACAGAAGTTCCAAAGAAGTCTGTCCATTGGCGCAAGAAATTAACAATTTCAACAGAGTAATTAACTGAAAATCTTTCCATTCATTTCTGTCCAATGCCCTCTATTTTTGGTTTGGGTGATTTACACTTTGTGCTCATCAAAAGGAAGGAATGTAGATGCAGCAGATAAAGAACTCTTTCTATTTCAAGAGCCCAGTAACACACACTCTGAGGGGCAGACACAGAGTGAAGCTCCCTCTAAACTGTCCCATCACACACTCCCAGTGTCAGACACAGTGAAGCACCCTCCACTGTCTCATCACACACTCCCAGGGTCACACACAGAGTGAAGCACCCTCTACACTGTCTCATCACACACTCCCAGGGTCAGACACAGAGTGAAGCACCCTCTACACTGTCTCATCACACACTCCCAGGGTCAGACACAGAGTGAAGCTCCCTCTACACTGTCCCATCACACACTCCCAGAGCAGGGATGTAAGAGGCAGTGGAAAGCATGAACTGGCATGCTGTTGAACGAATGTCTCTCCCAATGAGGCTCACATTTGGGATCATTCTGTGCGCAGTTGAGCCAAACTACCACTAGAACCTAGTACTCTGTACACCTCCACCATCCCGGCCTTAAGTATAGGATGAAATACAGTGAGAATGCGGGGAGATTGCACACATCTTTACCACGTCATTCAGCATGCCCAATAGAACTTCTATCAGGAACCTGTATTTCAAATACAGGGCAATGATTTTCTGCACAGAACGGTCATACAATGTTGATTATTAAATTCCAACACCAGTACATTGCAGAAGCAGCTCAGATTTTTTTCAGAACACTGACGTAATTTCAACCCTTCTAAAATGGTGGGTGTTTGTGCCATCACACACTCCTAGGGTTAAACAGAGTGATGAACAAGTCCGTGGGGTTAACATCTTATCCAAATAACACACTGACAGGGTGCACTCTTTCAGGATGCTTCCATTTATGTGCATTGGTCTGGCTAATGTACATGCCTTTGGAATGGGAACTGATCACAAAAAGTGACCAGTGCACCTTAGCAACAATCTGGCATTGTGTGCAAATGTTCTTCAGCACTGATTCTCTAGAGCAATTTGGATAGGAGAAACACATTTCTGAAGTATACATGTTCCCTCTTGCAGAGACCATAAGATACAATTGCAGAATTAAGCCATTTTCCCTTCTCAGCCCCATTCTCTTGCCTTCTCCCTGCATTCCTTCATGCCCTAATGAAAAATCTATCAACCTCTGCCTTAAATGCACCCAATGCCTTGGCCTTCAAAGCCACCTGTGGCAACAAATTATACAGATTTACCACACTCCAGCTGAAGAAATTCTTTCTCATTTCCATTGTAAAAGAACATTTCTCTATTCTGAGGCTGTCTTGAAACCACCCCACCCCACCCCCAACATAGGAAACATCCTCTCCACATCTGCACTATCCAGGCCTTTCTACATTTGATAGGTTTCAGTGAGGTCCCATCTCATTCTTCTGAATTCCAGTGAATAGAAGCCCAGAGCCATCAAACACTCCTCATGTGACAAGCCTTTCAATCTCAGAATCATTTTCATGAAGCTCCTTTTTTCCCAAAATTGAAAGCATACAGAACATAGTTTTAACATTTGAAGTGAAAGATTCATTTTAACCTAAGGTGCCTTTAATTTTATACACAGTAGGTGGTAGGTATATGGAACCAGGAAGTGATTGAGGCTGGTGCATTAAATATTTAAATTTGTGGATGACAAAAGTTTGGATATCGGCCAGACATGTTCGGAATAAGGATTAACCTGAATATATGACTCAGAGGGCATGAACAAGTGAGGGCCAAAGGGACTTCCTCTGTGCTGTTATCTACTCTCATCCAATGATACAAAGCTTGAACATTTATCTTCTGCATGCACCTCCATCTCAAACCAGAAGCAAGCAAGACCTCCAATCCAAGGACAGATCTCAAAACTACCTCCCAACACCCATTATGAAGCAGAGGTGGGTTACTGTCAAATTTGCCTTGCATATTTCAGAGCCATTTATCCCACCTCTGTCTGTAAGATGCAATGGTTGCTTGAGGAACTTTGGTTGCAAGATGGTTCAACAAGAAATTGGATGTTGTGCAGGCAATCCTCAAATAGATCTTCCGGCAAGAGTAAGTTCACTAAAAGTATGACGGAAGCCCATGTTATTCATTGTTTATGTGAAAGCAATCTTAGATGGGGCGGCACAGTAGCATAGTTACCGTGTGGTTAGCACAACACTTTACGGTAGCAGGTTCAATCCCCACAGCTACCTGCAAGAAGTTTGTATGTTTTCCCTGTGACCACATGCGTTTCCTCCAGCTGCTCTGGTTTTCCCCCACAGTTCAAAGATGTACTGGTTGGTAGATGTACTTGTTGGTAGGTTAATTGGTCATTGCAAACTGTCTCATGATTAGGCTCAGATTAAATCGGGGGGTTTCTGGGCAGCGTGGCACGAAAGACCAGAAGGGCACGTTCTGTGCTGTATCTTAATCATTCAATCAATAAATTAATGTTTATCCCAAATAAAAATGTGTGTTTTTACTGTGTCCCTACAAAATGGAAATAACTGGATGTTAAGCTGAGGGAGAAAAGTTGAAGCTTGACAGGAGGGGTAAGTGGAGGAAGCTGGAAATAGGAGTGGAGTATGAGAAGAGGAGGGAGCAGGACACGAAGGGAAAAGGGATCCATAATGAAACACCAACAAAGGTAGGAGAAAATCTAATGAGTGGCAAGAGTTGTGGGCAGGAAGAGGAAAAAATGTCCCAGCTATGATTGATTGTACACTGTAGCACTTACTGCTGAGGCTAATATCAGAGTAACAGTTTTAAAATTTTATTCAGCAGTACAGTGCAGAGTAGGCACTCCAGCCCTTCTAGCTGTGCCACTCCAGCAACTCCTGACAACCATGCTTTAACCCTAACCTAATCACAGGACAATTTAGTGCCCAATCAACCTTGACAGTACAACTTCGGACTGTGAGAGCACCTGGGGGAAATCCAAGCATACCATGGTCTTACAGAGGACGTCAGAATAGCACTTACAACGCCAACACACCGAACTGCAATAGTGTCATGCTAACCACTATATTAGCGTGGTGCCTAATAATCCAGATCATCTGTTCCAAATTTACAAGCCCCAGCATTGGTGAAACCACATAAAGTGTTATGGGTAGTTCTACTCACTGGCTATAGGAAGGGTTTGATTATGCTAAAGACAGTGCAGAACAGTATATTGATCGGACCAGAGTGGCTTGAGCTACAAGGATAGACAAGGCCTGCTTCCACTAAAGTGAAGCTGAAGGGATGGCCCTACAGAGGTTCATAGATCAGGTGGATCATCAGTCTTTTACCTAGGATCAGGGAGTCTAAAACTGGAGGGCACAAATTTAAAGCAAGAAGAGAGAAATTTATTTTGTGATATAGAAGAGTCCCTTTGAGCTGTATCACCAAGTAACCCCCTGGTCTTCTGACAGGAGCAGAAGATAGCACACCATCTATGGGACTTCCTGAGCCACCTAAGGCAGTGGGGAATTTTCCCCCAGGGTAGTGTAATCCCTTACTGCAGGGGTTCCCAACTTTTTTTATGTCATGGAACCCTAGCCTTAACCGAGGGGTGTGTGGACTCCAGGTTGGGAATACCTGCCTTACAGATCTTTGGTTTTATTACTGTACTTTTTCTTCCCACTGATGGGGGAAGGGGAGAATTGGAAAGGAAGAAGCAATGTTGCCACACTCTGGCCATTGCAAATGTAGGGCAGGCTCATTGGCTTTACACCCATATCACTAACACCCCATCACCTGAGCATCAAATCTACCTGAGTAAGCTGGTAGATGACACAGGGCACCCACCTTGTCAGCTAATGTGGACCGCCTTGTTATGGTGCTGCCCACAGCCCCACACCACTGCTTATCCAACTGCCCTCACCAGTAAACCGGCAACACAAGACTGCAGATGCTGGAATCTGAAGCATAAAAAAATAAGAAGCTGGAGGAAGTTTTGGTTTTGGTCACCTACCTATAGGAAAGAAAGCTGAAGAGTACAGAGAAAATTTACAAGGATGTTGCTGGGTCTGGAGAACCTGAGTTATACGGAAAGGTTGAATAGGTTAGGACGGTACTCTTTAAAACGTAGAAGATTGACAGGCGATTTGATAGAGGTATACAAAATTATGAGGGATAAAGATAGGGTATAAGGCAAGCAGGCTATTTCCCCAACGAGGCTGGGTGAGAGTACAATTAGAGGTCATGGGTTAAGGGTGAAAGGTGAAAAGTTTAAGAAGACCACAAGGGGAAACTTCTTTACTCAGAGGGTATTGAGAGTGTGGCATGAGCTGCCAACAGAAGTGGTCCATGCGAGCGCAACTTCAATACTTAAGAGAGTTTGGATAGGTACATGGATGGAAGGGGTATGGAGGGCTATGGTCCCAGTGCAGGTTGATGGGAGGAGGCAGGTTAAGTGGTTTTGGCATGGACTAGATGGGTTGAAGGGCTTTTTATGTGCTGTACTTTTCTATGACTCTATGAACTCAGTAGGTCAGGCTGTATCTGGGGAGGGAAATGGACAATCAACATTTTGAGGCAAGACCTTTCAAAAGAGTAGAGGGGAGAATAAACAGTCTAAAGAGATAAAGGGAAGTGGTGGAGACAGAGCTGTTTAATTACCCTTTATCTTTGAGTCTAGTTGAAGGGTGTCGACCCAATATGTTGACTCAAAAGATTCCGCAGATGCTGGAAATTTTGAGCAAGGTACACAATATGCTGGAGGTACTCAACAGTTCAGGCAGCATCTATGGAGGGGAATAAACAGTCAGCACTTGCGTCTGAGGCCTCTCAAAGTCCAATCCAACATCATCATGAGAGGTGGAAATGGGTAATGCCGGCCAACAAGACTCTGGTGGAGCTGTATAGGCCAATCCCCTGAACAGCGGATGCAATGGATTGCAGAAGCTTTGATGAGTTCCAACCACATCAACGATAATGGGACGATAGAGACGGGAGGGAACCGATGGCCTATGTTCCGCTTAGGAGCTAAAGGCCCAGTAAGTAATTTTTGTCTGAGATCCTTCATCAGGATGGAGAGTCTTGATGAAGGGTCTCAGCCTGAAACATTGACCTCCACAGATACACCAATACATTGACTATTTCCTGCCACAGATGCTGCCTGGCCCACTGGGTTCTTTCAGCAACTTGCTTTTTGCCTGACCTGTAAGCAGCTCAGGATCAGCAAGTCATAAGGACCAGCAGTGGTAGGATCGGGCCAAGTCATTCATAGTTTGGAGTTGAAAGCAGAGGGCAAGAAAGTGGGTGAAGAAATAACCCAGCAATCAGCCGTGGATTGTTTCTACACTGTGACAGTTTTATACTGTGCATTACCTTGCAGACATCCCTGAATGCCAATCCCCACTCTCACTATAATTATGACCAAGCATTACCCAATACAAACAGGCCAGGTTTGAGATTCAGATAGAGTGGGGTGGGATAAGAGCTGAACAAAATGCATGAACTTGCATTATCCCTCCTGAGTCATGCACCATTTCATCCCGTCCCTTCAATGTCACCACAAAGAACCAAAAAACCCATAACCACCACATTAAACCCAGCAGCCAAACATCAGCCTTGACTGCAATGCCCATATCTGGAAATTAACCCTTTCCCATCTCTCCAACATGGTCCTAACCTCTAGTTGCGACTGTCGGCATTAGACATGAATGTTTAGAGTTGTTTTTAAATAATTTGAATATTTCAGTATTCAATGTCTTTCTTTCGTTCTGAGGAATATACATTAAAAGGATTGAGCTTCAATTTTCATGGAAGATTCCATTAAACTTAGGCGGCAAAAAGTTGTTATTCCACACAGCTTGCACGGATTGATCCCATCTTCCAAACTTTTGTAAAACAAAAACAGCTGCTTCTATCACACTGCGTCCATGCCACAAATGTAGTATTTCTTGTGGACTGGGCCATAACTGTGACAACTTCAAGTGTGGTGGGAACTGTGACAAGACCCAAGCACTCATGGGTGAGCATTGCAGGCTTCTTGTGACCCCAGGCCTGGTCTGTCTCCATGGCGATTAGGACAAAGCAAAACACAGGGCAATGGTCACCATCTCCACAGAAGGTCGTGATCTCACAGAAGGATTGCATTAATTATCACCACCTTTTCACTTAGAAGGTCATTCTAAACAGTCTCTGTCAGGGTGTCCACAGGACCATTATCTGGCTTCAAGTCCAGGCACACTCGGAGATTTCTGCAAAAATATCCCCCTCCCTCCCTACGTCCTTCTCAATGTTACTTTGATCCAGAGATGGGTTTCAATGACAAGAATCAAAATCATGGAATGCTTTCCACTGTGTCAACAGTCCTGAGCAAGGCTTGGTTTGTGATGGAGCAGGGCAAATGAAGGGCCACTGGGCCAGAACCTCCTGCCTTGTCCCATGACCACTGGGATGTCAGTGATTCATGGACTGCATCAGAAATCTAGCCCTCCCCCAGTGGATGCTAAGGGGCAAAGACCAAATCAGCTCAGGCTACGAACTAAGCAGAGCACTGGAGCACAGCAGGTAGAGCCACTGTTATATGGTTTCAGGGATGTGGACTCGATCTCGCCCTCACTGGTGTGTGTGTGTGTGTGTGTATGTGTGTAGTTTACATGCGTTCCCTGTGACCGTTAGGGCTCCCCTGTATGCTCCTTCTTCCTCACACTTCCCAACGTGCAGGATGAGTGGGCTAATCGCACCCCCCCCCCCCCCCGTGTGTGTTGATGGACAGGCAAGAAGGAATAATTCGCAAGGGCTAATGGGGGAATTGGAGCTGGCATGCTCCTATGGGCTAAATGGCCTCAATCTGTGTTATAAGTATGCTATTATGGAGAGTTTTGCCCTCAACAAGGGACAGTAAGTAGGGCAAGGAGCTCAATGGTTTAGCAACCCTGAGCAAGCAGAGTGGCTGAAATTTCTCAACCCAACCACAGGCTTAAGCGAGTTCAAACAACCGATCAAACACTGGGATGTAATGAAGGGGAGACTGCGAGGTTCAGACACATGCACTGAGCAACTGTAACAGTAATAAATATAGTAGAGATTTGGAAGGAAGCATTTTTGCTTTTAAATAAAAAGTGAAAAGAGTGGATGATAATCTTGTTCTTGCTGGGATTGATGTGAATCTTTACATTGTGGATGATCTGCCAATAGAGGGAATTGTAGCAATTGCCTGATTTATTGGGATCATACAAGTGGCTCTGACCCGTACTACATAAATGGGCGAACGAGAAAGTTGCACCCAGTCAGTCACTGGCTGAGAGAGGAGCCGGCCTACACAGGGACTGGAGATATGACCAGAGTGTGCTTTGACAGTGAACCTGCTGAGTGACTCAGTCTTCTCATTTTCCTATTGGCAATGGAAGTTCCAGATCAGGATGAAACACACACAAAAAAAGGTGAGGAGGCAAAAAGCAACTGTAAGGACAACCACAAGCACATCTCCTGCTCACTGCCCCAGCAGCACTGAGAAGCAATGAAGGGCAGTGGACAAGGCATCCTCAGAGTAACGTGCCAGTGACAGCATTCTGCTGCATCAGAAGGAACTTCTTTACACTCACAATAATCCATCAGAACCTTTCTCGTCTGTTGGACCAGACAGGGAACAACTTTTGCACCTTTACAAGGTGTGCGTGTGGAGAGTGCACATGTGAGTGTCAGTGCACGTTCAGGTGCCTGTGCATGTGTAAGTGTGCACATGTAAGTGTCAGTGTGTGTGTCTATGTCCACGTATCCATGCCAATGCGGCTGAGCCTGAGCATCTGTGCACGTGACACAGACTTGGAGACTGAGCTGAATCAAGAGGATTGGTGCAACCTGCATCGATTGATGAACAAAATATATATTTTGAATGAACAGTAGAACACAGCAGAATTGGTGTAACAATTTTAAAAAATAAAAAGACACAGAAACATGCCCGAGATTCTAATACAGCAGCCCACACTGAAGGGAAGAGAGTGGCCCTGGGGAAAAGTAATGATGCAAAGGGAAGGAGGGGAGGTGGGATTAAATATCTGAGGGATCTGTTTGGGGAGTGGGGATGGAAAAGGGGTGAGGGCAGGCAAAGGGTGTGACAGCCTGCCTGTCCCCCTCACTGGGGACCAAATCAGCAGAGGGGTCAGGCAAGGTCCCTGCTTCTGCAACCATGAGAGATCATGTCATTATTGCAGCAGATTCAAGAAGGCTGGTATATTCCCTCAGCTTTAAAGTAGAGAGCGAGTACCTCTCCTACGAACCGCCGGCCAGGCACCCTCCCCATTGCTCACTTATGAGTGAGAGGTTCCAGTTCCTTGGAAGAATGCCGTCTGAGGATTCTGAGAAGTGATTTGCCCAGCTTCAAGAATGGATTGTCAAAGAGCTACCCTGTCCCACTTTTGAAAGGGTCCTCTCCACCCCCAGCCTACCCAAAAACTGGCTCTATTTGCACGGGTGTATGGGAGTGTCAAGCACAGGTTGTGCAGTACTGGTGTCTCGGGGGGGGGGGGGGGGGGGGGGGGGTAATGGCCTGGTATTAACATATGTGCTAAAATAAAGGACGAAATGTCACTGGGATGAAGGCTTACATGACCCAGCCTGAGTTGAGTGCAGAGATTTTTCTCATCATCCACCCCATGGCTACTTAACCCTTCCACTGCCTCATCTGCCTGCAATGTGAAAATCTCCCCTGCATAGATGGTGCCTGAGTGAGATGCAGCTTGCAACTATCTTGGCTCTCCACTCTCCCCCCCTCCCCGCCCCTTTCCCTCGAGTGTCCAGAGCTGCGTCAAGAGACCCGAGATAGCCTGCGTTGGTATTTGGTTGCTAATACATCGAACGGCTATGATATAGAAATATTTCAACACCTCCGTTTCCACCCTCAGGTTCTTCCTCCCCTCCCACCCACCACCGAAGTATAGAAACGTGTGTGTACTGGCATCGCGTATGTTACAGCTGTTGGTTGACTCCTGTGGTTTAAGGCGATTCTGGAAGAGCCACATGCTGGAAGTACTACAGGTCACTATAAGAAGGGGTTGGTGGATGCACTTCCTGCTGCAAACTGTCCAGGTGGGGCTCCGCTCTTCAGGAAGCAGAGAGAGAGAGAGAGAGAAAGAGAAAAATACAGGAATTAGTCCTCCGTGTCTATACTCTCCCCTCCTCAATCCATCCCAAGACTTCCTAGAACCCAGAGTTAGCCAAGTCCTCACAACTATTTCACTCAAGTGGCAATGGAGACTTTAGAATTCATTGGAACTGGGTCCCTGCACACGCACTGGCCACTTTATTAGGTACGGGAATGGAACCCATTATGGTGACCTGCTGCTCTAGCTCATCCACTTCAAGGTTTGACATGTTGTACATTCAGAGATGCTCTTCTGCAGATCGCTGTTGTAACGTGTGGTTATTTGAGTTACTGTCACCTTGACCAGTCTGTCTTCTCCTCTGTCCTCTCTCAAGTAACAAGGTATTTCTGCCCACTGTATTTTTCTTTGTTTTTCGCACCATTCTCTGCAAACTCTAGTTGTGCGAGAAAATCCCAGGGGAACAGCAGTTTCTGTGATACTCAAACCACCCCATCTAACACCAACAATCATTCCGTGGTCAAAGTCACTTCGATCACGTTTTTTCTACATTTTGTTGTTTGGTCTGAACAACAACTGGACACCTTGGCCATGTCAGCACACATTTATGCATTGAGTTGCTGCCACGATTGGCTGATTAGATTATTTGCGTTGACGAGGTGTACGGACGGTACCTGATAAAGAGGCCACTGAGTGTAGATAAAGAACAAAGTCCACATACAGGCACTGCCAACGAATGGGAATGTTGGCATTTACAGGGAAATCCAGACAACCCTGAACAGAGTATTAACAACACCATGCCTAGAATAAAACGCTGAGTTTCAGTTCCCTTACTGAAGAAATACATTTGCATTGTTTGGAATTTACTTGGTCCACGAAGGGGATCTCTGCTGAGCCTGTGCTCACTGCATTCAGAGGTGACCTGATTGAGGCATGTAGGAAAGAGTTTGACAGGGTAGATGCCCAGGGGAATGTTTCCAGAACAAGAGATTATTCATTTAAAGTGAGGAGGAATTTCTTCCCTTGGAAAAGTTTGGAAGTGTCTACTTCACAGAGCCATCCATGTTCATGGACAGAAGTAGACAGATTTATAGGGGCATCGAGCAACTCAGCAGGGGAATATTATGGACCACCTCTTGTACTACTAAGGAATATCTCTCAATGTGTTTATACGGCACAATTGTTATTTTCTTCACTTATGTTCTGTATGTTGTCTGAACCCACTTGCCTGTGAAGCTGCTGAAAACAAAGTTTTCTTTGTACCCGTCCTTTGCTGTACATATGCACATGGGGGCTTTGGAAAATGGCCAAAATAAGATCAGCTCTGATACCTAAAGTCAGTGCTGTACTGAAGGGTCAGATGTGCTCCTGTTATTACACTTAGGGTGGATGCTTCGATGACTCTTTCCTGGCAGATGGTGAGAAGGGAAACAGCTTCCTGCAGAATCCCACCAAACAAGTAGTCACTTCCAAAGGCATTCATGGTCACGAGAGCAGCTGACAGTGGGTCAGCAGGGTCTCTCATCACAAACCCAGTACTCTTAAGGGTTGCTGTCATTTAAATCCAATTTCACTCGACTCCCCATGTGCTGGCTCAGTGCCGCTTCCGCTGTACTGTGCACTGGGCCCACTCTCTCAGAGAAGGCACACAGCTTACCGCTACACCAGGATGGTCGGCAGGGCACATACCATGAATGGGTTGCTAGGCGCTCCACCTCCTTGAATCAACGGCCCCATTGGTCGCGCCATTACTTTGGGCTGCCCGAAGGCACCAAATCCAGATCCTACACACACAGGAGAGAAAACATTCAGCAAAGAGTCACAAATACAGCACTGAAACTGATCTTCGACCCAACTCATTAATGCTGTCCAAGCTAGTACCCATGTGCCTGCATTTGGTCTGCATCCCTCTACACCAACGGTTCCCAACCTTTCTTATGCCATAGGCCCTACCGTTAACCAAGGGGTCTGTGGACACCAGGTAGGGAACCCCTGCTAAATCTTTCCTATCCATGTACCTATCCAAATGTTGTTAATTAATTTCTTTAGAGATATAGTGTGGAATATGCCCTTCCAGCTGGACTGCGTAGCAATCCCCCAATTTAATCCAAGCCTAATCACAGGACAATTTGCAATGGCCAATGAATCTACTAACCGTTACATCTTTGGACCGTGGGAGGAAGCTGAAGCACTGGGACAAAACCCATCCATTGCATGAGGGGGATGTACAAACTCCTCACAGAGATGGCTGGGATTAAAATCCTAATGCCTGAGCTGTAATAGCATTACACTAACCACTACACTACTGTGGTGCTCAACCAGCTCACAGTTACCCTAGTGCCCTGAATGGAGGCATACTCTGATATGAAGTGGTCTCACAAAGACCAAATTGAGCTTGAGTGCAAGTGGATGTTTGCTTCTGATGGAAAGACAACCTGATTGCATGGAAAAGTCCTACAGAAAGGCTGATAGATTTAAAGCAATAGGCCAGGGAATTGCAGAGGGATGGGTCACTTTTTAGTGTATATGGATTTCAGAAAGGCATTTGATAAGGTACCCCATACAAGGCTTAATGAGAAAGTAAGGAGGCATGGGATTCAAGGGGACATTGCTTTGTGGATCCAGAACTAGCTTGCCCACAGAAGGCAAAGTGTGGTTGTAGACGAGTCATATTCTGCATGGAGGTCGGTCACCAGTGGTGTGCCTCAGGGATCTATTCTGGGACCCCTACTCTTCATGATTTTTATAAATGACTTGGATGAGGAAGTGGAGGGGTGAATTAGTAAATTTGCTGATGACACAAAGGTTGGGGGTGTTGTGGATAGTGTGGAAGGCTGTCACAGGTTACAGCGGGACATTGATAGGATGCAAAACTGGGCTGAAAAGTAGCAGATTGAGTTCAACCCAGATAAGTGTGAGGTGGTTCACTTTGGTAGGTCAAATATGATGGCAGAATATAGCATTAATAGTAAGACTCTTGGCAGTGTGAAGGATCAGAGGGATCTCGGGGTCCGAGTCCACAGTACACAGGTTGACTCTGTGGTTAAGAAGGCATACAATGCATTGGTCTTCATCAACTGTGGGATTGAATTTAGGAGCCGAGAGGTAATGTTGCAGCTATATAAGACCCTGGTCAGACCCCACTTGGAGTACTGTGCTCAATTCTGGTTGCCTCACTACAGGAAGGACAAGGAAACCATAGAAAGGGTGCAGAGGAGATTTACAAGGATGTTGCCTGGATTGGGGAGCATGCCTTATGAGAACAGGTTGAGTGAACTCAGCCTTTTCTCCTTGGAGTGACAAAGGATGAGGTGACCTGATAGAGGTGTATCAGATGATGAGAGGCATTGTTCGTGTGGATAGTCAGAGGCTTTTTCCCATGGCTGAAATGGCTAGCATGAGAGGGCATAGTTTGTTTGTTTTTTTGTTTTAAGGGCATAATTTTAAGGTGCTTGGAAGTAGGTACAGAGGAGATGTCGGGGTAAGTTTTTTTACTCAGAGAGTGGCGAGGGGCTGCCGGCGGCGGCGGTGGAGGCGGAAACAATAGGGTCTTTTAAGAGACTCCTGGATGGGTACATGGTGCTTAGAAAAATAGAGGGCTATGGGTAAATCTGGGTAGTTCTAAGGTACGGACATGTTTGGCACAGCTTTGTGGGCTGAAGGTCCTGTATTGTGGTGTAGGTTTTCTATGTTTCTAAGTTTCTTTGGATTGTTGGGAAGGGAAAGGTTCACTGGCTGCTGGAATCTCATTAAGGGTGGCAGAAATGGAAACTGGCAAGGGTGAGGCTTGTGCTGAGTGTATATTTTAAAAAAGCATGGAAAAGCAGTTGGCGGCACTGATACAGGAGTTTCAGAATAGAAGATTGGGAGAATTCCTCACACAGCAAGTCGCAGGGTTATGGACCTGTGCCCAGGGATATCAGAAAGCAGAAACTAAGTAGTTAATGGGATTAAAGTGACTGGCACTGAAGAAAAGAAAAGTCAAGACATGGACTGAATTGGCCTGCACTGTGTTTTCATTCTGGTAACCTGCATTCATATAAACCCAAGACAGCAGTGGTAGTGCAATGAGGTTTGTCACCTTGTGGTTCATTATTTGCTGCTACTTATCTTCAAATATACTGCTTCACATCTTAACTTACTTCTGTTTGCCACCATTCTGCCTAGGTGACCTGCCCGTCACTTTCATTAAACACCTATTTTTTTTAATATAAGCTACAAACTATCTTTAATCTTTCTCTCTATTTTAAGACTAAATCATTAGTACTGACCACAAAAAGCAAGGCTCCAACCACCACAACTTGTGGAATACCACTATTGACAGTCTGTTAGTTGCGAAAAAAAGCTCTTATTAACCATTCTGGCATCTTCCCCCTTCCTTTTTAGTCTCAAAGAAGTGTCTCAGCCCAAAATGTCAGCTGTTTATCTATTTCTATGGATGCTGCCTGGCCTTCTGAGTTCCTCCAGCATTTTGTATGTGCTGTTCTGGATTTCCAGCATCTGCAGAATTTCTTTTGTGTATTTATTAACAACTTGCCCTCATTGCTTCTTTCCAATGAGCCAATTATAGATTCAATTTGCCATTCTCCCTTATATCTGGTGATTTTTTCAATTGTTTTGACCAGCCTGCAACGTGGGTCTCATCAACAGCATTGCTATGTGGAAAACATCAAATACATCACCCCACCAAACTTCCTTGTTATCTCATCCAAAAAAATTCAGTCAGTCATGTTCTTCCCTTAACTCATCTCATCTGACTGGCCATCACTAAATTTCACTTTTCCTAGTAAAGGTTTCCAGTCGCTCAGAAGTGATTCTTGTAATCTGGTCACTACCAAACTTAAATTTATCTATAACTATCCAATTCATCCCTTCCTTCAGGGGCCACTCCTGCTGTCAGAAAGGATTCATCAGTCGATATTGTGCTGTGTTGTAGACACAGATGATCAAGGTCCCATGACTATGATAGTTTTTAGCTAATTTTTCCACCGAAGTGGTTTGTGATTGCTTTCTTCTGGGCAGTGTCTCTACAAGACAGGTGACCCCAGCCAATATACTTCAGAGATTGTCTGCCTAGCGTCAGGACTGCTCATACAACCATCCACCAACTATTCCCATGGCTTCATGTGACCCTGATCAAAGTGGAGTAGGGGGCACCTAAGCAGGTGTCCCACCTTGCCCAAAGGTGATCTGCAGACTAGCGGAGGGAAGGAGCGCTTACACCTCCTTTGATAGAGATGTATCACCACCCTGCCGGAAGGATTAATGGAATTATATTCAGGGCCTTGGAGTTTCCTCCCATGTGTCTTCTTGCTACACCCTGTGTTATATTTCACCCACAACTGGAGTCTTATCTACTTCAAAGGATACTAACAATACAACAATGCTCCCATTTTGCTAAGATCTTTACCCACACTCTCTATCACCTGACCCTAAAGGCCACACATGTTCTTTAATTATTGTGTGCACTTCTTTGGACTTCCTTTCATAATGGTTCTTCATACCCTCCCTTTGCTTTCTTAATTTTCCCTATAATTTCATGCCCGCACTCACAATATTCTTCCATGCTTTCAACGTTAATTACCTCAGTGTCTAACAAACTTTTTCTTTCATGCTTTATTGTACACTGTACCTACCTGGTCGTTTTAATGGACTCCACATTTGATAGTTGTTCCCACAAAGAAAAATGCTGCATGTCGAATTTTGAAACAGCTCTCATTGTCTGGAGACTCGTTTATCTTCAAGTGGTTGTGTCCACTTTTATCAATTTCTTGGTCTAATAAAATTATCCGTAACCTAATTCAGGGGGAGAGGGGGAGGAGCGCAGAGTAGCGCAGTTTGTAGAGTCCATAAAGTTGGCAAGGTGAGTTCGAGCTGAAGCCCTTTCACCCTAACTCATCCATGCCAACCAAGATGCCCATCAAAGTAGGTACCATTTTCCTACTTTTGATCCATATCCCGCTAAACCTTCCATATCTATGTTTCTGTCCAAACTTTATAATTGTACCTGCCTCAACCACTTCCTCTGGCACAGGGGCTCCTAACCTTATTTTCCATTATCAGAGGGGTCTGTGGACCCCAGGTTGTGAACCCCTGCTCTGGCAACTTGTTCTAAACACATCATCCTCTCTGTGGAAAAAGTTGCTCCTCAGCTTCAAATTAAACCTCCCCCCTTTCATTTTCCCTCTTGGCTCCTCAGTTCCTGGAAAACAATTGTGGCTATCATCTCTATCAACTCTAGGAAAAAGATTATGGCTATTTATCCTATCTGTGTGGCTATTTACCCTATCAAATATAAGGAAAAGATTGTGGCTATCTACGCTATCAACTCCAGTAAAAAGATTGTGGCTATATACTCTATCTGTGCCTCTCAGGAATTTATACAGCTCAACTCTCAAGTCTCCAACAGTCCAAGGAATAAAGTCCCAACCTGCCCAACCTCACAACCCAATCCCTTGAACCTCCTTCGTTTTTAAAACAACATCCTTGACTTTAAATGGGAACATCTTATAGTAAATACAGTAACCTTCCAGAGATTAGTTTCTCTACCAGCAGTGTAAATGATTTTAAATGCAGGTATGCTACATTAAAGAGATGCATGTACTCTACGAGGTAGATCCACGTGCTGCTTGTTACCATTCTGTTGCTGGCTGAAGGCTTGCTGCTGCAGGAAGGGATGCTGCTGGACAAACGCATGCTGCTGCTGGCCAAATCCCTGCTGGGCTGCGAATGGCTGCTCGTGCTGAGCAAAGACCTGCGGCTGCTGCTGGGGCTGCTGCTGCTGGAACGGGTGCTGCTGAAATCCTGCAAAGCTCCCAGGGACCGAGGTGGCTGGGACCGACGCATACCCAGCCGGCACTCCACCGTACACTGGAGCAAGAGGGGAAAGGGACAAGCATCAGGGTACAGAATCGCCTGGATCCAGAAGACTCAATGCTGCATGCAACTGGGAACTCCAACGTTACTGAATACAATATGATATTTAAGGGCATACTTTGGACTGGGCTGATCTTGGAGAAGGTACAAACCCGCTATGACTTCCAGCCCAAAATACGATTGTTTCTGCAAGTCTGTTAGTTTCTGCAATTTCATTTAGGTGATGGTGTCTCATCCCTTCATACCCAACTACCACACTGCATTCTAATAGCAAAACAATGCCGTGAGACATTGGAGCAGAGGTAGGCCATTCAGCCCATTGAGTCTGCTCTGCCTTTCAATTATGGCTAATTTATTTTCCCTCTCAACTCCATTCTCCTGCCTTCTCCCCATAACTTTGGACTCCCTGACTAATCAAGAACCTATCAATCTCCGCTTTAATGATCTGATCTCCATAGGCACTTGTGACAATTCAACAGATTCACCACCCTTTGGCTAAAGAAATTCCTTCTCATCTCTGTTCTACAGGGATTCTATTCTGAGGCTATGCACTTTGGTTCTAGACTCCCCCCACTATAAGAAACATCCTCTCTACATCCACTCTATCAAGGCCTTTCAATATTTGTTAAGTTTCAATGAGACACCCCTGAATGCCTTGTGGAAAAAGACGATGAATCCCATAGTCCAAGAACTAGTTCCCTCCACTAGGGAAAGCTGAGTGCCATATCCCTTTTACAGAAACTGAGAATTCTGGAAAAGCTCAGCAGGTCAGGCCACACACCTGTGGGATGAGAAGACAGTTAATGTTACAGGTCAAGCTGAGTATTTCCAGCCTTTTCTGGGTTTTTTGAGATCTCCAGCTTCTGAAGTTATGACTTTCACTCATTTGATGCTGCCTGACCGGCTCAGTTCCCCAAGCATTATTTGTATGTTATTCTGGATTCCCAGCATCTGCAGAATCTCTTGTGTTTATGATGTTACGACCCACACCTGACTGCTCCAATTTCCGGGGTTTAGACTTTGACTACAGAATAGGGATAGGTGGCACAGCTCATTTAAGGAATTCGGCCTGCTTTGATCCTTAAATATTAAAGTCCTGGCAGCCATGTTTTGGAGCCAGGACTTTAATATTTAAGGATCACCTGAACTGAGGTTTGGGGCTCAATCATCAGCTCTACTTTGGATTCTTGTCTAGCGTCTAGTTTGAACCCTGTCCTTGTTTCCGTCTCATATCTCGTCTTGATTCTAGTCTCAATTACTACAGCCAAGACTTGAATCCCAACCATTCACAGCTAGGTCTTTCGTCACAATGAGAATGCCATTAAAATTCATCTTTTTGCAGCACGGTGACAAATAGAAATGCAAATTCACATAACTTGCACAACAATGAAACAGAATGACAGTACAGCTCGTTGTCTCTTTGGTCTGTCTGAAGCCAAGGCTCGGAGAGAGTGGATCGATCGATCTTTGTGCCATACAGGCACATTCATCATTAGGGACCCCACCATCTGGGTCACACCCTCTTCTTGATGCTACAATCAAGGCAGGTGATATAGAAGCCTGAGGACTCACACCTCAAGGTATGACAACAGCTTCTTCCCACTGCCACCAGGCTCTTGAACCCACCTGAAAAACTACAACACGACCTCAGACTATGGTGGTGTAGTGGCATCTGCAACGGACTTCAAGGCGAGTGGTACTGGGTTCGAACCAGGCCAGCTCCTTGCATAATTTCCATCTGTACTGGGTTGAGCATTGAGCTAGCAACTCGGCCTCAAGACAAAAATGCTAAAGAAGCGGCAAGATTGTCACCCGATGTTCCACAAGGCGTGGAACGGAACAACAACCTCAGACTGTATTTCCCTCAACATACTCTTGTGCCATTCTGTTTCATTTTGTTTTTAAGCTTTGTGTAAGTTTTAAGTTTCCGTTTGTCATGTTATAATGTCATCATCATGTGCTGTGACATATGACGTGGATGATCATGGTCTCATGATCATGATTGTTCTTGGTAAATTTTTCTGCAGAAGTGGTTTGCCATTGCCTTCTTCTGGGCAGTGTCTTTACAAGACAGGTGATCTCAGCCATTAACTATATAACCATATAACAATCACAGCACGGAAACAGGCCATCTCAGCCCTCCTAGTCTGTGCCGAACTCTTAATCTCACCTAGTCCCACCTACCCGCACTCAGCCCATAACCCTCCACTCCTTTCCTGTCCATATACCTATCCAATTTTACCTTAAATGACACAACTGAACTGGCCTCTACTACTTCTACAGGAAGCTCATTCCACACAGCTATCACTCTCTGAGTAAAGAAATAACCCCTCGTGTTTCCCTTAAACTTCTGCCCCCTAACTCTCAAATCATGTCCTCTCGTTTGAATCTCCCCTACTCTCAATGGAAACAGCCTATTCACGTCAACTCTATCTATCCCTCTCAAAATTTTAAATACCTCGATCAAATCCCCCCTCAACCTTCTACGCTCCAATGAATAGAGACCTAACTTATTCAACCTTCCTCTGTAACTTAAGTGCTGAAACCCAGGTAACATCCTAGTAAATCGTCTCTGCACTCTCCCTAATTTATTGATATCTTTCCTATAATTCGGTGACCAGAACTGCACATAATATTCTAAATTTGGCCTTACCAATGCCTTGTACAATTTTAACATTACATTCCAACTTCTGTACTCAATGCTTTGATATATAAAGGCCAGCATTCCAAAAGCCTTCTTCACCACCCTATCTACCCAATATTTTTCAGAGATTGTCCATCCGGCGTCAGTGGTCACATAACCAGGACTTGTGATATACACCAGCTGCTCATACGAGCACCCACCACCTATTCCCATTGCTTCACTTGACCCTGATTGGAGTAGAGTTGACAATTGAGCCCCAAACCTCAGTTCAGGTGCTAGACCTTGCCCAAGGGTGACCTGCAGGCTAGTGGAGGGAAGATAGAGATGTATCTCCACCACGCTACCCATAGTGTGTACTGTGCTGCAAAGATATCATTTTAATGGCATTATTGTAAATGCAAAAGGTGCTGGAAATCCAGGGTAACACACAAACATATGCTGGAGGAACTCAGTAGGTCAGGTATAGGTCTCTGACCTGCTGAGATCCCCTAGCATTGTGTGTGTGTTATTTTATTGGCATTTATACCTGGGCAGGCCAATCACAATAAACTTGAACACCTCCAGCACTGCATCAGACCCTATATTCCTGTAAACTGTTCAAGTGACCACTGCTAAGTGAGCAAGCAGCAATTTTAGCTGCCTCTGCGTTAACAAGTCTCTGCCAGCTACCTTCTTCCAAAAAGACCTGGATTCTGCTGACAGCGCTGTTTCACGCTGACCTCCAAACAAGGATTTAGCATTTTTGTGGGAAGGACTATAACCATCATCATTTGCTTTCAAGCACCAGTTCTTGGGAAGTCCTGAGGACCAGCCATAATGATGATATAAAGGCACTAAAGACTTTGGACAGACAGGAAAGATAACACAGTACACTTTAAACATCACACAACATACAAAATAAAGTTCGGAACATATATGATTGTTAGAAGCTGAAATATCAATCCCTTGCAAAAAATACTATTTTAAAATCAGTAAAATTTGAAGTAGTTATGAGGGAATTAAAATCTACACATTTAAATTAGTTTATTTTTTAGATTCCACAAGGGAGCTAAGCAGTAATTATGTTTAGTACACCATTAAAAACTGAACCACACCTCATGCAACAGAGCAGAACACGTTCAGGGAACTTTGCAGCAAGAATAAATACCTGAACTTCTCAAAAGATCACTGAATACCGAAGATTATACTGGAGAAGGTTGAAAAAGATCACACCCTGTAAAGGAGCAGGAAATCACTGACAGCAGGCATCTGGATTTCCATATTTAAATTGCTGCTGCGCACACTGCTGATTCCTGTCGGAGTCACTAAGTGACAATGACAAATGCTAGTAGTTTCACCATCGTTATGATGGCAAAGATTGGGGCACAGAGGACAAAGCACATATATCAATCACCAACACATACATTGTGTTGTTAGGTGGTCTGAAGAACTTATAAAGATCTTAAGAGCATCAGGCAAGATGCCACCACTTCACATTGTTAATAATAACAAGCAAATAATTGGATATTTGTATTTTAATCACTAAAGTACCTTCCCGATTAGTAATCTGATTTCTTTATTTCACCGCTGGCTATAAGCTTTGAAACTGTCCCTCGAAACCTCTCTCAATTTGCTTTGGAATGCTGTTACTTGCTGCTATTGTTTGCATGAATTGTTTCTTCCTCTTTCTCTGTGCAGTCGGTGTTAAGTCTATTTTTAAATTGGGTCTTTCAGGTTTCTTACTTTGTGGCTGTAAGATGAATCTCAAGGTTGTATAATTTATACATATTTTGATAATAAATATACTTTGAATCCTTTGACTACCACTTCTTCCTTCTTTAATACTATTAGACCATAAGACATAGGAGCAGAATTAGGCCATTCGGTCCATTGAGTATGTACGTACTATCATTCCATGCAGTGTCCTTACAGCCTTACGTGGATTACCTGCATGAAGCCTTCACTGCTGAAATATGCATTTTATTACTCTGGCGGCACTTTTCTTATTTTGGTGCCTCAACCAATGCTTTGCAATTTGCGTCAGTGTGTGACCATTGGTTTGAGAATTGAATGTGGGGAGGTGGTCAAGGAGAGGATGGATAATGAAATGGTACAGCACCAGGTCACAATGCTGAACCAAGCTAATTAAACTAAAGATGCTTGATTGCATTAATATCTTCCACCTGCACATGGTCAATATCCCTCCGTACTCTGCACATTTCACATTCTCACCTAAGAGTCTCTCAATGTCCCTGCGATATCTGCACCTGCAGCACATTCCAGGCACCCATTGCTCTCTGATTTCCTGAACATCTTCTTTGAATTTGCTTCCCCCTCACCCTAAGTGCATGCACTCTAGTATTAGACCTTATAACCCTGGGAAAAAGATACCAGCCATCTACCCTATCTAAAGATTAGCTTTATTTGCCATACCTACGTTGAAACATACATTAAAATGCATCACATAATGTCAAGGTAAGTTAATGAGGACTGTGTTGGGGCAGCCCGCAAGCGTGTCCATGTTTCTGGCGCCAACATAGCCTTAACCCTAACCCGTACACCTTAGGAATGTGGAAAGAAACCAGAGCACCTGGAGGAAACCCACATGGTCACTGAATGAAGGTACAAACCACTTACAGGCAGTGGCAGGAATTGAATCCCAATCGGTGATCTCTAGCACGGTAAAGGGATCTGCCAAACGCTACTCTGCTGTGCTGCCTGTGTTTTCATAATTTTATAAACCTCTACCATAGCCTCCACAACTCCAGAGGAATGAAACCAACTTCGTCCAACCTCTCCTCAACCCCTCCAATCCAGGCAGCATCCTGCTGAACCTCTTCAGCGCTCTCTCCAAAGACTTCACACCCTTTCTCCAACAGGATGAACAGAACAGCCCACAATTCTCCAAGTGCGGCCTAACCAAACTGTAACATGGCTTCCTGGCTCTTGGACTTGACATCCCTAGTGATGAAGGCACGCCATACACTTCCCTTACTATCCCCATCTATAGTGTTGCCCCTCTTAGGGAACTATGAACTTAAACCCCAAGGGAACTGCTTCACTGTGCACCTCCATCTGCCAAAAGCATTATTTCTTATTAGCCAAACATTTTAATTCTGATTCCTATTCTGACATGTTGATCCATGGCCTCCTCCTGTGCCAAGATGAGGTCACCCTCAGGGTGGAGGAGCAATACCTTATATTCCAACTGGGTAGCCTTTAACCTGATGAGATGAAGATAGATAGTTTCTTTCCAGTTAAAAAAAATTATCACCCCCTCACCTTCTATTCCTCACTCTGGCCTCTTAATTCTTCTCACCTGCTTAGCACATCATCTGCCCCTGGGTCCGCTCCTCCTTCCTTTTATCCTTTAGTCCACTCTGCTCTCCTATCAGATTCCTTCCTCACAAGCCCTTTACCTTTTTCACCCACCTGGCTTCACCTATCACCTTCCTTTCTCTCCCCCAACCTTTTTATTTTGGCGTCTTCCCCCTTCATTTCCTGTCCTGATGAAGGGTCTTGGCCCAAAGCATCAACTATTTATTAATTTCCATAGATGCTGCTTGGCCTGCTGGACATTTTGCTTGTGTTGCTTGGACCCCGAGGTCCCTCTGTACAACAAATGGAGTTAGACATCTGCTGTTTTGCCTAAGCAGACATTACCAAATTTCAGTAATTCTACACATACCTCTGGCACTCTCTCAGTCAAATAGCGCAATAAGCCTCCTGTCTGACAATTGAGATCGAGTTGCTGAGTGATGAAAGGGTCACCAGATGCCAAGTTCCCATAGCCCACAGCTACACCTAGCCCAAGGGTGACCTGCAGGCTAGCGGAGGGAAGGTAGAGATGTATCTACAACCCGCCCACCCACAGTGTGTACTGTGCTGCAAAGATATCGTTTTAATGACAGTTGCAAGAAAAAGTTTGTGAACCCTTTGCGATCACCTGGTTTTCTGCATTAATTACTCATAAAATGTGGTCTGATCTTCATCAAGTCACAATAATATAACGTTGAGTACACCATTTAAACAATCAGACTAGGCTCAAAAAAGTATGCGAACCTCTGTGGTAATGCCTTCTACAAAAGTGATTTGCAGTCAGGTGTTCCAATCAATGAATGCAGAAAGAGGTGAAAAAGAACCCAAGGGTAACAGCAAAAGCCCTGCTCTAGAACTCTCTATAACTTGTCAAAGTCTCTATCCACTATAAGAAAACACTGAAAAAGAATGGTGTCTATGGACGGACACCACGGAGAAAATGACTGCTCTCCAAAAAGAAATACTGCTGCACATCTCAAAGTTGGATGCTCCATGGCGCTTCTGGGACAATGTTCTGTGGACAGATGAGACCAAGACTGAACTTTTTGGCAGAATTGTACAAATCTATGTTTGGAAAGAAAAAGGGCACTGCACACCAATACCAAAAATCTCATCCCAAATGTGAAGCATGGTGGAAGGAGGATCATGGGGCTGCTTTGCTACCTTGGGGCCTGGACAGCCTGCAATCGTTGAGGGAACAATTAATTCAAAATTGCATCAAGACATTTCACTGGATAATGTCAGGGTAGTGGTCTGTCCCCTGAAGCTTAATAGAAGTTGGATGATGCCACAAGACACTGATCTGAAACACCAAAGTAAATCAAAAACAGAATGCTTTAAAAAGAAGAAAATTTGTGTTTTGGAATGAACAGTCAGAGTCTGGACCGTAACCCAATTGAGATGCTGTGGCATGACCTGAAGAGGGCTGTTCATGCAATATACCCCAGAAATACTGATGAACTGAAACAGGTTTGTATGGAGGAATGGTCTAAAATTCCTCTTCTCCGTTGTGCAAGTCTGATCAGCAGCTACAGGAAATGCTTGGGAGTTTATTGCTGCTGGAGGTGGTTCTACCAGATAGCAAATGCAAAGGGTCACATACTTTCTCCAGCCTGGACTGCAAATGATTGAACAATGTGTTCAATAAGGATGTGAATAGTACAACTTTTTGTTATTAGTTTAAGTGGATTATATTTGTCTATTATTGTGACTTAGATGAAGATCAGACCACATTTTATGGGCAATTAATGCAGAAAAACAAGTAATTGCAAAGGGTTCACAAACTTTTTCTTGCAACTGTAACTAAGCTCCAAGTTGGAAAAGTACATTTGATCATTTATTATGAAGCCAGCAAAGACGAACAATCTTACGTAGCAATAAAAAACAAACTAAACTAAACTAGCAATACAAGACCAATTTGTGCTCAAATTAGTGATTAAGAAAAGCACCCTGTGGTCACTCCCTCTCAACTAAACTAAACCAACCAAAACAAAGTTTGACTACATAACTATACTCATTCGCTTCTACTACGCCCCAACCCAAATGACAAATTACCCATAATAACCGTGCAACACAACATACAATACAGACTGAAAATAGATTCACGGCTCCTACAGGTGGGAATACCTCCTAAAGAATACCTCCTAAAGGTAGTGTTTTTCTTTTTCTGCCGATCAGACGCAGGCTACACACTCACCTGGCGCCATCCCATTGGTCTGGAAGGGATTGGTAGAAGCTGCTTGCGGTGCGACAGGAGCAGCAAATGGATTACTGAAAGCTGAAATGCAGGGCAGACAGAGAGGGAGAAAGAGAGAAAGAGAGAGAAAAAAAACACAAGGGAGAGAGTTGATTAATGCTCTGTGGAAAACAATTCACCAAGGAAGGCATGAGCTCAGATATCCCAGCAGGTCAAGGACCTTTACAAATAGTAACACTCCCTCCCTCTCAGCATTCAAGCAAAGCG
The DNA here is from genome assembly GCF_030144855.1 of Hypanus sabinus. Classification (NCBI taxonomy): domain Eukaryota; kingdom Metazoa; phylum Chordata; class Chondrichthyes; order Myliobatiformes; family Dasyatidae; genus Hypanus; species Hypanus sabinus. The sequence goes on along the minus strand of NC_082712.1, from coordinate 79,779,416 downwards.
GGTTTACCCATCAGAACAGGGAGGAATACCAGGAGTACCAGTTATAAGGAAAGAAGGGAAATTCAAGGTGAACTTGTTTATAAAAGTTACCTCCAAAGCTGGATGCACTGCTTGGTGTGGATTGCTGTGTAGGCACTTGGCTTCCAGTCCCGGAGATACTAAAAACCAAATGAGAACAGCAGATCCTTTAGTGACTGCCGACACCTTCAAACAATATAAAGGGAGATTTACTCTGCATTCAACGCCAGGAAACCCGGCCCTGGGAACTATGATAGGATTGTGTAGAGGGACCTTTACTAGGGTCCAACCCCTGCAGTCCTTGCCCTCAGAGTGTGTATGTAGAGGAAAGTTTAGCTGCATCTAAACCATGCTGTCCCACGGTGTGTGACTGTGTGATGGAATGGTCCAGAAGGAGCTTTACTCTGTACAGAACCTATTTGCAACAGAACAGTCATAGAGATGACAGTAAAGAAATGGGATCCGTCATGCCTTTCTACCATAACCGCTCCTGCTCGTGTTAATTCCATTTCCCTCTAAGCAAGGAAATAGACCTCTTGCTTAATGGTATTGGTCCATGGCATAAAAGAGGTTAGGAACTCCTGTTCATCCCTCATTAAGGGCACCCATCATCCAGGTCATATCCCCTTCTCATTGCTACTATCAGGAAGAAGGTACAAGAGCCTGAACATACACACTCAACTTTCAAGAATAGATTTTTCCCCTCCACCATCAGATTTCTGAAAAGACGTTAAAACTATGAACACTACCTCATTACATTTTTCCCTCTTTTGGCACTATTTATTTAATTTAACCTTTTTAATACACTCAGATCCCACTTAAGGCTGAGGATGTGTTCCTCAGAGGTGGAGCGCTATGCGTGGTCATTATAACATTACGTAAATGGACATGTGTGCCTGATTTTTAAAAAAATCAGATTTGAGATATGGTATTATTTTATGTATACACAGTAATTTGAGAAGTGACAAACACACAAATAGGCCTAACCTGTACATCAGTGGAGCAGCAACACATCGCAGCAGCAGTGGAGGGAAGTGGGTGGTTGTTACATCTCAGAGAAAGAACCAGACTGCGGGTCCTCCTCTAACTTTGGCTTCTTTTAGTGTACATTAAGATTTGACTGCCTTCTCTTAAGTTTCTTCTCATGAAGCAATTCTCGGTAGCAGAAAATCATGTCGTGAACACCTCTCTTTGCCTTATTGCTTCATTCCCAGTAAGGGTCGCTATGGATGAACTGGTCCATGATTTGTGGTGATGCTAGTGCTGGATAATTTTGTGGTGAGGTTTCTTGTTGGTGTTTCCTATTTTCCACCAGTGTCCTCAGATTCACTCAGGACGTGCTGCTCTGCCAATCTTTGAAGCTCTTCGTTATTGAGGCTCTCACCATAAGAATGCACTAACTTCAACATCACCACCATAACACCTTCATGGTGTATCACTTGCAGTTTCAACTTAATGCTAATGCTTTCCCTAGACATCTTAGATATACTACCTTCACTGGAAGTTGCAGGCCATTTTACAGACATTACGGGTGGAAAAAAATGGAATAAATTGGCGAGGGGGCATGAACGTTTACAGCCGCAGGGGAACCAATACATGATTGGCTCAGAGCATATGTAAAGCACTCTCATTGGCTGATAGAATGTTTGCTGTAATAGAGGCTGCTTGAGAAGATTTAGGTATTGTTTAAAATGAATTTTTGTAATTAAAAAAAATTCAATAAAGAATTGAATAACCACATTGTAACAAATCTGCACTATGCAGGGTAGTGTTATGCAGGGTCTGAGTGCATAAATATACTTCTTACCTTAACTTACTGTTTTTATTATGTACTGCTGCCGCAAGACAACAAATTTCACAACATATGCCGGTGATATTAAACCTGATTCTGATTCCTATTCAGATGCCCCTGAAAGATTGTGCTGCTCTTGCCTCCACCACTTTGTCTGGCAGCTCATTCCTGATTAAGGGCCCAAAATTTCAACTGCTTATTCCTCTCCATAGATACTGCCTGACCTGCTGAGTTCAACATAATTGAATGCTCTCCTAAACTATGCCCTCCAGTTTTAGACACCCCAGCTTTGGAAATCTATATACCCTATCTATGCCTTGTATAATCTTATGAACCTCTAACACATCACTCAGCCTCCTCCACTCCAGGGAAAACAGACCTCCCTTATCCCATATCTCTCTTCCACAAACCAGGCAAACATGCATGTAAAACTTTTCTGCACCCTCTCTAACAATCACATCTGTCAGAGCCATGTATCTATTCTCTATCTGCATTGTATTGTATTGCACATTTATTATGTTTATAATGGTAATTGGTCCCGTGAGTGGAGGTGTGGGAAAAGCAAAGGGAATAAGTCACATAATCATGATTTGTTCTGGGCAGTTTGGGCTGGCGATGGATGGATATCATATCTTTTGTTGACTGCTTCATTACAGCTTAATTTACACTTAATTATGCTTAAGTTTCATTGCTTTAAGACTGCATGATTGTTAGTTGCTAAAAAGGATCATATACTGTTCTTTGATTTTTCGAACATCATTATTAGAATGATTAGAGAGCATGTCATACAAATATAACAATCCATCAGTTTGTTAGAATAACTATCTCAACATCTTTCCTGTGGCATTACAATCTGACCAATGTTTTATACAACATCAACACAGTCCTGCACTTAATGCCTTGGCCAATGAATTCAAGAGTTTCATACTCCTTGTACACAATCCTCTCTACAAATATTGGGATTAAAGGGAGCCTTTTCAGGTTGGCTGCCGGTGACCAGTGGTGTTCCACAGGGGTCTGTGTTGGGACCGATTCTTTTTTCAACATATTTCAATGATTTGGATGATGATGGCTTTGTTGCAAAGTTTGCAGATGTTACAAAGATAGGTGGAGGGGAAGTAGTTTTGAGGAAATAGAGAGGCTACAGAAGGACTTAAACAGATTAGGAGAATGGGCAAAGAAGTGGCAGATGAAATAGTGTCGGAAAGTGTATAGTCGTGCACAATGAAAGTATGACTATTTTCTAAATGATGAGAACATACAAAAATCTGAGGTGCAAAGGGATTTGGGAGTACTTGTGCAGGATTCCCTAAAGGTTAATTTGCAGGTTGAGTCTGTAGTGAGGAAGACAACTGCGATGTTAGGATTTATTTCAAGAAGACAAGAACTATAAAAGCAAGGATGTAACGTTGAGACTTTATAAAGCACTGTCAAGGGAGCTTCACTCTGTTTCTGACTCTGGGAGTGTTTGATGGGACAGTGAAGAGACAGCTTCACTCTGTATCTAACACATGATGTCCCTGCCCTGGAAGTGTATATTGGGACGGAGTAGAAAGGAGCTTCAGTCTGTACTACGGGTTGCCAAACATGCTTGAGAAAGCTTTGGTATTGACAATTCAAAGGAATAGCACATTGTGAAAGAATTGAGAACAGCAGTCAAGAAGGCAGCAAACTGTAGACAGAAATATAAACAGCAACATAACACAGGCTGCCGACTTGCTTTTACAGTTCAGTAAATTCCAATAACTAGGTATTGGATCCCTTTGCATTGGTTGTGGAAATATCTGTAACCCTTAAGTCTTAATTACTCTATAGCTTTTGTAAAATGCAATGTGACAAAATGGATCCTGTGTGATCCCAGAGTGCTTTGCTGTTGGGAGAAGTTGTTTGCAAAGATAAAGTGACTTATAGAAGGGAGTGTTTGGATATTACATGATTGAAAGCAGAGAAAAACAGAACACACCTGTTGGGGAGAAGCCTCAAAGACAAATGCCATTCATTCAAGATGGATGCAAGATAAGTCAGGAATGCAACAAAGGGATGGAATGACCTCAGAGGTATGAAGCAGATGAATTACTGGATTCTGTACACGTATAAAAATGATCTGTTTTGAGCTGTAAGATTGAAGCTAACTAGCGACAACTTAACGTATGGATGTAGACTTACCCTTGCAAGTAATAAATGCTCTTATAACTTGATCCACTCAAGTTTGTTGTAGGTTGTTACTGTATATTTAGAAGACCTAGCTGAATGGTACAGCACTCAATATAACAAACATGATGACGGCAAGAAATGGAAGGCAGGTAGGGAGGTGTAATCTTCACACATTACCTGCTAGTGGCAGCACTGGCATGACTTGAAGGCACTCCAATACTGAAGACGCTACTATACTCGGCTCCTGCATATTGGCTCGATGAGACTGTAGGTTGGCCGGTTGAGACTGAAGAGGTGAAACTGAAGCTGGACATCTGACCACCTGCAGCTCAGAAAGGGTACAGGAAAATATAACTTATGCATTTTTCTTTTCCTTCGAAAGAAATGGGATGTAATGCCACATACATCACTTCTCCTCTAAACGTACTTGTATGCCCCTAGGCAATGAACCTCAATCAATGGCACCAGGTCGAAAGCGCTTACAGGATTGGAAAGGATGGGCGGGAACAGGTTCACCATCCCTTCATCTGAAACCTCCCTCCTCTCACTCCTGAAGTTTATTATTCCAGCACAAACAACTGGATATCCACCATCTCCCCAACCTTGATCAGGAGAATATCCAAGTCAGGGCCAAATCTGTGCTTATAAAAACTCTTTAATGAAGCAAGATATCCCATGACATTGCACAGAAACCTTAACAAAATCTGTACCCTGACTCACATAACCAGAAATAAAGATCATAAGCAAAACCAGATAGGTCCAATGAAGCATCTTAACAGAGGTGGAGGGAGACAGCAAGCAGTTTAGTGAAAAAATTCCAGTACCTGGGGCCCAATGAACTGAAAGCAAGACCAACTAAAGGTACAATGATGGGAATCTGAGATGAGGGAGGATGGCACCACACTATACCAAGACAGGGTAGGATAAGGCCACACAGGGATTTGAAAAGACATTGTCAGATGAGGAACAGTAAACATCGACAGCAGAGGATGAACAGAATTCAGAGTGATGTGTAATCAGGTTATGGATGAACTCAAGTTACAAAAGGTAAATGGTGGGAAGGAGGCAAGCAGTTTGGAATAGGCTTGAATCAGAGGTTGAGGGTGTGAGATGAATCAGGATTGGTATGGGATGGTAATTTAATGATTTCATAGAAAGGGGCACAAAACAACTCAGAGATCTAGCATGTAAGTGCAATTGCAAAGAAAAGCACAACAGCACTTCTATTTCCTTCAGATTCTGTGGAGAATCCCCATGATATCTAAAACTTTGACAAACTTCTACAGATGTGTACTGGAGAGTGCATTGACTGGCTGCATCACAGCTTGGTATGGAAACACCAGTGCCTTTGAATGGAAAATCCTTCAGAAGGTAAATCCTACATCAAGGTAAAGCCCCCCCCCCCCCAACCATTAAGCACATCTATATGAAACGCCATTGTAGGAAAGCAGCATGCATCATTAGAGATCTTCAGCACCCAAGCTGAGGTAGAAAGCACAAGAGCCTCAAGACTCGCACAACCAGGTGCAAGAACTGTTACTACCTCTTACAAATGGGAATAAGCACAACAAAAGGGGTAACAGCACTCACTTACCCATCCATTGAAATGCTTCCACAACCAATGATCTTACTTTAAGGACTCTTTGTCTCATTATCTCATGTTCTCATTATTTATTGCTATTTATTTATACTTGCATTTGTACAGTTTGTTATCTTCTGCACACAGGTTGATCTTTCATTGATCCTATTATAGTTACTATTCTATAGATTTGCTGAGTATGCCCACAGGAAAGTAAATCTCAGGGTCATATATGGTGACATGTGTGTATTTGGATAATAACATTTACTTTAGAAACTGTGACTAATAAATCTATGCTCTGCTCCAGAAAAGAATGCAGAGAGGTGCCAGAATTGTCATAAAAGGAATTACACTGAAGATGAATCACCACACAATCAGTCAAATATTGAATCCAGATTGCTACCCTGCACCATGGAAGGCAAGTTTAGCATAGACATTATTAATACTTAGGTGGTTAAAAAATCAGAACTGGTTCCTTCGGGTTGCTATAGCCGGGGAAGGTAATGGGGATAACAATAACCCCAATGACATGCGTCTCAAACAGCCCCTGACAACCAAGTCCAGCTCAACTTGTGGCTTAGCTACTAAGCCTGGCAGAACCGTTTCTACTGACAGAAGGGGCAAAGGCGGGTTGGTTACTGGCAACTAAAAATTAGTTGCTTCAGTCAGATGGGGCTTGTAGGCTCACCTAGAAGGAAAACTTTGATACCAAACCTCCACTGCCTTGCAGCTATACCCACTCAAGGGGAAGACTTTAGGAGTAAACCGAGGGAAAAATCAGGAGCTGGAGTCACTAAGGCTGCCCTATGTTGAGATCAACTCCTGCAATGCCACTGGGTCTCTGCAGTTCCTTTGGATTCAACAGGTCCGTTGAGAAGGGTCGCTTGCTCTCCAAATTGTACTGGCCTGGGCTGCGTATCTAGACAGCCAGGATGCAACATCCATGATCAACCCTGACTGACAGACGCCTCAGAAGGATCAGAACTAGAATTTGGTACATCCGCAGTAAAAATATTTACTAAAAATTAACATGGACAACTCCTGTTATTTCAAGTTTCTGGGGGTTAACATCGCTGATGTTCTAACTTGCTCCCAGCATATCAATGCAACTATAAAGAAGGCAGGACAGTGGCTGTATTTCATTAAGAGTTTGAGCACATTTGGTATGTCACCTAAAATACTCACAAATTCCTACAGATGTACATGCAGAGCATTCCAATTGGCTGCATCAGTGTCTGGTATCGGAGGTGGGGGGGGGGGGGTCAACTGCATGGGACTGAAGCAAGCTACAGAGAGCTGTAGAATTAGTCATCTTCATCATGGGCACGAGCCTCTGTAGTATTCAAGATATCTTCAATGAATGATGCCTCAAAAAGGTAGTGTCTGCCATTACAGACCCCAAACACCCGAGACATGCCCTCTTCTCACTGCTGCCATCAGGAAGGAGGTACAGAAACCTGAAGGCACACACTCAGTGATTCAGGAACAGCTTCTACCCCTCTGACATCCAATTTCTAAAGGGACATCGAACCTATGAACACTACTTCACTGCTTTTGTTAAACTTCTGCTTTTTGCACGACTTATTTAACTATTTAATGTATATACACACACTTTAATGCAGTTTTTTCTGTATTATTGTGTATTGCATTGTGCTGGTGCCACAAAGTAAACAAATTTCATGACATATGCCGTTGATATTCAACCTTTTCTGACTCCAATATTCTATTCAAGTGTGAATGAAGTGGAAGGGTTTCGACCCATTCAGGATTCTATACAGGTGAGGGAAGGGAATTGAGTACAACAGAAATTTGATCCACTGGTATCTATGCAATGGGAATAAATGGGATGGAATTCTATAAAATAGGAATTAACGGGAAGGGGCTTGATCCTTTGGCATTCTACACAACAGGAAGGATTAAGGATGGATTCTGCGTGAAAGGTGGAGGTTTGAACCTACCTAATCTTCATTTTAAATGTAAAGTTCAAAGAAAACTTATGTACATGTCACCCTGAGTTTCATTTTCTACAGGTATTCACAGTAGGGCAAAGAAATACAACAGAATCAGTGAAAAACTACACTCAAACAACATGTAAATCCCTGGGACCCACCACCTCATCTTCACGTTGACTTTATCCTGTTCCCCCTTGTCCAGTCCCTTCCCAACTGCATCCAGGACACTGTGCAGGTTCTCTACCAAGTTTTCAAGTTCCTGTCTGCAGCTTAATTTGGATCTTACATGTTTGAAATGATCAGCTGGACCAGAGGAGACTATCAGCCTATGCACTGACTAGTTGGGGGGGAAGGCAGCGAAGAAAGTCAGAAACCCCGATTTAGAGACCAACGACAGCTGGACATCTCTTCATTCTGCAGCTGATTACCTGAGAACTGGGCAGATACAAGACAGTGATCATGGCATTACTGGCCTCCACAGCTGTTTTATCAAACCAAGCACAAAAAGCAGGCAATGAGACAGTACTGGGAACTGATCAAGTAGAGAAACACATGCCTGCAAGGGCAGCCCCCAACTTCCCTGGAGCTTTACCATCTTTCAGTCATTTTGTTCTGGTGCCAGCCCACAAAAGGCCTGAACATAATCGGATTTGATTTCAACGTTCACCTGTGGTGAGACCTGACCCAGAGCCGTAGCTTCCCCAGTGAGGAAGGAGGAGGCAAGCTGAGCTGGTGAATGGGTGCAGAAGGTTATCTTTTGATAAGCTTCACTTGGATTCACAGGTCCGGGCAACGGAGCACAGATAAATTTGGATTATTTGATGAAGAAAGAGCAGTACTGACAAAAGCTGGGGCAGATATGTCCACAGCCCTGGCAACCAAAAATTTGCAAATACAAGCTGCAATGAAAACTTATAAATACAGTGGATTCCAGTTAATTGGGACTCCTTGTATTTGGGACAACTCTTAAAGAGCAAAAACTAATCAAGAACATAGCCAAAATTCCTTTTGTTTATTTGGGACACTATGCCATTTAAATGGGTAAGAGACTATTGCCAAACAGGTTCCAACCAGTGTCAATCATATGCACTTGTGAAGCTGTGAAGACACTACGCCTTGCTTAGGGCAAACGGTTTTTAAATAGTGTCAGTTGTGTGGTTATGTTCAAAAAGCAGTGATTTTTGTCACTGATAGTGAGAAATAAGCAATAAATTCAGAGCTGTTTTGCTCACTGTAGTTTCAAGCATTCAGGCTTGAAGATGAAAGAAACAGCCATTAAGACAACATGGAGTGAACAGTTGTTAAACAGTGTCAGTTACACGTGCTTGTGTTAGATTATCCATTTGAGCCAACAGATGCCAATTCAAAAAGCAGCGATATAACCATATAACAATTACAGCACGGAAACAGGCCATCTCAGCCCTTCTAGTCTGTACCGAACGTTTACTCTCACCTAGTCCCACCAACCTGCACTCAGCCCATAACCCTCCATTCCTTTCCTGTCCATATACCTATCCAATTTTTTTTAAATGACAAAATTGAACCTACCTCTACCACTTCTACTGGAAGCTTGATCCACACAGCTACCAATCTCCAAGTAAAGAAGTTTCCCCTCCTGTTACCCCTAAACTTTTCCCCCTTAACTCTCAACTCTCAGCAATATTTGATAGGTTTGATTTTTATTTTGCCTTTCTGCAAGAAAGCAATGAAGGAAGTCTATTATCTACACTAGGTGTCCACGCTGATTTTGTTCATTTACAGCCCATTAAGTGAAAATGGTAGCAATTCATTCTTCATCAGGACGGAAGAGTCCTGACGAAGGGTCTTGGCCCAAAACATCAACTGTACTTCTTCCTATAGATGCTGCCCGGCCTGCTGCATTCCACCAGCATTTTGTGTGTGTGGCTTGAATTTCCAGCATCTGAAGATTTCCTCGTGTTTGCGCAATTAATTCTTCCTTTGATAACCTTTAAGAAGACAGTGACGTTGTCTCATTTGGCTGCATTCATAAGTATTCATGTATGACTGAATGACAATTAAACTTGAATTGAATTAGGAACTAATACAGTTTTTAAATACTGCAGTAATAATGGTAGTGTTCTAATTTGTTCTGAATTTCATTTATATATATAATTTTGTTACTCAGTTAAACTATAGTTTGTCATTTTTTATACCTTTTTAAATATGTTTGGGGCAGTCCCTTAACTGGACCAAAATATATTGGTCCCAATGTGTCTCAATTAACTGGCATCCACTGTAATTGTATTTGATAAAAACCACAAAGAATCCCATTCTGCTTAGATAATTTAACATATTACACAACCCTTCAGGATGAACAGGGGTTCCACTGGAACCCACTGTATTTATCCATCTTGGTTCTGTATTCACTACCTTTCTTGAACAAAACCGTTACACTTAACGTGATGTGTGCCTGAACCAGACGGCAATGTACTTCAGTGATGTCAGCAATGTGTGTGGGTTGTGATTCATGCAATAAACTCAGTAGTCACTTTATTGGGTACTCTTACACTCTTAATTATTAAGTATATGTTTGTGGTCTTCTGATACTCTGGCCATCCACTGGCAACAATGACATATTGCGCATTCAGAGATGCTCTTCTGCACACCACTGTTGTAATGTGTGATTATTTGAGTTACTGTCACCTCCCTGTCAGCTTGAACCAGCTTGGCCATTCTCCTCTAACTTCTCCCATTAACAAGGGATTTTTGTCCACAGAATTACCACTCACTGGATGCTTTTTGTTTTTTCGCACCATTCTCTTTAAACTCCAGAGCAGGGATTCCCAAACTGAGGGTCAAGGACCCCTTGGTTAATGGTAAGAGTCCATAGCATAAAAAAAGGTTGGGAACTTCTGCTCTAGACCATTATGTATGAAAATCCCAGGAGATCACAGTTTCTGAGATAATTAAACCACCCCACCTGGCACCAACAATTATTCCACGGTCAAAGTCACCTAGATCACATTTCTTCCCCATTCTGATGTTTGGTCTGAACAACTGAACTTTGTCTGCATGCTTTTGTGCATTGAGTTACTGCCACAATTGCTGATTAGATATTTACAATAACAACAAGCTGGTGAACACGTGTACCTAATAAAGTAACCGTCCACTTGTTTTGTGTCACGTCGTATGAAATGGGTGATCATTGTTCTTCCTTGACCATGACTGCCCTTGGCAAATTTTTCTACAGAAATGGTTTGCCATTGCCTTTTTCTGGGTAATTTTCTTTTCCCCCAAGATGGGTGACCCCATTATCGATACTCTTCAGAGATTGTGTGCCTGGTGTCGGTGGTCGTATAACCAGGACTTGTGATGTGCACCAGCTGCTCACGTGATCATCCATAGCTCCTGCTCCCATGGCTTCACATGACCCTGATCAGGGCGCTACACCTTGCCCAATGGTGACCTGCAGGCCAGTGGAGGGAAGGAGCACCTCACACCTCCCTTGGTAGAGATGTATCTCCACCCTGTTATGGGTCAAGACTATTTTATTTATTTAGACTTTTTATTATACTGAAAAAGTCAAGGGAAAGAGTATAAAGAGGAAAGAAGGGGAGTGGGGCAAGGTCTAGGGAAGGAGGGTGAGTGGAAATAGCAACAGAGGCTCAAAGTTAATAGGTGAAGTTAACAAAGAGCTGCAGACAGCAACAAAAAGTGGGATCAGATGGGAGAGGAAGGTGGAGCATGGAACCAAATACAGGAGTGGTGGGGGAATTGGAAGAAACCGGGTGATGCAGGTTGAGTGAGGTGGGGAAATAGGATGTTATAGAAGAATTATCTATAGCAAGGGAAATCCTATCTGTTGCCGGAATTGAACTACTCCAATTAAAAGTATCAAGGTCAGGGTATGGATATGAAAAGTTCAATTGACTGAAATGAACTTTAATAAAGTCAGCTCACAGGAAGGTGAGAAAATACACACAAACACAAGAAAGTCTGAAGATACCGGAGATTCAGAGCAATACACACAAAATGCTGTAGGAACTCAGGAGGTCAGGTAACATCTATGGAAATGAATAAACAGTTGAAGTTTCGGGCTGAGACCCTTCTTCAGGATTGAGGTGGTGTGGGGGGGGGGCGGGGGGAAGAGGCTGGCTGGAAGGTGATAGGTTAAGTCATGTGGGTGGGTAATTTCAAAGGCTGGAGAAGAAAGAACCTGACTGGTGGAGGTGACCCAGGGGGAAGGAATACGCAGGTGAGAAGAAGTGAAAGACCAGAGTGGGGAATAGAGGAAGGTGAGGGGAGAATTTGTTCACCAGAAGGAGAAATCGATATTCATGCAAAAACTAACAGTATTTTATGACTATTCTGTTTCCTAGAGAAGTAAAGTCAGTCCTCTATATTGTCCCATGGCACACCCCCAGGGCAGGGACAGCTCAGTTTAGATGCAGACTGAAGCTCTTGCTGCACTATCCCATTTCACTCTCCCAGGGCAGGGACAGTTCTGATCAAATCACAAATCAGTAGAGTACAATATGGGTTCTTCAGCCCATGGTGTTGTGCTTACCTTTTAACCTACTGCCCGGTCAATGTAAACCAGGGGTTCCCAACCTGGGATCCATGGACCCCTTGATATTGGTCCAAGGCATAAAAAAGATTAGATTCTAAACCTTCCCTCCCACACAGCCTACCAGACTCTATTTTTCATTCATCTGTTTGTCTACTGAGAAGTCTCTTACATGTCCCTAAAGCATCATGCTCTACCACCAACTTCAGCAGTGCTTTCCAGACCTCACCACTCTGTGTGTAAAAAAACCTACTCCTGACATCTCCCCTAAACTTTCCTCCACTCACCTTAAATGGATGTCCTCTGGTATTAGCCATTGTCGCCTAGGAAAAAGGAAATGGCTCTCTATTTACACCTTTCATAATCTCTATCAAATTGCCACCAAAACTCCTTCACTCCAAAGAGAAAAGCCTCTGTGATTCCAACTCTGTTTTGGCTTTGAGATTATTTAGAGAGACCTCTCCTCATGCAGACTAAAGCTCTCTCTAAATAATCTCAAAGCCAAACCAGTTGGAATCACAGCTACCAGACACTGCCCTGTCAATCTGGAATTATGCCAGTTGGTGAAAAACAATCTAATACTTTCCTGGTATATATGATGAATAAACTCTTTTCGGGCTTCCACCCAGGTACAGGTATCAATTTTATCTAACGCTTCGATGACAAACTCTGCCATTTTCATCAGGGATGATGCATGGGCAATCCTAGTCCAGTGATCTATCGCCCGTCCCTCTTAATTGGTTAGTCTTCATCCAATCAGGCAATCAGGTTTCTGCTGTCCCACCTTGTTCACAATCAAGTTCCAGTTCTTACTTACAACGAGACTTTTAAGATGCTTTTTCTCGTTTTATCTCAATTGCTTCCTTCATCAGGTGGTCGCAGGCAGTCCCAAAAGCAATTGGTGCAGCAAAGTAGATTTGTGCTGTTAATGCCAGGTAGCTTGCCTGGTTTAACACCAAAGGGAGGTGGTGTTACCTACTGAACTGGTCCAAGTAAATTATGCCTGGATTATGGATCAGAACTGCCCGCTTTTTTTAAACCTCTCAGGTCTAAACAACTACAGTAGAAGCTGCTGGACTATCAATGCAGGATTCGAGTACTGATCAAAGGTAGACCTCCCACCTCACGGTGAATACAGGTCATGTCTGCCTCAAGTGGCTTTAAGAGCACTGGATTATACTTTTGAGCGTGAGACAGACAGAGCACAAGAGAGGGGGAGTGGACGAGGGAGAGCAAGCAAGAAAGAGAGTGCGAACGAGAGCACTTAGCAGCTTGGGTAGACTTGGTACAACACCAAAGATTCTTGGAAATTTCTACAGATGTTCTGTGGAGAGCATCTTAACTCGGCACTACCCTCCCACTACAGTGGATCAGGAAAAAAAGTGCAGAAAGCTGGGAACTCAGGCAACTCCATCATGAGCATTAGCCTGGCCAGCATCAAGGACATCTTCAAAAGGTGATACCTCAAAAAGACAGCACCCATTATTAAGAACCCTCATTAACCCGGACACACCCTCTTCTCATTACTACCGCTGAGGTGGCGGCACAGGAGCCTGAAGACACACACTCAACATTTTAGGAACAGTTTCTTCCCCTCTGCCATCAGATTTCTGAATGAACATTGAACCCATGAACACTACTTCAAGCTCTCCTTTTGCATTAGCTATTTAAATTAATTTTTTAAAATATTTCTTATAATTTATAATTTTTATTATGCAATGTACTGCTGCTGCAAAACAACAAATTTCATGACATATGTAGTGATATTAAAACTGATTCTGAAGCATACCTACAAGTCTTGTCATTTCTCACCCCGTTCCCTTAACCGCCATTTCACTGTAGCTTACCTGGAGTGGATTTAGGGGCATTAAAGATGCTTTCTAAATCTGCCAACGCTGCGTATTTGTCGGCTTGCGAAGTGGCATTTTTACCGGAGCTGACAGCCGTTGAACTTGCGGGCACAGAGGAGACGGGAGGGCTAGTGAACGCTCCAAAACTAGTGCTGGAAGATTTTGGGAAGGTATCAAAGTTTGCAAAGTTAGCGCCGCTCGAACCACCTGTTGCAAATGAAGAAAAAAAAAGGAATGGGAGGAAAAAAACTAAACAGAAATAAAACTGAAAAAAACAAAATAAATCGACACAAGAACCAAACAATGTTTACATGGGGCTTTGTGTAGCCTGGCAATGTTTGGATACTCTAATCCTTCTGATACTTGTCGCTAAACTACAAGTTTGAAATGGTGTGGAATCAGATTGGGTCTGTGCTAACTTGGTCCTCAGCAGCAGCTTAACGGATAGCTAGACACAGACTTCATGCTAACCAAAGGTCTGGTCCTCAGCAGCAGCTGGGGGTAGGGGACATAATGAATTCACATACATGACTTAGAAAGACAGACATACATGGGCCGTGTATCTGTCTGCAGTTTTGTGGTTTCTCCTGAGATTGAAGCAAGTAAGGATCCCTCCCTTCCCCCATCATAACTGAATTTTATAGGAGCACCATTGAGAGCGTTCTGACAAATTGCATCTCCATCTGGAATGGCAGCAGCAGGGCTTCGGACTGGAAGTCCCTACAAAGGACTGTGAAAACGATTGAGAGGATCATAGGGGTCTCCCTAACATCCACTGGGGACACTTATCAAGAGCGCTGTGTACGCAGGACCCTCAGTATTATCAAGGATCCCACCCATCCATCTATCCAGTATCCTCTTTGACTTTCTACCATCAGGCAGGCGATTCCAATGCAAAAAAGACAACAACGGTCAGGATGGGATATAGCTTCTTCCCTCAAGCCACCAGGCTTCTGAACTCCCCGCTGCATAGCTTTCCAAGTGTCACCGGTTAACCTGTACTGTACACTACAATATTTAATTTATGCACTTTGTTTATCTGTGCGTAATCCCGTTGTAGATTTGATTCTTACTTTATTAAGTTATTGTGTGTTTTATGTACAAATGTGCTTTACACCCTGCTCCGGATAAACGTTGTCTCTTTTGATGGCATATGTGTATATAAAGGACAATAAACTTGAGCAATTTCAAGTTTCCGGGTGTCTGCACTTCTGAGTTTCTAACCAGGTCCCAACATATCAACTCAGCTATAAAGAAGACAAGACAGCTGCTATACTTCATTAGAAATTTGAAGAGATTTGGTTTGTCACCTAAAACACTCAAAAACCTCTAGATGTTCCATGGAGATCAATCTGACTGGCTGTATCATCATCTGGTATAGGAGTGTGGGGCTACTGCACAGGATTGAAGCAAGCAGCAGAGAGTTGTAAAATTAGTCAGCTCCATCACAGGCATTAGCCTCCATAGCATCCAGGACATCTTCTAGAAGTGATGTTTCACAAAGGCAGCACCCATCTTTAAGGACCCCCATCAACCAGAACATGCCCACTTCTCATTGTTACCATCAGGAAGGAGGGACAGAAGCCTGAAGGCAAACACTCAATGATTCAGGAACAGCTTCTTTTCTTCTGCCATCCAATTTCTGAAAGGACACTGAACCCATAAACACTACCTCACTGCTTTATTAAAAAAATTCTGGTTTTGCACTACTCATTTTAATTCAACTACTATTTGATATACATATCTATACTTACTGTGATTCAGTTTTGCCCCTATATTTATCATGTATTGCAATGTACTGCTGCCACAAGTTTAACACATTTCACGACATGTTGGTGATATTAAATCTGATTCTGATTCTGACCTGACAAGTAATATTACTTCATCTAGAGGGAGAAGAAGCGAAGCAGCAAGGATCAGGTTGAAACTAATTTTGAGAAATTGAACACTGAGAACCAGCTGCTTAGAGTTCAGTAAATTACGAGACAAAACACTGAACCTTTGACCAATTATGAAAGAGCAAAGCTAAATATTTCACCCTATGCGCTGATTCATATTGGTACACTCTCCGGCATTTGGCCCACTGATCCTTTTCTTTCTCCTGCTTTCGAGGTGGCCCCTGCCCTTTAGCACACACCATCGGGGTAGCACAGCTATTCAATTCATTTCATTTCAAGCTTAATTGCCATTCACTCATACATGAATACTTGTAAGTACAGCCAAATGAGACAGTGTTACTCCGGAGTCAATGTGCAAACCACAATACCAACAGTCACACACAGCACAAAGCACATATAGCAAACACAAGGTGGAAAGATACAGCCATTCAATATAAGAGTTCAAACTCAAGTCATCCAACATTGCCAAAATCTGTCTACGGTCATGACAGAGCTTGTCTTCTACCACTTTCTCCGCCAGCAAGCAACTCGCTGTTGGGGTAGACCTGCAGTACTTTAAGTTCTTAAAGTATAGCAGGATCTTGCATTTATTAAAATACATTTAAATACGACAGTAGCACCTTTTGTTGACCCCATAGATGCCGTTGCGACCAAATGTGCCGCCATCTTACTGGTAGACCCTAACCTTAAAATCTAATGATTCCTGTATGGACAAGGCAGTTCATCAGTCATTCAAACTATCTTCAATTAGATGAAAACCATTCTGAGAAGGGAAATGTTTACACAAAATGAAAGTAGAAGGAAGTGAATAAACTTCCTGTTGGCCAAGGCGAACTTAAAATATGGAAGAAAGCATCGAACTCGAACGGGTCAAGGACAATGGAAGCAGACATCAATTTCCTTTGTTCCTGACATGATTTGGAGATGGAGGTTGCTATTTACTGGAACTGTTTTACGTCCTCCATTTTATAAAATTAAGTTGCTTGGTATTCTGTGTTTTCAAGCAGACACAATTATGCTTAGGTAATCTGCTGAACTAGAGATAATTTCCAAATAAGAAGTTATTTGTGAGGTATTTATATAACATGCAGAGTTGTGAATGTTGTGGTCTGTGCCTGCCTGGAGTGATTCCAGCTGGTTACTGAAGAGAACAAAGAGCCATAAATTACCATTTGTCACTTCTGGATCAGAGCCAATAAAAAGGAGGTAAAGGTCAATCAGGTAACATATAGCCAATGACACTAATAGTCAATATTTGAATTGATAAGGAATGAATACAGACATAGAAATATAGAAAACCTGCAGCACAATACAGGCCCTCTGGCCCACAAAGCTGTACCAAACATGCCCTTACCTTAGAAATTAGCTAAGGTTACCCACAGCCCTCTAAGCTCCATGTATATATCCAGGAGTCTCTTAAAAGACCCTATCATATCCGCCTCCACCACCGTCACCAGCAGCCCATTTCAAACACTCACCATTCTCTGCATAATAAGCTTACCCCTGACATCTCCTCTGTACTTACTTCTAAGCACCTTAAAATAGTGCCCTCTCGTGTTAGCCATTTCAGCCCCGGGAAAAAGCCTGTGACTATCCACACGATCAATGTTTCTCATCATCTTATACACCTCTATCAGGTCACTTCTTGTCCTCCGTCGCTCCAAGGAGAAATGGCCAAGTTCATTCAACCTGTCCTCATAAGGCATGCCCCACATTCCAGGCAACATCCTTGTAAATCTCTTCTGCACCCTTTCTACAGTTTCCACATTCTTCCTGCAGTGAGGCAACCAGAACTGAGCACAGCACTCTAAGTGGGGTCTGACCAGGGTCCTATATAACTGTAACATTACCTCTCAACTCCTAAATTCAATCCATGAATGATGAAGGCCAATGCACTATATATCAACCTGCGCAGCAGCTTTGAGTGTCCTATGGACTTGGACCCCAAGAACCCACTGATCCTCCACACTGCCAAGAGTCTTACCATTAATACTATATTCTGCCAAAATGAACCACCTCACACTTATTTGGGTTGAATTCCATCTCCCACTTCTCAGCCCAGTTTTACATCCTATCAATGTCCTGCTGTAACTTCTGACAGCCCTCCACACTATCCACAACACACCCAACCTTTGTATCAGCAGCAAATTTACTAACTCACTCCTCCACTTCCTCATCCAGGTCATTTATAAAAATCATGAAGAGTAGCGGTCCCAGAACAGATCCCTGAGGCACACCCACTTCCATGCATAACATGACCCATTTACAACCACTCTTTGCCTTCTGTGGGCAAGCCAGTTCTGGATCCACAAAGCAAGGTCCCCTTGGATCCCATGCCTCCTTACTTTCTCAATAAGCCTTGCATGGGGTACCTTATCAAATGCCTTGCTGAAATCCATATACACTACATCTACTGCTCTTCCTTCATCAATGTGTTTAGTCACATCCTCAAAAAATTCAATCAGGCTCGTAAGGCCTGACCTGCCTTTGACAAAGCCATGCTGACTATTCCTAATCAAATATATAAGTGGATGCTTCCAGTCTATCAGCGATAATGCTCTCAAGAGACCCACCATCACAAGGAACAACGCCCATGCCAGGGGCTGGGAGAAGAAAGGATTGTTCATCTGGCCAACAGAGATCTCCTATTTTAATGTTACAATTGGGAAAGTGGTCAGAGTGAGTATTGATACAAAGGGAACAGTAGAATTCAGGCTTTAAGTTGTTGGTCCTGGGGTTAACATATTTTACGTTGTTATTTGTGCAGAGACAACAAAGTGCAAGCTTCGATTAATTACAAGTTGCCTAGTGAGTTATATAACCTAGTTCCGCTGATGAATGGTCAACACTTCCCAATACTGACTTTTACATTCTGACATAATTTCTAATACACCCAGAACTCAGAACTTAATTCCTTGCAGATCCAAAGAAGCTGGCATTGAACATTATAGGCATCAGAGAGAGAACAGGTACTTTGAATTCAGAAGGTGCCTTGTTCCATATAACAAAATCTATTGACACCCCCCCACCCCAAGGGAGCAGAACAACACTGGCCCAGCACTTCCCACAACAACAGGTGCTAGAAAATTCTGGGATCTATTAAGAACTTGGTAATAACTCATTGCACCACAAATAAAATGCTGGAGGAACTCAGCAGGTTAGGCAGTATCTATGGCAAAGAGTGAAGAGTCAACATTTCGTACCAAAAATTTTTTCCTGGGTCCCCTCCTCCTTCCCTTCCTCCTTTTGTCCACTCTCCTCTCCATCAGATTCCTTCTGCTCCAGCCTTGACCTTTCCCACCTACCACCTTCCAGCGAGCCTCCTTCCCCTCCACCCACCTTTCTGTTCTGGCACCTTCCCCCCACTACCTTTCCAGTCAGAAGGGTCCCGGATCAAAGCGTCAACAGTTTGTTCATTTCCATAGATGTTACCTGACCTGCTGAATTCCTCCAGTATTTTACGAAAGTTGCTTTGGACTTCCAGTATCTGCATACTTTGTTTTGATGGTAACAATTCATCTAGGAAACCACTTAATGAGCAGGTTCTATTAAGGTAGATCAGTGCTGATAAGTTTAATAGATCTCTTTTGAGCAGTTAACAAGCAAGGGAGAAGTGCTGAATTTAGTGTACCTGGATTATTAAAAGACATTATCAAAATGGCTCACAGAAAACAATGGAGTGACATGATAATGCATCTAATAAAGCCATTGCCTCACAGTGCCAGAAACCTGGATTAAACCTGACCTCTGGTGCTGCATGCATGAAGTTTGCACATTCTCCCCATAAGCGTTTGATGGCTCTGGGCTTCTACTTATTGGAATTCAGAAGAATGAAGGGTTACCTCACTGAGATCTATTGAATGGTGCAAGGTCCTAATAGAGTGGATGTGGAGAGGATATCTCCTATAGTGGGAGAGTCTAAGTCCCCAGAAAATACAGGCTCAAAATAGAGGGATGTCCTTTTAGAACAGAAATGATGAATTTCTTTAGTCAGAGAATAGTGAATCTGTGGAATTCATTGCCAAAGGGGGCTGTGGAGGCCAAGTCACTGAGTCTGCCTCTACATCTTATGATCCCATGGTCCTTTTTTTCCAGTCCTGTTGAAGGGTCTTGGTCTGAAACATCCATAGATGCTGCCTGACCTGCTGAGTTCCTCCAGCACTTTGCATGTGTTGATATGGTGACATGCATGTACTTTGATAACAAAGTTACTTTGAACTTTGAACATCCTAAAGGTGTGCAGGTTAATCCGGCACTGTAAATTGCCCCTAGCATGTTGGTAAAGCGGTAGAAGCTGGAAGAAATTGCTGAGAATATGGGGAGTGGACTGAAGTGTCCGTTTCTGAGATGTACATTCTTTGGATCTATTAAAATATAAGCCCACAGTATCAAGCAGACTGGTTGAAGGAGAGAAAGCAGAGTGTTGGAATTACCCGACCATTTCAAGTTGACAGACCGTCACCAGTATCAATATTGGCACTCAGCTGTACAGGATGAGATGACAGGGCAGTGTGCAAGATCCCCAAGTTTGCTGATGTATACTGAGCTTATTGGGGAACTGAGTTGTGAGGAATACACATCCTACCGAAGGAAGTGGATGGGTTAAGTCAGAGGGACAGGGCGGTAGAGGGAAAACTATGAGATTGTCCACATCAACAGGAAGTGGATAAGAGCAGAATCTAGGTGTGAAGGTCCAACAGTTGCAGAATGTAAGCACAAAGAAACAACAATTAGGAAAGCAAACAGTATACTGGTCTTTGCTGCGAGAGGGCTGAGGCCTGCTCCTGAATTGGCTGCAGTGATGCCTGGTTTTGTGTCTGGACTTACTTTCCTGAAGGATTTGTCTTCTTTTACTGCACATCGGGTGTTTGATTGTCTTTTTTTATTGGGTTTCTTTGTTTTATGGCTGCCTGTAAGGAGAAGAATCTCAAGGTTGTGTGAAGTATACACACTTTGATAATAAATCTACTTTGAGATTTACAACTCACCCACACATTACAGTGGTTATGTAATCTACCAACCCACAAGACTTGCAGATGTGGGAGGAACCCAGAGCATCCTGAAGAAACCCACACCAAGGGAGAATGTGTAAACTCCATACAAGCGTGCATGTGTGTATGTGTGTATCTCTCTCTATATATAGACATCTATATATTTTATTTTTATATATATATATATATTTATACCTATACACACACATATGTATTTATTACTGTAATTTAGTTTCATTATATATTGCAATGTACTGTTGTCAGAGCACAGCACAGAAACAGGCCCTTCAGCCCATCTAGTCCATGCAAACCAATTAAACTGCCTGTTCCTATTGACCTGCACCTCAGCCCACAGCTGTGGACCACGAGCCTGTCTAATTAGGTTATTACAGTATCATCACACAACTCTCTGCTTTGTGCCGGAATCAAGCATCCCTCAGAGAATTAAAGCTTCATTTCAAACGGCTCTTGTGACAGCAACATTCAGGCACATCGTATCAGTCTAGACATCCACAAATGAAAAGATTCTCCAAGTCTAACAAAGAAAACTCGTCAATCACTTTCGCCCTGTCCAATACAACAGGCGGGATTTCCCAGTGGTCACCCATTTTAATTCTACTTTCCATTCCCATTCCAATACGTCAGTCCATGTTCTCCCATACAGCTATAATGAGGTCATTCTCAAGTTGGAGGACCAACACCTCATACTCGTCTGGGTAGACTCCAACCTGATAGCACGAACATCAATTTTTCTAACTTCTAGCAATTCCTCTCCACTCCCCCCCACCCCCCCCCCCCCCAATTTCACATTTTTTCATTTCATAATCTGGTTATTTCTCACTCCTTCCTCCTCAATTTTTCCCCCATTTCCCACTCTGGTTACCCTTCTTCCCATCTGGCCATCATCTCCCTCTGATGCGCTCCTCCTTCCCTTTCTCTCATAGTCCATTCTTTCCTGTTAGATCCCTTCTTCTTCAGCCCTTTACCTTTTATACCCATCTTCCCTCAGCTTCTCATCTCATTCCCCCTTTCCCCAAACATCCACCTTCCCCTCACCTGGCTTCCTTCCCTTCTCTTCTCCTGGCATCTTTCCCTTCCACACCCACCCACCTTCCCCTCACCTGGCTTCCTTCTCATTGCATTCCCCCTCCCCCAATCACTCATCTTCCCATCACCACCTACCACCTGCCAGCACGTACTCCTCCTCTGCCCTCCACCTTCTTACTCTGCCTCCTTTTCAGTCCTGATGACTGTTTATTCCCCTCAAGAGATGCTGCCTGACCTGCTGAGTTCCTCCACCATTTTCTGTGTTGCTCTATAATTTTCAAGATGCTTATATTGAACCCCGTGCATACTTAGCATGTAGAATCACTCCATTATCTGAGCGTACACTGAGGCAACAGGCTGCACCCCATAAAGATGAGACTGCTACTCTCTTTGGGTCAGGCATTATCTATAGAAGGGAAAAAAACTACCATCTTGACCTGAAACATCAGCTGTAATTCATCTCTGACACCTCAACATCTGTAGCCAATACCATCGTGGTAGTAGGTGTGCAATTGTAAATGGCAAGGCTGTGGAGGGAAGTGAGGGGAGACATTTATGTATGACCAAGGGACTGCATGCATCATGGAACACGGTGTACAGAGACCAGAAATTTGGCCAAAGAGGCTAATGCCAGTATCTTATAACCAACACCAGCCTCATCCTCCAACCCATCCCCAACACGTCCTGCCTCGTGCGGTTATCCCTGTTCCCCCTCAGTGTGTCAATTCCATTTGCTTCAGCTACTCCATGTTCATATTTTCGCCGTTCTCCATGAAAGAAATTTCTTCTGAAATCCCCAGGGGGTCGATCGGTCACTACACTTAGAATTCTCTAGCATTGACGCCACATCCGGGTGTAAAAGCACTTGTCAAGTTCTATGGCGCTTCTACAGGGAAGCCAGGTAGCAGAATCTCAATAAATATCACCAGATACCGTACCTGTTGTAGACTGGGCCTGGAACGGGGCTTGGTTGGCTGAAGGGAAACTTCCGACGTTAGTTGTAGCTCCACTGCCACCGAATGCATTGAAGGCCGGAAAACCAGTATGCACAGTTTGCTGGACTGGATAAAAGAAATGGCTGGTGTAATCGCAGGGAACAATGCCACACTTACCCTTAAAGTACAATCTTAAACCTTTTTCCATTTGACAGTTATAAATAGTAAACTGGCAATCTCCATTATTCATGACACATTTCTATGGTTGGGACAGTTTCATGTTTGGCAGTGATATTACTTAAAAAGCAAATCCCTACATTAAAATGACTTGTGGAAGGGAAAGAGTTTGTCCATTGAAAATCTTTGTAGTTCTAAAGGCAATTAAGATCTCACTGCAATCTGATGGTTTTCCTCATTGTCTACTACACCCCCAATCTTAATGTTATCCCCAAATTTGCTGATCCAGTTTACATTATCATCCAGACGGTTGATAATCCAGATCACCTAGATCCAAGAGGAACACAACCTTGCAGTAGTTTTTGGAGGCTTGCGTGCCTCAATGACCCAGAGAGCCATCTTGGCTGGAGTCAGGGCTTAATGCTTTGGTTGGGTCACCCATGTAAACAGGACATGGGTTATTAAACAACAGTCTCGTTTTTCTGTGAACTATGAAGTTGGGGGAGGTGATTCAGAAGGGAGAGGCTGATATCACAGCCCAAGTTGGGCGAGTCCATTCAATGCTCGGAAAACGTACTTCACACTAATCAGCCTACCGTTCTCCCCTCTGTGCAATACAGCGCTCACCAATTATCAACGGCCCCTATCTCGCAGCAAAATTGAGAATGGACAACCAAATAGAGATGGTCCCACTGCACACTACCATACTGGGCTGAGATTGCTAACAGGGCTGCTTGGTCACTGCTCACCACTGCAAGTGCCAGCGCTGTGAAAAATTCAAAAAATGATGTGTTTTTAAACTATGACCGCTCGCAGAATCCCTAGTGACCTCTCACAGAACCCCGGTTGAGAAACTGTGCTCTAGGGAATAAAGTCCTAACCTACTCAATCTTTCCTTACAACTCTGGTCCTCCAGACCCAGCAACATCCTTGCAAATTTTCACTGTACTCTTTCAACTTTATTTACATCTTTCCTTTAGGAATGTAACTAAAACTGCACACAATACTCAAAATTAGGCCTCATCAACGTTCTATACAACTTCAACGTAATATCCCATCTCCTGTACTCAATACATTGTTTTATGAAGGCCAATGTGTTAAAAGCTTTCTTTGTGACCCCATCTACCCATGATACCACTTCCAATGAATTATGGGCCTGTCTTCCCAAATCCCTTTCTTCTACCACACTCCTCAATGCCCTACTGTTCACTGTATAAGACTTACCGAAGTGAAACACCTTGCATGACCAAAATTGAAAACTGCACTCAATAGGATATTCACAATCTATAGTGAAGTATTTTGTAAATTGCTCAGCTTGTTCATCTTATTTGACTATGGGAGGGACGCTGGGTCTGAGCAAGATTTAGTTTTAAATTGTCACCCACTTCAGGTGCACGGGCAACCAAAGGAGATTTGGCTTAGATTGTTCCTGTGCAGATAATAGTCAGCCAACACTTACTGTCCCCAGTCCAAGAAACTGGTCCATGACTGTGGAAGTGTACAGTCAGCACCTTCAGG
Source organism: Hypanus sabinus (assembly GCF_030144855.1). Classification (NCBI taxonomy): domain Eukaryota; kingdom Metazoa; phylum Chordata; class Chondrichthyes; order Myliobatiformes; family Dasyatidae; genus Hypanus; species Hypanus sabinus. Next base: position 79,754,977 of record NC_082712.1, on the reverse strand, counting down.
ATAAAAACAATACCTTGTAGTGATGATGGGACTGCAGAAAACTGGAAGCTGCTTTAGCTCTTGTATATCAACAGGAACAAATCATTTAGTCTATCACCAGCGTACAACAGTGTGAACCATCTTCAGCACAGACTGAAGCAACGCCCCAAGAATACTGAGACAGCACCTTGTAAACCCACCAGCACAAGAGGCAAGGGCATGGCGCATACCAGCACTTGGAAGTTGTCCTCCATGCCACACACCACCTTGACATCGAAACATATCGCTGGGCAAAATCCTTGCACTTCCACCCTAACAGCATATCCACATATCCTAACTGCAGCAGTTCAAGATGGCAGCCCACCACCCTCACAAGTAACTGGGGATAGGCAATTATATGCCGGCTTAAGCTGTGAAGCCAACTTCCTTGGAATGAACATTAAAGTTTTACAAGCTTACCTCCAAAGCCAGGAAAAGCTCCAAAAGCCTGCTGGGGTGCAGGGGTGGCAAAAGGGTCACCCCCAATATCGGCCAGAAGATCCAGCTGTGACTTCTTTGCTTGCTGCTGCTGTGGCTGCTGCATCTGTGGCTGACTCACAGGCTGTGTGGCAGAAAAACAAACAATTATATCTCTGTACTTTATGGTCTGGAAACAATGGCACTTTCCTGGTGTTCTGGACAACAAAGATTTTGCTTTTTGGTTGTTTGTTTGTTTATTATTTACTATTTTTACAGATTTTGGGCTGCTGATCATGAAAATCACCAGGACGAGCATGGTGAAAGGTTTCACCAGGACATTGCGGTCATGGAGAAACGGTATCAGGGTAACTGGAATCCATCAGTGCTGGCTGATTATTGTTGGACACTTAAGCGAGAAGCCTCAGACACAGAGTATAAATGAAAATCATCAAAAAAATATTTTTAGCTTAGTTGAACTATCGTAAAGCATTGGCTCCATTATGCAATTAAATGCATTATATTCAACAAAAGTTAATTTCTTGTTTCTCCAAATTCCTACGTGATACAATTAGTCTGAAATTGTATTTGTGCTCAACTTCAAGCAGTCTATCATAAACAAAAAATTCTGACGAAGCAACGCTTGGGGAAAAAAATTGATGTCCCATGTACTACTATTAAATCTTCATTAATAATTTGATGAATGTTTCTACACTACAAGATGTATAAACAGCCTGTCTTGCTATAACAATAGCTAAATTCCAGAAAGTTCAGGAATAATTGAAACACAACAAAAAATTGCAGATGCTGAAAACACAAAATGTTGGCAAAAATCAGCAGGTGAAACAAGATCTACAGAGAAAGGAACAGGACTAATGTTTCAGCTAAATGACCTATAATATTTAATCCTGCTTTCTCTCTCCATAGATTCAAGATTGTTTAATGTTATTTCTTATCATCGTCATCATCATCATCATCATGTGCCTTCTACATTCTATAGATGTGTAATGGACTGGCTGCATCACAGTCTGGCTTGGAAACATCAATGCCTTTGAATGGAAAATTTAACAAAAGGTATTCAGCCAAGAACATCCAGGGAAAAGCAGCATCCATCATCAGAGATCCCCACCACCCAGGCCACGCTCTCTTTTCATTGTTGCCATCAGGTAGAAGGTACAAGAGCCTCAGGACTCACACCACCAAGTTCAATAATGGTTACTACCCCTTACCCCTTGACAAAGAGGATAACCACACCCACTTGCCCATCCACTGAGATGTTCCCACAATCAATGATCTCGCCTTAAGGATTCTTTATCTCATTATCTCATGTTCTCATTATTTATCACTATTTATTTATATTTACATTTGCACAGTTTGTTGTCTTCTGCACTCTGGTTGATCTTTCACTGATCCTGTGAAGAGTTACTATTCTTCAGATTTGCTGAGTAGGAAGATGAAAGATGCATGTGGTGACATATATGTACTCTGATAATAAAATATATATTGAACTTTGTTGTGTTGTATACTGTGAGTGATCATGACCTTTCCATGACTATAATTGCTCTTGGTAAATTTTTCTACAGAAGTGGTTTGCCATTGGCTTCTTCTGGACAGTGTCTTTCCAAGACGGATGACCACAGCCATTATTAATACTCTTCAGAGATTGTCTATCTGGTGTCAGTGGTCACATAACCAGGACTTGTGATATGCGCCGGCTGCTCATACAACCCATCCACCACCTACTTCACATGACCTTGATTGGTGGGGGGGGAGTGAGCTAAGCAGGTTCTACACCTTGCCCAAGGGTGACCTGCAGGCTAGCAGAGGGAAGGTGTACCTTTGGTAGAGACGTTTCTCCACCCTGCCACCCATTTCCTATATACAAGTGTAAAGGGGAACAAAATAATTGTTGCTCTGATTTTGAAGAAGCACAAAAACACATGCAAAAGATAAAGATCTCAATAATAAAAAAAATAGATTCTTCACACACACACACCCCCCTCCCCCCCCCCCCCACACATCTTCTTCGGTTGTCCATCGAAATCCGATGACGACGTCCACTCCTTTAACGGTGAGATCTTTGATGACTATACAGTCCTATCCTGGACCCACAACCGCTATTGTAGGTGAGACATGTCTACAGTCGGCTCTCCTTATCCGCGAATCGCGAAAACCCGGAAATGCTCTTCCAGCACTTGTTGTTCGAACGTGTACAGACTTTTTTTTCTTGTCATTATTCCCTAAACAATGTAGTATAACAACTATTTTACATAGCATTTACACTGTATTAGGTATTATAAGTAATCTAGAGATGATTTACAGTATATGGGAGGATGTGCGTGGGTTATGGTGGATCGGGATCAAAAAAAATCTGGGAGTCAGCTGGAGACGCTCATGGAGTGAGTACCGTTTTGGATTCGCTCCGTAACTTTTACTTTTTTTAACCTTTGATCACCCTTATTCAGCGTATTTTTACCTATACTGAAAGTTTCTTTATTCTTTTTTTTTGGATTTACTGCTAAGCGTTTGTTGTGAACTTTTGAAGATATGCAAACAGAAATGTCTCTCAGGTCTAAGGGACGGGATCCCGGACGTAATCCGAACGGTAACGGAAAAAAGCAGGCTCCGACACAACAAACACCATTAACTTTTGAATTGTTTATGGAGGTTTTGAATCAAAAATTTGCTGAACTACAACAATTTTTTAAAGAAGATATAAAGGCTTTTCAAGAGTACATGGTTAAGACGGACTTAGTAACTAAACAGCAACAAACTCTTATTGCGTCTCTGCAAGAAGAAGCTCGGAAGCGAGATTTGACTATTGGAAAACTGCAACAGGATTTAATTTTGACCATTAAGCTGATGGAAGCCCTTAAAGCCAAGAGTGACGATTTTGAGAATCGGTCCAGAAGACAGAACTTACGTATACTTGGTCTTCCAGACGGCATAGAAAAAGATGACCCTTCGAAATATTTTGCTCAACTTTTAAAAGAAGCGTTTCCGACAATTTTCCCGAATAACCCTCCTTTATTGGATCGGGCACATAGAATTCGGCGTCGATCACCGAGTGCTACAGATAAACCTTCGGTGATAATTGTCCGGTTCCATTATGTACATGACAAAGAACAAGTTATAAGAGCAGCTCGTCGACTAGGAATGATTAAAATCAAAGATTTTTCCTTCCGTCTGATCGAAGATTTTAGTTCAGATCTTTTAAAAAGAAGGCTTCTTTTTAAACCGTTGATGGCTGAATGTTATGAGAAAAATCTGAAACCTGCACTTCTATACCCTGCGAAGCTTCGAATTTCTCCGTCGAATGCTTCACGACAAATTTTCCTTTCAACTTCAGAAGCGAGAAAATATCTGGAGGAGAACTTCCCTACTGTTACAGACACCAGTCTTTAATAAATGAATGATTTTGATCGTATAAGATGGTTCTCGATCTCTTAAACCAGAATTATAATCTGGTTATTGGTGTAGGTTCATCCTACACTTTATACTCAAGTTAAAGTGTGTTTGCGTCATGTTAATTGTTTTTGCCTTATACACTTTAATCATTTAACTACATACTTGTCTATTAACTTTGTTCCTTCGAAGGTATATTTTTAATTCTTTGAAGGTAAATTTTTCCTTGATTAAGATGGTGGTTTTTTGGAAAAGATTTTTGGTTTTGCTTAAGATGGCATTATGTTTATATTTTTCGTGTTTTTTCTAGACAAGGCATCGCTTATCTTAGCTTAAATATTTTTTGTTTTGTCTGGGCCAGAGCCCGAGTTATAATTGTTTTTAGTGATTATATTTTTATTCTTTTTACAACTAACTATACTTAGAAATATGGTTTTTATTATAGCGATTTTATTTTTAAAGTCGGGGTGATTCTTTTATATATATCCTTTTTATATGGAGTGTTCTTCAGCTGACGGGGGTAGGATTAGTCTTACTTTTTCTCTTTTTAAGTCATATTTTGGCTTTTTCTCTTTTTCTTGGGGGGTGGGGGGATGGTCTGTTTTCTAATTCTATTTTTTTTACACCAGTTTGTGTTAGTTTTTTTATTTGGGCTGTTTTTGAACTTCAAATATGTCTGTGTTGTCGTCACTTCCGGGTCTTCTCACTACTTTTGTTCCTCTTCCGGGTGCATGAGTTTATAAGTTGGTTAACCCTTTCTATACCAAAGGGTTGATTATAGAATTATGGCTCAGACCATTAATTTTGTGTCTTGGAATACTAATGGTTTAAATCATCCAATTAAACGAAAGAAGATTTTCAAAGTATTCCAAAGACTTAATGCTCATATCATTTTTGTACAAGAAACTCATGTGGGGAGGGAGGACAAATTTCGTTTTTTTAGATTTTGGCGGGGTCAACAGTATCATGCAAATTCGAATGCTAAAGTAAAAGGAGTTTCAATTTTTATTGACTCCTCTATTTCATTTGTTCAACATGATATTTTTTCGGATCCGAATGGCAGATTTTTGTTAATTACGGGTTTACTTTGTAATAAAAAGGTTGCTTTGGTTAATGTTTATGCTCCAAATGTGGATTGTCCTGACTTTTTTAAGTCTTTATTTACTTCTTTACCCAATCTAAACGAATATAAGTTAATAATGGGTGGTGACTTTAATTGTTGTTTAAATCCTCTGATGGATAAATCTTTATCTATTCAGACTTTACCTAATAAGTCGGCCACTTGTATTAACTCCTTTTTGACTGACAATGGAGTTTTTGATGTTTGGAGATTTCGACATTCTAATGACAAAGAGTTTTCTTTTTTCTCACATGTTCATCACTCTTATTCAAGAATTGATTATTTTTTTGTAGACTCTTGTTTTATTCCAATGGTAATCGGTTGTAACTATGATATTATAGCTATCTCTGATCACGCTCCGTTATTACTTTCTATGAAATTTACGGATACAGCTTTTAATGCTAGACAATGGCGATTTGACTCTACCCTGTTGCAAGATTCTGACTTTATTAAATTTATGGAGGAGCAGATCGACTTCTTCTTCTCAACTAATTCTACGGATGATATTTCCTATGGAACACTTTGGGACACTTTTAAAGCTTATATACGTGGACAGATTATTTCTTACTCTGTTGGTTTGAGGAAACGTATCAAGATGGAAACTCTTTTATTGGTTGATAAAATTAAAGAGATTGATAAGAAATATTCGATTGCTCCTAGTAAGGAGCTTTACAAACAAAGGGTTGAACTTCAAATGGAACATAGTTTATTACTTACATCCTCGATTGAAAATCAATTAATGAAAACTAAATCTGATTTTTATATACATAGTGATAAATCTGGTAAACTGTTAGCTAGTCAATTGAAGAATGCTCTGGTTAAACGTCAAATCACTAAGATTGGTCAGCAGAATGGGAATCTGACAGTTAATCATGATGAGATAAATAAGGCATTTCAAGATTTCTATACCTCCCTGTATCAATCTGAATTTCCTCAAGATTATAATACCATGTCTGATTTTCTGGGGAAATTAAATTTTCCAAGGTTATCATCTGATGATCTTTTGATATTGGATACTCCTATTACAGATGTAGAAATTAAAGGGGCTATTTCCTCAATGAATTCTGGGAAAGCACCGGGTCCAGATGGTTATACAGTTGAATTTTTTAAATTTTTTTCCGCTACTCTTTCCCCTTGGTTAGGTAAGGTTTTTGAGGAGGCCATTAGATTAGGGAATTTGCCACAATCTTTTAATAGAGCTTCCATTTCTCTAATATTGAAGAAAGATAAAGACCCTACTAATTGTGCTTCTTATAGACCTATATCTTTATTGAATGTAGACTCCAAGATTTTTTCTAAGTTACTGGCATCTAGATTGGAGAAGGTATTACCCAAAATTATTTCAGATGATCAAACTGGCTTTATTAAAAATCGTTATTCTTTTTTTAACATTAGGAGATTGTTGAATATTGTTTATACTCCCTCACATGATACTTCAGAATGCGTGATTTCATTAGATGCGGAGAAAGCATTTGACAGAGTTGAATGGCCTTACTTATTTAATGTGTTGGAGAAGTTTAATTTTAGTCCGATATTTATATCATGGATTAAATTGATTTATCATACTCCAGTAGCCTCAGTGGTTACCAATAATCAAAGATCTCCCTTTTTTCGCCTATTTCGGGGCACTAGACAGGGATGTCCTCTTAGTCCATTACTATTTAACATTGCCTTAGAACCTTTGGCAATTGCCATCAGACAATCACAGGATATTTTGGGTATTAATCGTGGGACAGATATTCATAAGTTATCTTTGTATGCAGATGATTTATTACTATTCATTTCTAACCCGGAGAAATCCATTCCAGCAGTTTTATCATTATTGGCTCAATTTAGTGAGTTTTCTGGGTATAAGTTAAATCTTAATAAAAGTGAATTGTTTCCATTAAATAAACGGGTCCCAATTTATGGAAATTTACCCTTTAAATTAGTTAATGACTCTTTTACTTATTTAGGGATCAAAATCACAAAGAACCATAAAGATTTGTTTGGATTTAATTTTTTACCCTTAATTGATCAGATTAAAGGTTTGTTTACTAGGTGGTCACCTTTGTCTCTATCTCTAATAGGCAGGATTAATGCTATTAAGATGGTTATTTTACCTAAGTTTTTATATATTTTTCAAGCGATACCAATTTTTATCCCGAAATCCTTTTTTACTAATGTTGACTCTAAAATTTCTTCATATATATGGCAGTATAAAAATCCCAGGTTAGGTAAAACATACTTACAGAAGACAAAAAAGGAAGGCGGGTTAGCATTACCTAATTTCAGATTTTACTATTGGGCAGCTAATATTAGATATTTGTTATGTTGGTTGAAAGATGGGGGTGGATCTTTTGGCCCTTGTTGGGTGAGTTTAGAAACTAAATCGGTATCAGCTTATGCTTTGGGTTCTATTTTAGGGACTTCTCTCCCTTTTGCTCTTTCTAAATTGCCGAAACGAATTGACAACCCGATAGTTAAACATACATTGCGTATATGGTTTCAATTTCAGAGATTTTTTGGGTTGACTCAATTCGTTTTAAATAGTCCTATTGTATCTAATTGTTTTTTTCACCCTTCCATTATAGATCAAGCTTATTCAGCTTGGAAAACTAAGGGATTACTAAGATTTTCTGATTTATTTTTAGATAATTGTTTCATGTCTTTTGAACAATTATCCAACAGATATAACTTGCCGAGATTTCATTTTTTTAGATATTTACAGATTAGACATTTTTTAAGTTCTGTACTCTCTACGTTTCCAAATTTTGTGCCTTCAGATACTTTGGAGAGTTTATTTGAATTAGACCCTTTTCAAAAAGGGCTTATTTCAAAACTTTATAATATAATTATGAAGATACGTTCAGAGCCCCTTTATAAGACTAAACAGGATTGGGAAAGAGAGCTTAGTTTTAGTATTTCTAGTGAGAATTGGGATAGAATTCTTCAATTAGTTAATACATCATCGTTATGTGCCAAACATTCACTAATACAATTTAAGGTTGTACATAGGGCCCATATGTCCAAGGATAAATTAGCTCATTTTTACTCTCATGTAAGTCCTATTTGTGATAGATGTCATTCTGAAATTGCGTCTTTAACTCACATGTTTTGGTCGTGTTCATTTTTGGAGAAATATTGGAAAGATATTTTTGATATTATATCTGCGGTTTTGAATATTGATTTACAACCTCATCCTATTACCGCAATTTTTGGTTTACCAATGTTAGATTCACAGCATTTATCTTTTTCAGCCCGTCGAATGATTGCATTTCTAACTTTGATGGCTAGAAGATCTATATTGTTGAATTGGAAAGAAATTGATCCTCCCACTGTATTTAATTGGTTCTCTCAAACTATGTTATGTTTAAATTTAGAAAAAATTAGAAGTGGTACTTTTGAGACTTGTATTAAATTTGAAAAGTTATGGAGACCATTTATTCAACATTTTCATATGATGTAATATGACCCTTTGCCAAGTACATTTGATTTCCCAGCTTTTAGCTTATGTATTTTGAGAGGACCGGAAGTGATGGCATTGATGAATACTTATTTTTGTGAGATATTATAAACAGCCCACTTTTTTTTTCCTTCTCTTTTGTTTGTTTTTTTTTCTTTTATATTACTTATTAGCTATAGTTATTAGATTAGATTAGTTAGTTCTGCATTATATAAATTTTTTTTGTTTTTTTTTCTTTCTTTTTTCTGTTTTTTTTATATTATACATTATGAAATATTTAGATTTACTATGTCCATACATATATCTTATGGCTTATGTCTTGGTAAACTCATTTATATTGTAACTATTATGTATGTTTTTTTTATATGTAATGGAATGTGTATGTTGGTAATTTCTTTATCAATATATCATCTGTATTCTGTCCATATTATTAATATTAATAAAAAGATTTAGAAAGAAAGAAAGAAAGAAAGAAAAAAAATCTGAAGTTCTCTTAGTAGTAAGTCGGAACAGGTACATCCAGTATTATTTAGCATCAGTTAGTCAAACACTTGTCTTAGTATATAGTATATATTTTACCTTTCTATGCATATAAAACACGTAAGAACGTATGTTTCAGTGCCAGGCTCGGGAACCAGTGACAGATGCGCTTTTGAGCGCGCTCTCCATCTGTGCCTGGTTGATGCGGAGGATCAAAAACCCAAAATCCCAAAACCCAATAATTAAATCACTGTGTTGCTTAGTAATAATTGTAGCTTTCATTGGGGCAGGGCCTTTCTCACTTTATCCTTTAAAATTGTTCCGATCGTTGACCATCCCAATTGAGTTTCACCTCTTTCCGATCACTTTATTATTTCCACTTTATTTTCAATCGTGATCATGATTATTTTCGTGAACAGAAACATCGCGGATTCAGAGTTCTGCCACAGGTCCTAACGTCCAGCACACTGAGACAAGTTAAATAAGGTCTGGGGTTCAGCTGGATCCTAAGATCCACCGCATTGAGACAGGTTAAATAAGGGACTTGAGCATCTGTGAATTTTGGTATCCGTGAGGGGTCCCAGAACCAATCCCTCGCGGATAAGGAGGGCCGACTATATGTGGTAGTGGTGGTAGTGATGGCAACCATGGCTGCATTTCTCCTGTCTCTCTTCTGCCGTCTTCTGGTTGTTCTTTCCATCTCCGGAATACAAACCCCATCCCTACACAGCTGTCACCAAGTGGTACGGTCAGCAGCAGCATCCTCCAGGTCCTCGGGTCTGATCTTGCACTTCCTTAAAGCATTCTTCATCCGATCCTTATAGCGCTTCCTCGGCCCTCCAGCTGAGTGTCAACCATGATGTAGCTGGCCATTTAACACTCTGTGGGGTAGCCAACATGGGGGCATCCTTATCACGTGCCCCAGCTGGGCGATCATGGCCTCAATACTTCTGCAGTCGGTCTTTACTAGTATTTCAGTGTGAGGCACCTGCTCACGCCAGGTAACATACACACACACACACACACACACACACACACACATACACATACACGCGCACACACACACACATAATGTATAAAATATACAATGATCGATTGCTTGCAGAGCCAACAACCTGTCCCTTAATGTGAACAAAACAAAAGAGATGATTGTTGACTTCAGGAGTGCACGGAGCAACCACTCCCCGCTGAACATCGACGGCTCCTTGGTAGAGATTGTTAAGAGCACCAAATTTCTTGGTGTTCACCTGGCGGAGAATCTCACCTGGTCCCTCAACACCAGCTCCATAGCAAAGAAAACCCAGCAGCGTCTCTACTTTCTGCAAAGGCTGAGGAAACTTAATCTCCCACCCAGCCCCCCCCCCCCCCCATCCTCATCACATTCTACACGGGTTGTATTGAGAGCATCCTGAGCAGCTGCATCACTGCCTGGTTCGGAAATTGCACCATCTCAGATTGCAAGACCCTTCAGCGGATAGAGAGGTCAGCTGAGAAGATCATTGTGGTCTCTCTTCCCGCCATCACGGCCATTTACACTACACGCTGCATCCGCAAAGGAAATAGCATTGTGAAGGACCCCACACATCCCTCGTACAAACTCTTCTCCCTCCTGCCATCTGGGAAAAGGCTCCGAAGCATTCGGGCTCTCACGACCAGACTATGTAACAGTTTCTTCCCCCAAGCTATCAGACTCCTCAATATCCAAAGCCTGGACTGACACTTTGCCCTATTGTCCTGTTTATTATTTATTGTAATGCCTGCATTGTTTTTGTGCATTTTACGCAGTGTAGGTCTGTAGGCTAGTGTAGCTTTCTCTGTGTTGTTTTTTTACGTAGTTCAGTCTAGTTTTTGTACTGTGTCATGTAACACCATGGTCCTGAAAAACGTTGTCTCATTTTTACTATGTACTGTACCAGCAGTTATGGTTGAAATGACAATAAAAGTGACTTGCCTTGACAATAAGGTGACATTAGGCTGTACATAATGTGACTGACAGGATATATGTGGAGTGAGTGGGTGGCTATTAACCAGCCTTACTGCTTTGGGAACCACTGTGTTGGTGAGACCTAATTTGGATATTGTGTGCAGATTTGGTCACCTACCTACAGAAAATATGGAAATAAGATTCAAAAAGTGCAGAGAAAATTTACAATGATGTTGTTGGGACTTGAGGATCTGAGCTACAGGGAAAGGTCAGGATTTTATTCCCTAGAGTGTAGGAGAATGAGGGGAGATTTGATAGAGGTATACAAAATGATGAGGGGTAAATGCAATCAGGCTTTTTCCACTGAGGTTGGGTGAGACTCGAACTAGATGTCATGGGTTAAGGGGGAAAGCTGGAATGTTTTCTTCACTCAGAGGGTCCTGAGGGTATTGAATGAGTTATTTTCCGTACTTATTATTCCCTGTTACAAGACAAGCAAACATTAGGTCAATTTAAATGGATTTTCTAAATCCTGGTAGCTCTGGTAGCATCTCCTGAAGCTCATACCCATTAAGTTGCAGCTTTCCAGCTTCTGAGTGGTTTCCTGGTGAACCCATTTGATACATCCACACAACTCATCTGCAGAGAATTCAACCAGCCTTTACCATCTCTCTGTGACTCCTTCTGTCACCACAGAACAGTGTTCTGACACAGAGAAACACAGAGGAGGTTTGGTCTGTTATAAAATTTCAGGGGTTCTGCTGATCCTATGTTAAACGGTGAAATTATGAGACAGTGCAAGGAAAGAAATACCCTTGTGAGACACTTTTGTAGAGATCTATACACAAGGGACTGCAGATGCAGAAATCTGAAGCAACAGCATGCCGGAGGAATTTAGCAGTGAGTGTGTGTTTGTGGGAAGGGGGAATAGAATGAGAATCAGCTTTAATATCACTGGACTACACATGTCTCGGAATTTATTGTTTTACGGCAGCAGTACAGAGCAATCCATAATGATAAAGTATAAATTACAGTAAGTATATTCAGTGCCTTGAAAAAGTATTCAGCCCCCACACAACTATTTTTACATTTTACTGTCTCATTTTCTAAATTTAAAATATTTTGGAGTCATAGAAAAGTACAGCACAGAAACAGGCCCTTTGGCCCATCTGGCCTGAGCAGAACCATATTGAAGTAGGAGTTTTTAAGCTAATCTACAAGATGCATCATGTCAAATCAAAAGAAAAAATCCAAAGCCTGTCAACAATTTACAGAACAATTAAAAACCAAAATTGTGAGGTTGAAAAGTATTCATCCCCTTTGTAAGTGCTACGCTAACTTTCCTCCGATGCAATATACAGGTTTTTACCTTAGCCAATTTGTTGATGTAGAAAATTGGAGGATCACCTGAATAAATACCCCCTCTCTCTGTAAGGTCCAACAGAATGGTAGATTTTCAACAGACCAAAACCAAAATGAAAACAAAAAAGCATTCAAGACATGTCATAGAAATGATAACAGAGAAGTACAAACCATACCTCAAACACAATTGATTTCTAGCATTTTCTCCTCCTATTAAAAATCAACCTGAAACACAAACAATGTCTCGCTCCACAGATGCTGCCTGATATACTGTGCATTTAGAAGAACATAGAACAGTACAGTACAGTGCAAGCTCTTTGGTCCGTGATGTTGTGCCAACCTTTTATAAAGATCAATTTAACACTTCCCTCCCACAATAGTTTCCAGTTTTCTTCCTCACACGGGTCTATCTCAGAACGCCCTTAATACATCTGCCTCTACCATCACCCCAGCAGTACATTTCATGCTTCCACCACTCTGGGTAAAAACAAAACTATCTCTAACATTCCCACTGCCCCCCATACTCTTCTCCAGTCACTTTAAAATTACACCCTCTCATAGTAGCCTTTGCTGCCCTGGGAAAAGGGCACTCGTTCTAATAATTTGATTTCTAGCATTGGCAAACTCTAGTGTTTCAAGTTAAATTGCTGCTGCTCTTGAATTATGAAGTTTCAATGCCGTTCATCACACCGCCTGTACCTGACTGCCGACGGTTTTGGTAATGTTCAGGGCTGGAGTTGATTCTCCCACCAGACTCTTCAGTGGCTTAATGTCAGGCGTGCTGCTCCTGCTGCTGAGTGAGGTGGTGGCTGATGTGGCTGCAGACACCTTTACGCGCTCTGGAGAAACATACCTGTAAGTACAGACAAAACCAACTAACACCAGAGCGTACCACAAGAAAACAGGAACAGATGTAGGCTGTTATGCCCTTCAAGCCTGACCATGGCTCTTTTGTACCAGCTCTCCTTAATTGCTCAACGTTGAAAATATAGCAGATTCCACTTGATTGGAATATCAGCCAATTAGGGCAGCCTCTTACTTGGGACAAATATTTGACGAACAAAAAATAATCAGGAAAATAGCTAGGATTCCCTTCATTTATTTTAGGTATTATGCCACTTAGCTGGGACAGGAGACTGTTGCCGAACTGTTTCTAATTAGTTCAGTCGCGTGCACTTGTGTGGCTGTTAGACGCAACACCATGCTTAGAGCAAACAGTTTTAAATAACACCAGTTGCCTGTTTTTGTCTTCAAAGAGCAGTGATTTTTGTTGCTGACGGTTGGTGAGAGTCAATCAAAGGAACATGGCAGTGTACACTGGATGAATTCCTCTGTCAATAACTATTAGGAACCAATACACAATTTTATAGTACTTAAGCAATAGTGGTAGTGTTCTAATTTGCTCTGGTTTTCATTTAAATGCTCAGTTAAAACAGTAGTTTGTCTTTTTTATACATTTTTAATAACTTCCATGAAACTTCAGCTAATTGGGGTAGCCACTAATTGGTCCCAATGTGTCCCAGTTAACCGGAATCCATGGTACTGTTCTATTTCAACTTTAAATGGTTCTAATAACAAGGTAGTTGCACGAGAAACTAAAAACAGAATTACATTAGATGCTTAGTATGTATTGATTTTCTACTCTTTTGTTTCACACATTTATTCACTCCAAATTACTACAATCTATTACATAACAACCAGCAACGAGGACATCTTCAAAAGGCAATACCTCAAGAAGGCAGCATCCATCCTTTCGGACCCCTACTGCTCAAAATATGCTTTTTTCATGTTACTACCACTGGGGAGGAGGTACAGACACTCAACAATTCAGGAACAGCTTCTATCCCTCTGCCATCAAATTTCTGAATGGACAATAAACTATGAACACTACCTCACTACTTAGTTATCTTTTCTTCATACAGTCCTGTGTTATATATAGCTAGGGTGCCCAAGACTTTTGCACAGTACTGTGTTAATTTTATGTATTGCACTCTAACGCGGCCACAAAATAAAACTCATGACATATGCGAGTAATGATAAACCTGATTCTGATATGGGTCTCTGTTGTGGACTGAGAGTGGGAAAGGGACAGGGAGAGGGGAATCATGGTTGGGAAAAGGGGAAAGGAGAGGGGAGGGAGTGGGAAGGACCACAGAGACATTCTATGATGATCAGTAATCCAATTGTTTGGAATCAAATGACCCTGCCTGGTATCTCAGTGCTGTGTGTATCTGCACCTGTGCCAACACCCTCTCCTGCCCCTGGCATTCCTTCTCTGCCACCTGTCCCACACCTCTCCTGCAGTGCTCCACCTATCTTTCCAGGCCTTTTGATATGTTTCAATGAGATCCCTCTTCATTCTTCTGCATTTGAGTGAGTACAGGCCCAGAGCCATCAAACACTCCTCATATGATAAACGTTTCAATTCCACAGTCATTTTTGTTAATCTCCTCTGAACCCTCTCTAATGTCAGCACATCCTTTCTTAGACAAGTGGCCCAAAACTGCTCTCAATAGTCCAAGTGAGGCCTCACCAGTGCCTTGATAAAGCATCAACAGGACATTTTTGTAAATATATCACTATTCAAAGAATGATCAGTGATAGCTCTCAGAAGTGGCCATCGTAAACAGAAGCAGGTTATTTTATTATTTATTTCATCACTGTTATCTTGGCTTTACTGTACAAAGATCACTTGATGTGTTTCTATACATTACAACCAATGACTGCGCTTCAAATACTAAGTGCTTTGAGACATTTTAGGCACTATTGCCTAGAAATTCATGTTTCAGAATCTCTTTTTTCTCCATCAATGTTGATCGACCTACTGAGCTCCCCCAGCATTTTAACATCATAAGGCTATAAAGCATAGGAGAAGAATTAGGCTATTTGGCCCATTGAGTCTGCTCCACCATTCCATCATGGCTAATTTATTATCCCTCTCAACCCCATTCTCCTGTCTTCTCCCCGTAAGCTTTAACACCCTGACTAACCAAGAACTTATCAACTTCCACTTTTAAATATACCCAATGACTTGGCTTCCACAGCCATTTTAATAATGAATTCCATAGATTCACTACTCTCTGGCTAAAGAAATTCCTCCTCTGTTCTAAAGGGACATCCTTTTGTTCTGAGAAGGTGTTCTCTGGTCCTAAACTCATTTGTGTGTGTTGCCCTGGATTTCCAGCACCTGCAGAATCTCTTATGCTTACAGTTAAAGTGTAAAACCATTCTGATTATGTTCAAAAAGTATGTCTAGTTAGAGTGGCTTCAGCTTCAGTTGCTGGTCTGTGCTGAACTGAGGTGATTAGCTGACCAAATATTCAGGACAGTGACAGAGGGTGTGAAAGTGAAAATCTGCCAGAACCTATGTTCCTAATCCTCATTCACTCTCCAGTGCTGGCTGCTGGAATGTACGCTCTGCATACCTATAATTGGATAAAAACAGGAAGCTTGCAGTCAAATAACTGTCTGCACTCATTAAAAAAATTTACTTGAGGATAAGAGAAGCACTCTCAGATCTCGAGGGAAAGCCTGCTGGTGTACAAAAACATATGGCTGAGATCCATTTGTAGGTTTTTCTACAGGCAATAACATTTCATCCAATGCTAAATTGTGCAGAGATTGGAGAGGGTTCAAAGGAGACTGACGAAAATGTTTCCAGGATTGAAAGGACTGTCACACAAGGAGAATTTGATGGCTCTGGGCCTCTACTCACTGGAATTCAGAAGAATGAGATGTGACGTCACTGAAACCTATTGAATGTTAAAAAGCTTCGATAGAGTGGATGTGGAGAGGATGTGTTTCCTATGGTGGAGTCTAAAACCAATGGACATTCTCAGAATAGAGGGGTGTCCTTTTAGAACAGAGATGAGGAGGAATTTCTTTAGTCAGAGAGTAGAGAAACTGTGGAATTCATTGCCACGGGTGGCTGTGGGGGCCAAGTCATTGGGTATACCTAAGGCAGAAGTTGGTAGATTCTTGATTAGTCAGGGCATGGAGGGATATGGGAAAGAGGAAGGAGATTGTAGCTGGAGGTAAAATGGATCAGCCATGATGAAATGGACAACAGATTTGATGGGCTAAATGGCCTAATTCTGCTCCTATATTTCATGGTTTATTGGTCAATTTAAACAGCAGCAAGCTCAGCAAAGAGGAGTGACCCTAGCCAGGAACTGGAATTATTGGCATGACCTTGACTGTAATAACTATATAGTATATAATTACGCACCATCTTTTCTTCTCATATTTATCCTGCAGGAATTCCTTGATTTTTTGAGGATCCCTGTAATCCGGGATAACTGTTGATCTGGAGTCGAACAGGCCCAGCCAGATCTGCCTACATACCTGCACAGGAAGCAAACAGAGGAATTAAGCTTTCTTTATGCAGATACAATGCACAAAATGTCACATCACATTAACTAGGATTCCTGCTCTCGATCAGCAGACTTCATTGTTTCTTTGCAGAGAATAACAAATATGCACATAGAGAGGAGATGCTGAAACTGTCTGATTGGTGTAGAAGCCACAACCTATCACTCAACATCAAGAAGACAGAAGAAATGATAATAGACTTCAGAAAGGGCAAGGTGAAGGAACACACAGCAGTCATCATAGAGGGATCAGAAGTGGAGAGAGTGAGCAGTTTCAAGTTCCTGGGTATTAATATCTTTGAGGACCTAATTGGCCCTCAGCCTATTGTTGCAGTTACAAAGAAGGTACAACAGCAGCTATATTTCATTAGGAGTTTGAGGAGATTTGTTGTGTAACCCAAAACACTTGAAAATTTCTACAGATGTACAGTGGAGAGCATTCTAACTGTCTGGTATCTGTCTATCTGTCATTAGTGTCTGGTATGGAGGGTGGGGGGGTGGCAGAGAGAGGGTGGCTAATGCACACGATGGAAGTAAGCTGCAGTTTTAAACTCAGTTAGCTTTATCATGGGCTCTAGCCTTCGTAGTATCCAGGACATCTTCAAAGAGCGGCATCTCAAATAGGTAGCATCCATCATTAAGGACCCCCACCACCCAGGACATGCCCTCTTCTCATTGTTACTATCAGGAAGGGGGTACAAAAGGCTGAAAGCAGATTCCAGAATAGTCTTTCCCCTCCATCATTCAATTTCTGAATGGACATTAAAACCATGCACACTACCTCATTACATTTTTATTTCTGTTTTTGCACTATTTATTTACCGTAAATTCAGGACTATAAGCCGCTACTTTTTTCCCACGCTTTGAACACTGCGGCAACACTGCGGCCTATACTACGGTGCGGCTAATGCATGTTTTTTTATCATGCCGCCAAAAACATTTTGCCTCGTAACAGTAGACCAATAAAATTGATGAGTAGTTCACAGAGGTCCAATGAAATTGTATGATAAATCAAGCGCACTTTCACAATTAAATTATTGTAAATCAGTCATTTGTACTCACCCTCATCAACATGGAAAACACTCGAAGAAAAGCATATGATGCAGCTTTTAAGTTAAAGGCGATCAATCTGGCGGTTGAAGAAGGAAATCGAGCTGCTGCACATAATCTTGGCATAAATAAATCGATGTTGAGACGGTGGAGACGCCAGCGTGAAGAACTGAGTCAATGCAAAAAGACGACAAAAGCTTTCAGAGGTAATCATAGCAGATGGCCCAAACTTGAAAACTTTCTTGAAGACTGGGTTAACACACAGAGAGCAGGCGGCCGCAGTGTTTCCACTGTGCAGATCAGACTGAAGGCTAAAGCAATCGCCACCAAAATGAAAATCGAAGATTTTAGAGGTGGGCCATTGTGGTGTTTTAGATTTATGAGACGAAAAGGCCTGTCCGTCAGGGTACGCACGACTCTGTGTCAGCAGGTCCCTCCCGACCACGAGGAAAAGCTTGTTAACTTCCGCACATTCACTCAAACAAAGATAGCGGAGAATTCCATCGGGCCAGATGATATCATAAATATGGATGAAGTACCTTTGACGTTTGACCTGCCTCTCACTCGGACTGTTAATAAAAAAGGTGACTCGTCCATCACACTGAAAACAAGTGGCCATGAGAGAACGCATTTTACTTGTGTTCTGAGCTGCACAGCATCCGGACTAAAGCTTCCACTGATGGTGATTTTTTAAGCGGCTGACAATGAAAGTTCAGTGAAAGCTGCCATCAAGAGTACAAACTCAATTCCAGCTGTGATTCCTGGGGGCACCACGAAGTATTTGCAGCCACTGGACATCAGCGTGAACCAGGCACTTAAAGTGGCACTGCACGTTGAGTGGGAGGTTTGGATGACGAGCGGCGAGAAATCCTTTACCAAAACAGGACGCATGCGAAGAGCATCTTTAACTCAAGTCTGCCAGTGGATCCTAAATGCGTGGAGCGGTGTCACAACTTCCACCATCACCAGCGGGTTTCGAAAGGCTGGACTGCTGCGTGATGAAGAGGACCGCGTGCGCTCAACTGAGAGCGACAACAAAGAGACTGAAGTGAGTGACGAGATCCTTAGGTTTTATTCAATTCGGACACTGAAGGACTTTGATGGTTTTAGTACGCAGGAGGAAGATGAAGAAGGCGATCAATAACTTTTCCTGGTAGACTGCAGTATATATATTTTTTTTACCAGTCGTTAGGAGATATTGGAATGTTGTTCGTGCACTGTTCAGTAAAAAAGTATACGCAACGTAATTTGTGTGTTACCGATACGTATGTATATTTAAAAGTAGCTGTGTTACAGGCACTGTTCGAAAAAAAGCATTTGCAATATATATTTGTTTATATTACCATACGGATTTAATTAAAAGTTAAAAAATCCTCACATGTAATATCTTTCTGTGTAAATATCTCATATTACAACGTGGGACACCTGCGGCTTAAAATCCGGTGCGGCTTGTACAAGTACAAAATTGATTTTCTTTCTAAAATTAGAGCGTGCGGCTTTTAATCAGGTGCGCTCTGTAGTCCAGAATCTACGGTATCTATTTGATACATTTCATATAAATATATATATATATACACACATACACACTCACACATATATATACACAGTTCTTTTCTGGATTATCATGTATTGTATTGTACTGTTAACAAATTTTACAAATACAGGTGGCCCCCATTTTTTGAACGTTCACTTTATGACAACTCGCTGTTACGAAAGACCTACATTAGTACCTGTTCTTGCTAACCAAAGAGGATTTTCGCTTTTACAAAAAAAAAGACATCCGCTTTATACGTGTGTTTACCCTGAGAAAGACTACCATGACCGTGAAGCCTTGTGCAGGCAGTTGTTTGTGCATGAGTGTACATGCAGAATCTTTTCTCCAAATTGATTTTGGCTCGCTGTCTTCCAGAGTTTGATAAGTGAAACTACACCATACATACAATATTTCTACTTTATATAGGGTGTATATTTATCATATCACTCCTGCTTTTACTATATGTTAGTGCTATTTTAGGTTTTGTGTATTATTTGCTTTGATTTGGTAGGTTATTTTTTTGGGTCTGGGAACGGTCAAAAATTTTTCCCATATAAATTAATGGTAATTGCTTCTTTGATTTACGACATTTTGGTTTACAAATGGTTTCATAGGAACGCTCTACCTTCGGGTTGCAGGGGAAACCTGCATGCCTGTGCTATTAAACCTGATTCTGATTGTGATTCAGGAAGGCAGAAGGTTCCAAACAATCCCCACTATTCATAAGTGGTGAAGTAGGGGAAAGGGTCTTCATTTTCACGTTTTTGGGGATGAACATCACCAAGGAGCTTTCTTGGTCCACCAACGCAACCTCAATAGCAGGGAAAGCAGAATAGCACCTACACTAAGGTGCTAAAGGAAAGTTCATCTGCCCCAAACTTTGCTGGCCAATTTTTATAGATTTGCAGTAGAGAGCATCCTAACATCCTGACAGTGTGGTACTCTGGCTGTAGCAACCCAGATCACAAAGCAATCCAATAGGTGATTAGGACAGATCAACACATCATTGGGACTCAACCAAACCTGGAGACAATCTACAACTCTCGATGCCTATGCCACACTCAATACATCACTAAAGACCCATCCCATCCCATTCACTGTCTGTTCAATCTCCTAACATTTTAGCCAAGAAAATAAGACTGAAAAACAGCTCCTTTCGAGGGCCATGGTGCAGCTGAATAATGTTACACCCCAGCTTGCCAATGGCCTTTGAGTGTTATGGACTATAAAGTCACTTGTTACATGTAAATATGGGATTTGATAGAGGTATATAAAATTAAGAGAGGTGCAAATATGGTAAATGCAAGCAGGCTTTTTCCACTGAGGTTGGGTGGGACTACAACCAGAGTTCATGGTTAAGAATAAAGAAATGTACAACACATTACAGGATCTTCAGCCCACAATGTTGTGCTGACCATGTGCCCTACCTAGAAAGTGCCTAGAATTACCTCACGGCTCTTGAACTCAATCCCATGGCTGATGAAGGTCATCACACCATACGCCCTCTTAACAATACTAACATCCCCAACTTTTGTGTCAACAGCAAACTTACAAACCTACCCTTCTACTTCCTCATCCAGGTCATTTATAAAATCACAAACAGGAGGGGTCCCAGAACAGATCCCTGCGGAACACCACTGGTCACTGTCCTCCATGCAGAATACAAACCATCTACAACCACCTTTTGCCTTCTGTGGTCAAGCCAATTCTGGATCCACAAAGCAAGGTCTCCTTGGATCCCATGCCTCCTTACGTTCTAAATGAGATTGGCATGGGGAACCTTATCAAATGCCTTACTGAAATCCATTTACACTACATCCTCTGCTCTACCTTCAATGTGTTTTGTTACATCCTCAAAGAATTCAATCAGGCTCATAACCCATGACCTGCCATTGACAAAGCCATGCTGACTATTCCTAATCAGATTATGTCTCTCCAAATGCTCATAAATGCAGCCTCACAGGATCTT
Organism: Hypanus sabinus; assembly: GCF_030144855.1. NCBI lineage: Eukaryota > Metazoa > Chordata > Chondrichthyes > Myliobatiformes > Dasyatidae > Hypanus > Hypanus sabinus. Next base: position 79,733,883 of record NC_082712.1, on the reverse strand, counting down.
CTGCAACAACTTGCCCACCACTGAAGTAAGACTCAATGGTCTATAATTTCCTGGGTTATTTCTATTCGCTTTCTTGAAGAAAGGAACAACATTTCCAACCTTTCAATCCTCTGGTACTTCTCCTGTCCCTATTGATGATGCAAAGATATTCGCCAGAGGCTCAACAATCTCCTTCCTTGCTTCCCACAGTAGCCTGGTGTATAACTCGACCAGTCCCAGTGACTCATCTAACTTAATACCTTTCAAAAGCTCCAGCACATCCTTTCTTAATGTCTATATGCTCAAGCATTGCAGTCCTCTAGTCATCCCAACAATTGCCAAGGCACTTTTCACTGGTGAATACTGAAGCAAAGTATTAAGTATCTCCACAACCTCCTCCGGCTCCATGTACATTTCTGCTATCGCTCCCGACTGGTCCTATTCTCACAAGGCTCATCCTCTTGCTCTTCACAGGCTTGTCAAATGCCTTGGGGTTTTCCTCAATCCTGATCGCCAAGGCCTTCTCATGGCCCCTTCTAGCTCTCCTAATTTCATTCTTGAGTTCCTTCCTGGCAACCTTGTAATTTTCTTGAGCTCTAACAGTACCTAGTTTCTTGAACCTTTCATAAGTTCTTTTCTTCTTAACTAGATTTTCTACATCCTTTGTACACCATGGTTCTTTTACCCTACCATCCTTTCCCTGCCTCAACGGAACATATCTATGCAGAATGCCATGCAAATGTTCCCTGAACATTTGCCACATCTCTGCTGTACATTTACCTGAGAACATTTGCTCCCAGTTTATGTTCCCAAGTTCCTGCCTAATAGCATCATATTCCCCCAATTTGTTCTCCCAAATTGTTTGCTCCTATCCCTCTCCAGCGTTATGTAAAGGAGATAGAGCTGTGACCACTACTCCAAAATTGCCTCCTACCTAACCAGGTTCATTTCCCAATACCAGATCAAGTACAGCCTCTCCTCTAGTTGGTTTATTTACATATTGCATCAGGAAAACTTCCTGAACACATCTAACAAACTCCACCCCTTATAAACCCCTTGCTCTAAGGAGATGCCAATAAATATTCGGAAAGTTAAAATCACCCATCACAACAACCCTATTATTATTGCACCATTCCAGAACCTACCTCCCTACCTGCTCCTCAATGTCTGTTACTATTTTGGGGAGGGGGGAAGGCAGGATCTATAAAGACACCCGGTAGAGTTATTGCCCCCCTTCCTGTTTCTGACTTCCACCCACAATGACTCAATAAACAATTCCTCCATTACTTCCTCCTTTACTGTAGGCATGATTAGCCATGCCACTCCCCCGCCTCTCCCTGTCCTTTTTGAAACATCTAAAGCCTGGCCCACTTATCAGCCATTCCTGGCCCTGAGTCATTCAAGTCTCTGTAATGGCCACACCATCATATTTCCACGTACTGACCCACGCAAAATACAGACACATCTCAAACCATCTGGCTGAGGGCATCTTCGCTCTAACATCGTTTCCTTACAAACTCCCTACTAGCTGTTTCTGCTTGTGCACCAACCGTACCATCCTCTGCCTCTTCTCTTCAGTTCCCACCCCCCTGCAAATCTAGTTTAAACCCTCCCCAACAGCTTTGGTAAACCTCACTCCCAGGATATTGGTTCCCCTGCAGTTCAGATGCAACCCATCCCACTTGAAAAGATCACCCTTCCCCAGAAAAGGCTCCAATGATCCAAGAACTAGAAACACTGCCCCCTGCACCATCCTCCTGTTCTGACCTTCCCTAGCTCGTGACACCAGGACTAATCCAGAGATTACCAACTTGGAGGTCCTGCTCTTCAGCCTCCTTCCTAAGCACCTAAGCTCACTGTGCAGGACCTCTCCCCCTCTCCTGCCTATGTCATTGGTACCAATAAGTACAAAGACCTCTAGCTACTCACCCTCCCCTTCAAAAATACTCTACAACCATTCAGAGACATCCTGGACCCTAGCACAGGGGAGGCAACACACTATCCTTGAATCTCTTTTAATGCCATAAAATCTCCTATCTATCCCCTATCGAGTCCCCTATGACTATTGCTACACCTGACTTCACCCTACCCTTCTGAGGCTCAGAGCCGACACAATGCTATTGGTCTGGCTGCTGCTGCCTTGCCCAGATAGGTCATCCCCCTCAGTAGTACCCAAAGGGGAATACATGTTGCTGAGGGAAAAGGCCACAGGGAGACCCTGCATTGATATCTTTGACCACTTACCTCTCTTGGTGTTCACCCATTACTCCCGAATTTTGCACTTCGGGTGTAATCAAAAGCTCTATCTATCAATTGCTCTGCCTCCCGGATGATCCTTAGTTCATCCAGCTCTAGCTCCATAAAGCAGTCATCAAGGAAACCATTAAGTTCCACGAATTCCCACATCCTACAGGAGAAGCATTCCAAAGCATATCTGCCATTCTGCCTGCACTGTACAATGGGATATGGGAGAAAGGTGCAAAGTTTAAGGGAAACATAAGGGGAAACTTCTTCACTCACAGAGAGGTAAGAGTGTGGAATGAACCGCCAGTCTATGTGATGCACATAAATTGAATTTCAACATTTAAAAGAAGTTTGGATAGGTATATGGATTGTAGGAGTACGGAGGGCTATGGTCCCAATGCAGGTCGTTGCGAGGAAGCAATTTAAATAGCTTGGCATGGACTTGATGGATAGAAGGGCCTGTTTCTGTGCTGTACTTCACTGTGACCAATTCAATTTGATTTCAGAATCATGGCAATCACTCAAGGCAAAGGCCCAAGAAATCATTTAGCAAAATGCTCATTCCAATTCTTGTTTACCAGCGAGTTTGCATAGGGGTATCCATTTACATCCTCAAGAGTAACTGCTCAAAGGGCAATGATATGAATCAACAATAATAGAGAGATTTAGCGGGAATCAGTTCTGGTTCAGTTCAGTGAGGACTTGAAGTGATTTTGGAGTGCGTGCATTGCTGGGATGTCTTTAAAGTGTTTGATCATTAACTCCTTGGGATGAGGTTGTGCAACTTCCAGCTTGTCCCAGGCTGCCAAGTGTAAAAGTTAAAAGCCCTGAAATCATGCCATGGACAAGCAATGGTCACCAGTAAGTGAGCAAAGTAATTAAACATTTGAGGAGGTCATCATCCAGGAGGTCCTTCTGTACCCTGGCTTCCAGATTGAATCGCCATGGGGCGCAGTCTCTCTCACCTCCTCCTGTCTTGCATAAGGGAGGCCGGAGCAGGATTAGAAAGGTAGAATGGTGGACTAGAGAGCAGACAGCTAAAGCTCCACGTTTTAGGAATAGAATATGGAACAAGCTCCTCGGCCCACAATGCTGACCATGAAGCCAAATTAAACTAATCATTTCTGCCTGCACATGACCCACTTCCCTGCATTCCCCACCTGTTCATGAATGACACTTAAAAGCCATTACCACATCTGCTTCAGTCACAACCCTAGCATTGCACTCCAGGCAACCACCACTTTGTATAAAAAATATCCCTCATAAGCAACACACACGAAGTGCTGGAGGAAGTAAGAAACGTCAACTGTTTAATCCCCTCCACAGATGCTGCCTGACGTGCTGTGCTGTACTTTTCTATGACTATGACTCCCAAGTATCACTACACATTTTGGTGTCAACAGAGCATGCCCACATTATTCAGCAGAACAACACAAGTAACAACCACAGAACAAGTCCTGCTCCATACTCTCACAAAGACAGTCTTTCAACTCCAGCATGAGCTCTCTGGCCACCAGGTGACACACCAGACATTGGGCCTTTGATTTCCTCAGTCAACCACCTTTCACTTGCACTCTGACATTACATTTTCAAATGACCCCACAGTCCAACTTGTGCCCTGAATATATCCCTGGTGTGAAGAGTCTGGACTGGTCTAGGAGTAATATGGGATTGATGTAAATGGACGCTTGATAGCATGAATTCAGTAGACTGAAGGAACTGATTCCATGCTGTACAACCCTGTGACTGAGTACTGAGGTGCGGCATCCAGGCTGGAGTCTGTGATGCACACCTCCTTCCCACCCCACTGCTTGCTTGGCAGAAGACAATCTCTGTTGAGGCTCTCTTTAGGTTTCAGTGGCATTGGAGGGCTTGAGTTAGAACTCTTTTATCGAGTGACTGTATCTTTCTATCTTATAAGAGCTACGTGTGCTTTGCGCTGTATTTGACTGTTGGTACTGTGTTTTGCACTTGGACCCCGGAGTAACACTGTCTCGTTTGGCTGTATTCATGAGTATGGTTGAATGGCAATTAAACTTGAATCGAATCGAATTGATGTTTAGAAAGCCCACAAACTCATCCCCATCCATGCATACTACATGACACAGCCACAAGTACACTCACTGCCCAACTCATCGCCTTATTCGTCTCCTTTACCCAATCTAACATTACTTTCTAAATTTAGAAAGACTAAACACTATTAAATAAGGACTAAACAGACTGGGATTCATCTCTAGAAAGTAACTGACCAAGCTCAAATCTCCAGTGGCTCACTACACTTTTGGATTATATTGTTGACTGATCCACTAGCTTCAGACTTTGAGAGAAACTTGATGCCCACCAGCCTTGCAAAGCTGAACAGAAATAATGCTGAGGTACACAGACCAGAAACTGCAAACAGCATAAAGTAATTTTGGTTCAAACTGGCTAAAAGCAAGTTTAAAAAAAATGAGAAAACAGGAAGCATTACAGCACAAAGTGATCAGCACATGATTTGGACATCCTTAAAGGTCAATAAAGATTGAAATGTCGAATTCCTTTGAGTTGAGTGTGAGGCTAGAGTTTGGAATTGTTTTGCCAGCATTGGGGAATGAAAAACTAGAGAGCATAGGTTTAAGGTGAGGGGGGGAGAAGAACCTGAGGAGCCATCTCTTCACACAGAGATTGGTCAATGTATACAATGAATTGCCACAAGATGGACAATAGCAGGTACCTATTGCAGATACAGTAACACCATTAAAAAATACATGGATAGGAAAGGTTTAGAGGGATGTGGGCCAATGGGCATCTTGGTAAGGCTGAAAGGCCTGTTTCCATGCTATATGAGCCCATAACTGTAGGTTTAGAACCCTGGATGAACGCAGTGAAGTAAAGTTCCTCAATGTCCCGAGGAGTATCAGATTTGTTTAAATTAACAGTGTACCATTTTAGACATATCACAAAACAATTATCCCGAGATGATGATCTCATGTGGTTACCACACCAGAATCTCTCCATTCGTTCATTCTGTATTTCCACCTGTGAAATCCTGTATCAACAACTCACTTTTATTTAGCAAACACTCTCACAGTGTTCCATTATATCACATCTACATTTAAGCCAGATACACAGACATCAGGACACATAATGAACAGCCCTTTGGTCAATGAATTGAATTGACAATATTATTTACATCCTTCATATACATGAGGAGTAAAAATCTTTTCGTTATGTCTCCGTCTAAATGTGCAATGTGCAATTTATAGTAATTTATAATAAATAGGATAGTCAATATAACATAACGTAGAAACACAGTTGTGTCAGCACGAGTTAAGCAGTCTGATGGCCTGGTAGAAGAAGCTGTCCTGGAGTCTGTTGGTCCTGGCTGTGGTACCGTTACCCAGATGGTAACAGCAGGAACAATTTGTGGTTGGGGTGACTGGCATCCCCAATGATCCTTTGGGCTCTTTTTATATATCTTTCTTTATAAATGTCCTGAATAGTGGGAAGTTCACATCTACAGATGCGCTGGGCTGTCCACACCACTCTCTGCAGAGACCTGCGATGAGGGAAATACAGTTCCCATATCAGGCAGTGATGGAACCAGTCAGGATGTTCTCAATTGTGTCCCTATAGAAAGTTCTTAGGATTTGAGGGGCCCACACCAAACTTCTTCAACTGTCTGTGGTGAAAGTGGCGCTATTGTGCCTTTTTCACCACACAGCCTGTACATAGAGACCACGTGAGATCCTCAATGATCTTTATGTCGAGGAACTTAAAGCTGTTCACTCTCTCAACCCCAGATCCATTGATGTCAATAGGGGCTAGCCTGTCTCCATTCCTCCTGTAGTCCACAACCAGCTCCTTTGTTTTTGCGACATTCAGGGAGAGGTTGTTCTCATGACACCACTGTGTTAGGGTGGTGACTTCTTCTCTGTAGGCTGCCTCATTAATATTTGAGATTAGGCCAATCAGTGTTGTATCATCAGCAATTAGAAGATTAGAGCTGTGGGTAGTGACAGTCATGGCTATACAGAGAGTAAAGGAGGGGGCTTAGTACACAGCCCTGAGGGGCACCTGTGTTGAAGGACAGAGGGGCAGAGGTGAGGGAGCCCACTCTTACCACCTGACAATGATCTGACAGGAAGTCCAGGATCCAGCTACACAAGGCAGAGTGAATGAGATGGAATTTACATAGCCTCTTCAAAGAGGGCGCAGATCATTTTTAGCTTATGTCTCTGATTTTCAGTCAGCAACAACTGAGGGAAGCAGATCTCAGAGTTTTGAATTTTCTCTCCATTTAGAACATAGTCTACTCTTTTATTTCTTCCACCAAAGTACATGACCATACAGTTCCCAACACTGTATTCCATCTATCACTTCTTTGCCCATTCTCCTAATGTGTTTAAATCATTCTGCAGGATCTCTGCTTCCACAACACTATCTGCTCCTCCACCTATCTTCTCATCATCCACAAACTTGGCCACAAAGCCATCAATTCCTTCACCCAAATCATTGATACATAATGTAAAAAGACGTAGAATCAACACACCCTGTGAAACACTAGCCAATCACAAGACTCCTTTTGTTCCCAATCTTTGTCTTCTGCTAATCAGCCAATGCTCTATCCATGCCAGTACCTTTCATGTAATACCACGGGATCCTAACTTGTTAAGCAGCCTCATGATTGGCACCTTGCCAAAGTCCTTCTGAAAATCCATGTAGAGTCAGAGAGAAGTCCAGCACAGAAACAGGCCCTTTGGTCTATCTAGTCCATGGCAAAACCATTTAAACTGCCTACTCCCTTCGACCTGCACCGGGACCATAGCTATCCATATCCTTACTACACACATACCTATCCAAACTTCTCTTTAACATTGAAATCAAACTTGCATGCACCACTTGTACTGGCGGCTCACTACACGCTGTCACGACTCTTTAAGTGAAGAAGTTTCCCCTCATGTTCCCCTTAAACCTCTTACCTTTCATCCTTAACCCATGATCTCTCGGTATAGTCCCACCCAACAACAGTAGGAAAAAAGCCTGTTTGCATTTACCTATACCCCTCATAATGTTGTATTCATCTATCAAATCTCCCCTCAATCTTCTTCGGAATGAAGTCCAAACCTATTCAATCTTACCTTATAACTCAGGTCCTCTAGACCTTGCAACATCCTTGTAAAATTTCTCTGTACCCTTTCAAACTTGTTGACCTCTTTCTTGTAGGTAGGTAACTAAAACCGCACACAATACTCCAAGTTAGGCCTCACCAACATCTTATATAATTTCAACATGACATCCCATCTCCTGTACTCAATACATTGATTTATGCAAATATGCCAAAAATTTTCTTAATGACCCTATTTATCTGTGACATCACTTTTAATGAATTATGGACGTGTATTCTCAGATCCCTTTGTTCTACCACACTCCTCAGGGCCCTACTGTTCACTGTGTAAGACCTACCCTGACTGGCCCTACTGAAGAGCAAAACCTCACACTTGACTACATTAAATTCCAACAGTACAACATCCACCAATTCTCCATTGTCTATCCTATTCATTGTTTCCGAAAGAATTCCAACAGATATGTCAGGCAAAATTTTCCCTTGAGGAAATCATGCTGACTTTGGCCTATTTTATCAAATGCCTCCAAGTACCACATCCTTAACAATCTTCCCAATCTACCTTCTCTACACATCTTCTGTCCTTCAGTTTGCATAGTAGAGTTTACCCCACCAGCCTGTCCCCCATTATGTCCTTTCAAAATTAGCTGCACTTAAAAGTCAAAAAGCACAGAAACAGGCCCTTTGTCCCAACTGGTCCCTGTTGATCAAATGCCTATCCAAGCTAGTCCCATTTGCTCACATTTGGCACATATCCTAACTTGGGAGTATTGTGAGCAGTTTGAGCCCCTTACCTAAGAAAGGATCCGCTGACATAGGAGTGGGATCACAAGAGGATCAGGAAAATGATTCCGGGATTGAAAGGCTTGTCATACGAGGAGTATTTGATGACATTGGGCCTCTACTCACTGGAATTCAGAAGAATGAGAGGGGAAAGCCTCAAAAGAGTGGATGTGGAGAGTATGTTTTCTAAGGTGGAGGACTCAGCCTCCGGTTGTTTGTTGCTCCGTGACTCTCTGTGGGAAAGATGAATTTCAGAGTTGTATAGCACTGCATACATACTTTGATAATAAATGTACTTTGAGTCTTTAAATGTATGATGTTATTATGATTTAAATATATGATGTTATTAACTTATATGATGTTATTATGTTCTGCGATGCTGCTGCAGGGAATTTTCTTCTTTGCACCTAAGCACGTATGTACATGACTTTCATTTTGCTTTGTTACAAAACTGAGCACAACATTCCAAATGTGCCCTCACCAGAATGTTCTGTGCAAGTACAACATAACCTCCAACTTCTCCACTCAGTGCTCTGACTGATGAAGGCTTGCGTACTTTACACTACTTTCAGGAAAATGTCTACCTGAACTCCAAGGTAACTCCGTTTTTGTTTACATGACATTCACAATCTCCAAACACAAGAGGTACTGCAAAGCTAGAGCAACACACAAAATGTGCTGGAGGAACTCAGCAGAACAAGCAGCATCTATGGATGAGAATAAACTGTGGACATTTTGGTCTGAGACCCTTCATCAGGACTGGAAAGGAAGGGGAAGAAATCAGAATTAGAAGGTGGGAGGGAAAATGAAGAAGTAGTACAAGGTAGCAGGTGAAAGAGATAGAGGGCTGGAAAAGGGGTTACCTGATAGAAGACAGAAGACCATGGAAGAAAGGGAAGAGGGAAGAGCACCAGAGGGAGGTGATGAGCAGGTAAGAAGAGAAGGTGAGAGAGGAAAACAAGAATGGGGAATGGTGAAAGAGAGGGGATGAGGTAGTTACCAGAAGTTCAAGAAATTGATGCTAATGCTGTCAGATTAGAGACCTGAGTGGCAGTAGAGGAGGCCATGGACTGACTTGCGGGAATGGAAAGTAGAATTGAAATGGTTCACACTCTCCAGTAGTAACGTTACCTCTCTGACAGAAGTCATACCACATCAGAAGATCAGCTGCTTTACTGGGAGGTGAAGTAGCTAACACAGTCAGTGAGTGTACTACCATTCGATGCTACTACATAGGCGGCATGACAGTGGCTATATTTCATTAGGAGTCTGAGGAGATTTGGTATGTCACCAAAGACACTCGCAAATTTCTACAGATGTACCATGGAAAGACTGGCTACATCACCATCTGGAATGGGGGGGGGGGGGGGGCGGCAACGCTGCAGGGAGTTGTAAAATTAGTCAGCTCCATCATGGGTGCTAGCCTCCGTAGTATCCAGGACATCTTCAAGGTGCAATACTTCAAAAAGGCGGCATCCATCATTAAGAATCCCCATCAGCCAGGTCATGCCTTCTCATTGTTCTCATTGCTACCACGACGGAGGAGGCACTGAAGCCTGAACACACACACTCAAAGATTCTTCCCCTTGGCCATCAGAATGAACATTGAACCCATCAACACTATCGCACTGCTTTTTTTAATTTCTATTTTTTGCACTACTTATTTAACTAATATATATTTACTGTAATTCAGTTTTTTTCTAGTATTATTTACTGCATTGTACTGCTGCTGCAAAGTCAACAAATTTTATGACACATGCCAGTGATGTTAAACCTGATTCTGATTCTTTAGGATTGTGTTAGACAAGTGCTATGCATAGGGCAATACAGCTAGAGGGTTCTGCCTTTCCTACAGATTGGTAGCTCCTTCCACAAACTACAGCTCACATCAACGTCTGAAATACCAAGCACGAAGAAATAAATGCAGTGAGATCGTAGACACTGGAATTTAGAGATAAACAAGAACTGCAGGTCAGGCAGCATCTGTTGAGGGAAGTGAACTGCTGATGTTTTGGGTTTAAGACTCAATATCTAGACTGGCTTCTTACCTCATGCACCACCCCAACCTTGCAGATTTTATGTAAAGTCTATTCATATTTTGGTGCCATTGTCAGGCTCTCCTGGAGCAACAGGGAGTGGCTCTATAAGTGCCGAGTGGACAGCTTGGTCCAGTACCTCACCGCATTGTTCCTGCCTCCAGCAGGTCTGACAAAGTATTACATTATAATTTCAACAGCAAGGGAAGGTTCAAAGCTCAAAAAAGGCAGTGAAGACTTGATAGGCCAAATGGTCTAATTTTGCTCCTATGTCTTGTGGTCTAAGTAATTGTATGTCACCGTGTATAACCCTGTGATTCGTTTTCTTGCAGCCATGCACAGAAAATACAAGAAACACAATAGAATCAATGTAAGACCACACCCTTCAGGATGGACAAACAACCAATGTACAAAAGACAACAAGCTGAGCAAATACAAAAGAATATCAAAATAATAATAATAATGAATAAGCATAAATATCAAGAACATGAACTCCTTAAAAGTGAGTTCATACATTGTGGGAACATTTCAATGATGGGTCAAGTAGAGTGAAGATATCCTCTCTGGTTCTAGAGCTTGCTGGTTGAAGGATAGTAACTATTCCTAAACCTGATGGTGTGAGTCCTGAGGCTCCTGTACTTTCTTCCTAATGGTAGCAGTGAGAAGAGAACATGTCCACTATGGTGGATCCCTGATGATGGATGCAGCTTTCCTGCAACAGAGTTTCATGTAGATGTGCTCAATGGTGGGGAGGACTTTACCCGTGATGTACTGGGCTGTATCCACTCCTTTTTGTAGGATTTTCCATTCATGGGCCCTGGTGTTTCCATACCAGGCTGTGATGCAGCCAGTCAATATACCCTTCACTACACATCTATAAAAGTTTGTCAAACCTAGCTTCCAAGAATTCTCTTGATTTCTTGTTTTGTGATTCTGTCAGAAGTTTTACAGTTTTCCAGATGAATTTCGTCTTCATGTACTGAGATGAGTGACAGAGGATCACGTCTTCTTACAGCTAGCTGATGTTCATGTAGTCTTGTGGGCCAAAGAAGATCACTCAGCTATCCGGCTGGCTGGGATTAGCAGCCAGCACGACAGCCAACCGATCAGAACAAGGTGTCGGACCAATATAAATGTGAGCACTCAGCAGAAACAAAACTCAACTGCACATCGATGATGTCATCTTGACTGGTGACTAAACGTTTGTGACTTAACCTCCAGGCTCGGCGAATGGCCCTACAAACAGTTATATGTTCTGTTCTGAGATGTAGTAACACGCAAGATGATCCATTTCACTAGAGGAAGAAATGATATGCTAAATAACTTTGTATGTGGTGAAGGGATCAGTAATGCTGATGTTCAAAGAGACCTGGATGATCATTTACACAAGTCTTTCTTTTCTTTTTCAAACTTTTTATTGAGTTTCATATATAAAAAAAACATAACATAATAATGAATAGGTGCAATAGACTTGAAATTAAATTAATAATAAGATAACAATATCCTATTAAAATATCAACAGAAAAAGATAGTACATTAATCAATCAAGCCTATAATAATTATATATGAAAAAAATAAGAATAATCATCAAAAGAAAAAAAAATTAAAAATACAAGAAAAAATATATATTGAGAAAAAAAACACTAAACTAAACTAACATGGGCAATAATAACAGTTTATATGTATATGATAGTGTCAAAAACTCCGGAACTCCATACCAGAACAAGAATAAACAGAGAGAAGGTCTGGAAGAGGCCAAATTAATTCATATGAAAATGTCGAATGAACGGTCCCCAAGTTTCTTCAAATTTAATTGATGAGTCAAAAACAGTGCTTCTAATTTTTTCCAAGCTCAGATAAGAAATAGTTTGAGAGAACCACTGAAACGTGGTAGAAGGATTTAATTCTTTCCAATTTTGTAATATAGACCTTCTGGCCATTAATGTTACAAAAGCAATCATTCGTCTAATTGAAGGGGAAAACTGATTACCATCCTCATTTGGTATACCAAAAATTGCAGTAATAAAATGAGGTTGTAAATCGATATTCCAAATTGAGGAAATGGTAGCAAATATGTCCTTCCAATAGTTATATGAAGTGGGACATGACCAAAACATGTGAGTCAATGTAGCCACATCTGAATGACATCTGTCACATTGAGGGTTAATATGAGAATAGAATCAAGCAAGCTTATCTTTAGACATATGAGCTCTATGTACAATTTTAAATTATATTAAAGCATGTTTAGCACATATAGAAGAAGAATTAACCATTTGTAAAATTTTTTCCCATTTTTCTGTTGATATATTATATTGAAGTTCTTTTTCCCATTCTTGTTTAATTCTACCTGATATTTCTGGTTGTATCTTCATAATCATATTATAAATAAAAGCCACTAATCCCTTCTGACAAGGATTTAAGGTAAAAATCAAATCTGAAAAATCCATTGAAGTTGAATTGGGGAAGGATGGTAGAACTTTATGTTAAAAAATTCTGATTTGTAAATATCTAAAAAAATTAGATTTAGGTAACTTAAATTTGTTGGAAAGTTGATCGAAAGACATCAAACTACCTTCAAAAAAAAGATCACGAAAACATTTTATACCTTTCCTTTTCCATATGCTAAAAGCTTGATCTGTCAAAGAAGGTTTGAAAAAAAAATTAAGTAAAATAGGGCTATCAAGAACAAAGTTTTTCAAAGTAAAAAACTTACGAAATTGAAACCAAATTCGTAATGTATGTTTGACAACAGGGTTGGATATCTGTTTATTGAATTTAACTAAATCAGCAGGAAGAGAAGAACCAAGAACGGAAAATAGAGAATATCCCTGTGCCTCATTGCATTCTAAATTTACTCACTGTGGGCACAATGGTGAATCCAAACCTAATTTCCAATATATTAAGTTACGAATATTATTCGCCCAATAGTCAAATCTAAAGTTAGGTAAAGCTAAACCACCATCTTTTTTAGATTTTTGTAATTGCCTTTTACTTAACCTGGGGTTTTTATTTTGCCACACAAATGAGGAAATTTTTGAATCAATGTTATCAAAAAAAGATTTAGGAATAAAAATTGGTAAAGGTTGAAATAAATATAAAAATTTCGGTAAAATCATCATTTTAATAGCATTAATCCGACCAACTAATGATAAGGATAAGGGAGACCATCTTGTAGTAAGTTGTTGAATTTGATGGAGCATAGGTAAAAAATTCAGTCTAAATAAATCTTTATATTTCTTGGTAATTTTTATACCTAAATAGATAAAGTTATCAGTAACAACTTTAAATGGTATCCTGTCATTCAATAAAGTTTGCGTGTTTAAAGGGAATAAATCACTCTTATCCAAGTTTAGTTTATAACCAGAAAAACTACCAAATTGAGCCAACAAGGATAAAATAGCGGGAATAGACCTGTCAGGATCAGAAATATATAACAACAAGTCATCAGCATAAAGTGATAACTCGTATAACTTCTCATTATGGGTAATATCAAAAATATTAGGAGATTCATGAATAGCAATGGCTAAAGGTTCTAATGCGATATTAAATAATAAAGGACTTAAGGGACAACCTTGTCTCGTACCACGAGATAATTGAAAAAAAGATTATTTGTAAGAACAGAAGCAACAGGTTTATAATATATTAGTTTGATCCATGATATAAAATTAGGACTAAAATTAAAATATCTCAAAGCGTTAAATAAGTATATCCATTCAACTCTATCAAAAGCTTTTTCAGCATCTAATGAAATAACACATTCTGGGATTGTGGGTGATGAAGTATAAATTATATTAATCAATTTTCTAACATTAAAAAAGGAATACCGATTCCTAATAAAACCAGTTTGGTCTTCTGAAATAATCTGTGATAGTACCTTTTCTAACCTAATAGCTAAAATTTTTGTAAGAATCTTAGAGTCTACATTTAATAGTGATATAGGGCGATAAGATGCACATAAAGTAGGATCCTTATCTTTTTTTAAGAATTAGAGAGATAGTAGCTTCATAAAAAGATTGAGGTAATCTCTCCTTAGCAAATGCATCATTAAAGATTTCACATAACCAAGGGGAAAGCAAAGAAGAAAAAGTTTTAAAAAATTCTATAATATAACCATCAGGACCAGGAGCTTTCCCTGAATTCATTGATGAGATAGCCTCTCCTATTTCGGCCATAGAGATAGGAGCATCGAACAAGCTCCGATCTTCATCTGTCAGTTTGGAAATATTCAAATTGTTAAAAAAATTATCCAAGATGGACAGATCGCCATCAAATTCTGTTTGATATAAAGATTTATAAAAATCTTGAAAAGTGTTATTGATTTCTTTATGTTCAGTAGTTAGATTACCGTCTTGTTTACGAATTTTAATAATTTGTCGCTTAGTCGAAATAGCTTTTAATTGGTTAGCTAACAATATACCAGTTCGATCACTATGGATATAAAATTGAACCCTGGTCCTAATTAATTGATTCTCAATTGAAGAAGATAATAATAAGCTATGCTCCATTTGAAGCTCAACTCTCTTCTTATAAAGTTCTTTGGTAGGAGTCACGGAATAAATCTTATCAATTTCTTTAATTTTATCCACTAATAAAGCAATTTCTAAATATCTTTGTTTTCTTTTACCAACGGAATATGAGATAATTTGTCCACGGATAAAAGCCTTAAAAGAGTCCCAAAGTATTCCTCTGTCAATCTCTTCAGTATAGTTTGATGAGAAAAACAAGTCAATTTGCTGTTTTATGTAGGTGATAAATTCTGGATCTTGAAGCAAAGTAGCGTTAAGTCTCCAAGATCTAGTATTATTGGAAAAGTCCGAAATCTTGATAGATAACTTCAAAGTTGCATGATCCGAAATAGTAATAGAATCATATTTACAATCAGTAACATCCGTTAATAAACGATGATCAATAAGGAAATAATCAATTCTAGAATAACTGTCATATACATGTGAAAAAAACGAAAATTCTTTATCTTTAGGGTTCAAAAACCGCCATATTTCAGTAATTCCCGATTCAACCATAAAAGAATTAATAAGTAAGGCTGATCTATTCGGAAGAATTCGGATAGGTTTAGATCTATCCATCAAAGGATTCAGACAACAATTGAAATCTCCACCCATTATCAACATATATTCAATTAGATTAGGAAGGGAAGTAAATAAACGTTTAAAAAATTCAGGGCAGTCAAAGTTTGGAGCATAAATATTAACTAGAACCACTTTTCGATTAAAAAGTGAACCGGTTATCAACAAAAATCTGCCCTGTGGATCAGAAATAATTTCATGATGTGTAAACGAAATTGAGGGGTCTATAAAAATAGACACACCCCTAATTTTGACGGTACAATTTGAGTGAAATTGTTGACCCTTCCAGAACCTAAAAAAAAGTTGATTATCCTCCTTCCTAATATGGGTCTCCTGTGCAAAAATAATATTAGCATTTAGTCTATGGAATACTTTAAATTTTTTTTACGTTTAATCGATGATTTAAACCATTAGTATTCCAAGAGATAAAGTTAATAGACTTATCCATCATGCCAATATTAGTTGTATATATCATAAAAGGTTAAAAAGACACATAACCCATAATTCAGGAAGAAGGAAAAATGATTCAGGAGCAACCGGAGAACATGACACCTCAACAATATGAATAATTTAAAGTCGGCCCATAAACTAAAAGCAAAAAAATAAAAAGCAAAAGCGTGAAAAAAGATCCCTACCCCCTCCCCCAACCCCACGAAAAAAAGCCAAGCGGCAGGCGCACAAACTAATACTAATATTACCCCCATTTTCAAGATGGCAACTTCATGAAAAGAAAGAAAAGAGAAACTATATAACACCCAGATATAAATACAGGGTTGTAAAAAGAAAGAATATATATCAATCAAAATGAAAAAATAATATAAAAAAGCAAAAAATCATTAATAAAAAAGGATAACCATTGAAGTTTAAAATAGTGTAATATGCCTTTAAAAAAAATTCCATATTCAAATATAAGAAAATGACGTTTCAAAAACAGAGACTTATGGGAAGAAGAAACGACG
This sequence comes from Hypanus sabinus, assembly GCF_030144855.1. Lineage (NCBI taxonomy): Eukaryota > Metazoa > Chordata > Chondrichthyes > Myliobatiformes > Dasyatidae > Hypanus > Hypanus sabinus. The sequence goes on along the minus strand of NC_082712.1, from coordinate 79,717,694 downwards.
TTTTGAAAGGACCATATTACAGAATATAAATGTAAATTCGCCAATCTTTTTTTTAAAAAAGTCATCAAAATAAGATTAAAAAAGGATTCAATAACCACTACAATATATATAAAAAAAAGTCCAAAAATTCAAAACATTCGTCCCATTCTCAAATACAGGCAAATAAACGCTTACGGAAAGCAAAGTCTTATGGGAAAAAGAAACGACATCTTAAAAAATAAATCATTATTACAAAGTCTTAACATGTATATCTAATCCAGAGGAAAAAAACTTAATTAAGAAAAAAGACATTATAGTAAAATTAAAAGAGCATCTGTAAATCATGATAATAAAAAAAACCAGGTCTACAGACCAAAGTAAAAAGCTATACCGCAGCTTCAAAAGTTAAAGCCTAAAAACAGAATGGCGTCTTCTCTCCAAAAATTCTTCAACATAACACATAGTTCAAATTGTACTAGAAGACCGATATTCTTCAATGAATTTCTTCGCTTCTTCCGGAGTATTAAAGAAGCGCTGACTGTCATCTCTCAACGTAATTCTGAGATTCACTGGGTATCTTAAAGCTTGTTTAAGTCCAATCGAATGAATCTCTGCCATCACCGGTTTAAAAGCGATTCTCGCCCTCATCACCTCGAATGAATAATCCTCAACAATACGAAAGTTGTTGCTTCTGTGAGAAATCATACCTTTGTGACGAGCTAATCGAATTAAAAGCTCTTTCTCCCGAGGATAATGGAGACGGACAATCACAGCTCGTGGCTTGTCTCTCGCAGCCAAAAATCTCAAAACTCTGTGGGCACGGTCAACAGTAGGTTTAACCCGCAAAGCATCCTCGCCAAAAATTTCCCACAATAAGTTAGAGAAATATTCAGTTAAGTCACCAGACTCAACATTTTCGGGAAATCCAATAATACGCAAGTTCTGTCTGCGAGATCGGTTTTCAAGATCGGTGATTTTAAACTTATTCTGCTCCACTATTTTAGCGGTCAACCGTACCTTCTCCTCCAAAGTTTCGATTGTACGTATTTTTTCACAAATTATCTTGTCAAGAGCCGCAAACTTTTCTTCATGCCGTTCAATATCTGCTGCCAGCGATTGAAGCTTGGTATCAAATGATCTAACGACTTCTTCAAGCTCAGCCATTTTCGCAGTAAGTTTACTTTCCAGACTTGCAAGTTTAGTATCCAGAAGACTGGAGATTGCATCGAGAGTTATAGGGTCTTTAGACGATTTCTTAGGTACAGACATTTTAAGTTTGAAAAAATTAAATCAAGTATTATTTTAAAAAAGAAATAAATCGTAAATATCAACCCATGTAATTAAGTACGAAAAGATTTGATTAAAGGGTGATTATAGCTTAAAAAATGAAGAGCGCCTAAAAGGCAGATGTCTACGTCGCCATCTTGAAACTCCACCTTACACAAGTCGCCGACAGATGACATCCACGTTCAACAAGCATATATCATGTAGGCCTCGACTACAAGATAGACCACAGACACAGTATGGTGTACAATTTCAGCCTTACCTGGGAATAGCACACTTGCTAAAGAGGACATGCAGCAGACTGGTCCCTGAGATAGCAGGTTTCTCAGACAAGCAGAGATTGAGTAGGCTAGGCTTCTATACTCTGAGGTTCAGAGGCAATAGCTGGAATGCTTAAAAATTCTGACGGGGTTTATCAGAATAGATCAGAAAGCATACTCTCCTGACTGAAGAGTCCAGAGCTAAGGTCTACACTCTCAAAGTCAGGAATAAATTTATTCTCATTCTAACGTCTTTCCTCAGTTTTACATTTTCAGAAATGTCTTCCTAAAGTATGCTATGGAAGCTTAAAACAGAGGTCAAAGATTCAAAGTACACTTATTCAATTCAATTCAAAGTATGTATACAGAATACAACCATTAGATGAGCCCTCCTGCAGGAACCCACAAAACAAAGAAACACCATGGAACCTGTTCAAAGTTCAAAAAGTTTAATGTAAAGTATATATACTATATACAACCTTGAGATTCATTGTCATACTTGCAGCCAGGATACAAAGAAACCCAAAAGAACCCATTATAAAAAAGAAGGCAGTCATACACCCAATGTGCAGAGAAAAAAATTGTACAAACAATAAAAGCAAGCAAATAAGAGTTCTAAACCAAAGTCCATATAGACACAAAGCCACGGCTGGAGTTCAGTGCAGAACTGAGTAAACATCACGGAGCAGTGAGCTAAACTGGACTGTCCCCTCACCTGTAGCCTGGACATCCTGAACTTCTCAATCTGATCCGGCACTTAAACCGCTCTCCAAACGTCGGGTTCAGTTACTCTAATATGCCGGACCTCGGTTCCTCGATTCAGCCTAGCGCTTAAATCCATCAAACCTCAGATCTTTCCTCGCTCTTGGTGACGGGCCTGCTGCCTTGCCTCCATTTGCTTTGACTCAGCTTTGCCTTGGCTCAGTTCTACCACATTATATTGCCTCCAAGTCCAAAGGGAAGCTAGAGGCTATTGATTATGGTGATCATTTACGAGAAAAAAAACACCCAAATGAATGAAAGAAAACATTGCACAAATGGCAAAAGACAAGTTGACAACACGTAGAATATCAAACATATCGACAGGTTTCTGGATATTACAGGAGTGAAGGAATATGGGGATAAGACAGGGAAATTAATCAAGATAGAAGTCCTGATACTGTGAAATGGTAGAGGTGACTCAAGGGCTCAAATGCAGTTCTCCTGTTCGTTATTTTGTTCCTGTTGACATAGTGCGGTCAGTTGATATAACATCCACATCAGGACAAATCCTCTGACCAGCTTCTTGTGTAAACAATTCACCAAGCAGCTTATTTACACTACAAACACTGTTTCCCCATCTGCAATCCAGTTCAGTGTCCTTTCAGTAGGACAACTGTTCCTACCTATCTCCTTTCATAATCCTATGATCATATCTACATACAATATACTATAACATGTTTTATTGTTTTACAACAATTGAATCTCAGGGGATTTAATTTGGCTTTTTTGACATTGATCAACGGAAATAGACTCTTTCATGTCAAAGTGAAATCAAAGCTCTACAAAGTGATCTAAATTAATTACAAATATAAAACACAAAATAATTGATTGCATAAGTATTTACCCCCTTTAATATGACACACCAAATCATCACGGGTACAGCCAATTGGTTTTAGAAGTCACATAATTAGTTAAATGGAGATCACCGCATGCAGTCAAGGTATTTCAATGGATTCCAGTAAAAATACACCTGTATCTGGAAGGTCCAGCTCCTGGTGAGTCAGTATCTTGGCAAAAACTACACCATAAAGACAAAAGAACTAAGCAACTCCATGAAAGCATTATTGAAAAGCACAAGTCATGAGATGGATACATGAACATTTCCAAGTCACTGATATCCCTTGGAATACAGTTAAGTCAATCATCAAGAAATGGAAAGAATATGGCACAGCTGCAAATCTGCCAAGAGCAGGCCATCTTCAAAAACTGAGTGACCATGCAAGAAGGGGACTAGTGAGAGAGGCCACCAAGAGCCCAATGACAACTCTGGAGGAGTTGCAAGCTTCAGTGGCTGAGATGGGAGAGACTGTACATACAACTGTTGCCTGGGTGCTTCACCAGGGCAGCTTTATGGGAGAGTGGCCACTGTTGAAAAAAATACACATGAAGTATCTGCTACAGTTTGCCAGAAGGCATGTAGGAGACTCTGAAGTCAGCTGGAAAGTTCGATGGTCTGATGAAACCAAAATTGAGCTTCTTGGCCATCAGACTAAACACTATATTTGGCATAAACCGAATACCACACCTCAAAAACTCACCAAGTCAAGTCACTTTTTATTGTCATTCCGACTTTAACTGCTGGTACAGTACACAGTAAAAATGAGACGTTTTTCAGGACCATGGTGCTACATGAAACAGTACACTACACTGAACTACATAAAAACACAGAAAAAAAAACTACACTAGACTACAGACCTACCCAGGACTACATAAAGAGCATAAAAACAGTGCAGACATTACAATAGATAATAAACAAGACAATAGGCACAGTAGAGGGCAGTAAGTTGGTGTCAGTCCAGGCTCTGGGTATTGAGGACTCTGATAGCTTGGGGGAAGAAATTGTTACATAGTCTGGTCGTGAGAGCCCAAATGCTTCAGTGCCTTTTCCCAGACGGCAAGAGGAAGAAGAGTTTGTATGAGGGGTGTGTGGTGTACTTCATGATGCTGTTTGTGGATGAAGCGTGCAGTGTAAATGTCTGTAGGGGCGGGAAGAGAGACCATGATGATCTTCTCAGCTGTCCTCACTATCCACTGCAGGGTCTTACGATCCAAGGTGGTGCAATTTCCAAACCAGGCAGTGATGCAGCTGCTCAGGATGCTCTCAATACAAAGAATGTGATGAGGATGGGGGGTGGGAGATGGACTTTCCTCAGCCTTTGCAGAAAGTAGAGACACTGCTGGTTTTCTTTACCATGGACCTGGTGTTGAGGGACCAGGTGAGATTCTCTGCCAGGTGAACACCAAGAAATTTGGTGCTATTAACAATATTTTCTGAGGAGCCATCGATGTTCAGTGGGGAGTGGTTGCTCCGTGCCCTCCTGAAGTCAACAGCCATCTCTTTGGTTTTGTTCACATTCAGAGACAGGTTGCTGGCTCTGCACCAGTCCGTTAGCCGCTGCACCTCCTCTCTGTATGCTGACTCATCGTTCTTGGTGATGAGACCCACCACGGTCATGGATCAGCAGAGTGAACAGCAGTGGACTGAGCACACAGCCCTGGAGGGGACCCCGTGCTCAGTGTAATGGTGTTGGAGATGCTGCCTCCGATCAGGACTGACTGAGGTATCCCAGTCAGGAAATCTAGTATCCAGTTGCAGAGGGAGGTGTTCAGGCCCAGTAGGCTCAGCTTTCTCATCGGTTTCTAAGGGATGATTGTGTTGAATGCTGAACTGAAGTCTATGAACAGCACTTGAACATATGTGTCTTCCCTACTATGAAGCATGGTGGTGGCTGCATCATTCTGTGGGGATACTTCTCTGCAGCAGGCCCTGAAATACTTGTGAAGGTAGAGGGTAAAATGAATGCAGTAAAATACAAGGAAATCCTGGAGAAAATCTGATGCAGTCTGCAAGAGAACTGTGACTTGGGAGAAGATTCGTTTTCCAGCAAGACAATAACCCCAAGCATAAAGTCAAAGCTACACAGGAATGGCTTAAAATCAAAGTTAGTGCCCTGGAGTGGCCAAATCAAAGTGCAGACCTCAATCCAATTGAATTTGTGGCTCGGACCATGCTATCTGACAAAGCTTGAGCAGTTTTGTAAAGAAGAATAGGGAAAAATTGCAGTCCAGATGTACAAAGCTTATGGAGACCTATCCACACAGACTCAAAGCTGTAATTGCTGCCAAATCTACTAAATACTGACTTGAAGAGGGTGAATACTTATGTAATCAATTATTTTGTGTTTATATTTGTAATTAATTAAGATCACTTTGTAGAGATCAGTTTTCACTTTGACACAAAAGTCTTTTTCTGTTGATAAGTATAAAAAAAGCCACATTAAATCTACTGTGATTCAATGTAAAACAATAAAACATGAAAACTATTGGGGGGGGGGAAAAATTCCTTGAAGATGTCATGGACACTAGGGAGGCTAGTGGCCATGATGGAGCTGACTAAGTTTACAACTCTCTGCAGCTTACCATGATCCTCTGCAGTAGCCCCCCCTCCCCCACCCTCCATACCAGTTAGAATGCTCTCCACGGTCCATCTGTAGAAATTTGCAATTGGACATTAATAGGTGAGTGGGACTGATCTGCCAGTCAATGGACTGAAATTAACTCATTCTATGGTTGCAAGAAAATATGGAATAAAAAAACAGAGGTCAGAAGGTATAAGACTCACATTTACCATTCAACCATAAACAAGCAAAGATATGAGATGTAGTTCTATATTCCTCATGAAAGTTAACGCCTGTTTACCCATATAATTCAATATCTGCTCAGCTCTACTTCAAACACCTTGCTTTGCTTCTTCCTCTGAGGAAACCCATTTCCAAACTCTGGTCAGTAAAAACACCCTCTTCCCACAAGTCCTTCAATGTAAACCTATCTCCCCCACCCCTCAGCGTCCTGCGTTATTCAGTACATGTCCCACATCCTTCAGTGAACCCTCTCTGCGCCCCAATGTGAATCTCCTCTACCACATCCCTCAGTGTTAATCCAGTCCCTTCTGGATAAACCTCCTCGAGCCACACTTCTTAATGTAAATCTCCTCCAAATCTACGCGCTACTCTATGAACCCCCCCCCCCCTTTTCCTTCAGTAAACACCCATCCACCCCATGTCCCTCATTGTAAACCCCCCAGCCCCATGTTCAGCAATGTAAATGCAATCCGAAGTTCACACACTACAAATAAACCAGCCGGTACCTCACGTTCCACCAGTTGCACAGCCTGGTTTCCCTCACTCGACAATCCTCAACCCAAATACTCTGACACACATTAACCTACCATGCTGCTTGTGCTCTGGAATTTCATGAATTCTGTTCCCTCATAGTTCCCATATCTAAGATAACTACTTTCTTCAGACTAACCAATGGAAATCCTCAAGATCACCATATAAAGGAGGGTCTCAGTCTCCAAGACTTTCCTAGACAAGACTTTGGTTGAAACATTTTGAAAATGTTTTCAAAATCACCCCTCACATTCTCCTTATTACATTTACCCTTTCTCCTCTTACTTTACCTGGCTACTTTGCTCAAATTACTTAAACACCATAAGATATAGGAACATAATTAGGCCATTCAGTTCATCAAGTGTATTCCACCATTCAATCATTCCTGAAGACATATACTCAACATTTTAGGAGCTGCTTCTCTCTGCCATTGCATTTATAGACTCAGCGTCATAGAAAACTACAGTACAGAAACAGGTACTTTGGCCCACCCAGTCCGTGCCAAACCACCTAAACTACCTTGCCTCATCAACCTGCACCAGGACCATAGCCCTCCATACACCTCCCATCCACATACCTATCCAAATTTCTCTTAAACATTGAAATCAAAATCACATTCATCACGTACATTGGCAGCTCATTCCACACTCTCAGCACCCTCTGAGTGAAGGATTTTTCCCCTCATTTTTCCCTTAAACTTTTCACCTTTCACTCTTAACCCATGACCTTTGGTTGTAGTCTCACTCAATTTCAGTGGGAAAAGCCCTACCTATACCCCTGCTCTATTCTGCTCCTATATCAATAAAGGAGCAGAATTAGGCCATTCAGCCTAATCTCAATATTCCTCTTTTCCATTATGTATTTCTTTTAATTAAATTTACGTATTTCTTTTAATTAAATTTAATTTAATTTCTTAACATAATAATTTTTTTTATACAGGTCTTGCACTGCACTACTGCCACAAAACAGCAAATTTCATGACACATGTCAGGGATAATAAACCTAATCTTGTCTGTAACTCTTAACCCCCTTACCAATTAAGAACTTATTAATCTTTGCCTTAAATATACTCAGACTTGGCCTTCACCCCCCTCTGTGGCACTGAAGAAATTCCTCACCTCTGTTCTAAAGGGACATTCCTTCATTCTGAGGCTGTGCCCTTGGGTCCTAAGGCCCTCTTCCCATTACTACCAACAAGGAAGTGATAAGGGAGCCTGATGAAACACACAAACTTTTCAGGAATAGCTTCTTCCCCTCCGCCATCAGATTTCTGAATGGACATTGAACCCATGAACACTTGTCAGTATTTTCCCCTCTATTTACTTAATTTTCTTTTTTAAATGTACTTCTTATTGTAAATTATAGTTTTATTATGTATTGCAATGTACTGCTGCCACAAAACAGCAAATTTCACGACATATGCGACTATTTCACAACTATATGTAACTATATGCTTTTGTGTAGGTCTTGTAGCTTTAGTTTTTGGTTTGCTGGATGGTAGAGTTGGTCTCCTGACTTGGTGTGTCTGGGTAGTCTTGTTTTGTCTGGTGGATTTGGAGCTCCTTTCCGGGGTACGTGCTAAGATGGTAGCGCGATATTAATACGTAGCAGCCTCTCCGGACTCTGGACTGGGGATTGCCAAACATTATGTGGATTTTCTGGTGTAGTCTGTTTGTCATGTGCTTTTGTGATATCATTCTGGAGGAACGTTGTCTCATTTTTTAACTGCATTGCATTTGTGGTTTCAAAATAACAATAAAATTCAATACAATTCAATTCAAGATGCCAGTGATATTAAACTCGAACTGATTCTTACTGATGGAAACATCCACTCCATGTCCATCTCAACGTCCACTCTAAATAGTCTTTCAGTATCCAGAAGATTTGAATGGCCTCCTGTACTCTGGGCCTGTAATCAAAATATCAAACACTCCTCATACGTTAAGCCTCCAGGGCCTGCACATCTTTCCTCAGATACTGGGTCCTAAATTACTCATAATATTTCGAATGCGATCTGACAACACTTTATAAAGCCTCAGCAGGACATCATGCTTTGATAGTCCAGTCCTCCTCAAAATAAATACGATAGGAGATTGCTAGGCATCAGTTACAACTCAAAAAGTTAAATGTCTTGTTTGCTAAAGATATTCCCCCCCCCCCCTTATTTTTATTTCCTATTTTTAGATCCTACAGTTTTTGCATTAAAGTGCCTGAAGGCCGAGTCTTGGAGGTATGTGGTTCTTGGTGCGTAAAATAGCTTTCAGGTCATTCCTCCCAAACCTCTGGCCAGCCACCTTTTCCACACTGGTTCACCATAGGCACAGGGCAGGGTGCTCCCCAAACAAGAGAAGAGTCCCCTACAGCCTCACCACCTATCATCACTTAGCACATTATATATATGAATGTTGTGTGCATATTGAGCTGATTAAAGCTAACCTCTAAAAGGGGCCAAATTTAAATTTGTCCTTTGAGCCCTGTTGAGACATCTTCACTAATAACCTGAAGCAGAAATTGAAGATGTGTGAAACAAGAACTTCCCATCTGTCACACACTTCGTCATTACTAAGTGCAGTCACCAACTCGAGTTTCTGTGTCTCTTGTGACAAGGTGGAACAGCTGCCTGCAAAATTCTAACTGCTGAAACCTTAGACTCACAAGTTACTGCCATTTTGGAGGGAATCTGCCGTGCATTTCCACAATGACAGACTGCTTATAACTTCACTGCATGGAGTCAGAGCTCTGCACTCTGAATCACACAAGACCTTCCCTCCCTCTATCTACAGTGCCATCTTGACAGGTCTCTAGCCTGATGACAGATGCTGTACAGTTGCCCACAAAAGTAAAGCTGTTCATACTGGGAGGCTGCAATTTTAAACATAAGCTGTTCAGCACATATTGCATTAGAAATGTGTCTCCCATCTCTAGTGGTTCAGTTTCAATGTTAACCTCCAGCATAGACTGTGCATGAAGTATGCATTTCTCCACGTAACCAGTTTCTTCCCACATCCCAGAGACCATAAGATATGGGTACTTTGATAGCATGATACTATTACACCTCAGAATGTTGGGAGTTCGATTCCGATGTCATCTGTAAGGAGTTTGTACTGCGGAACGCACATTTTCTCTGGGTGCTCCAGTTTCCTCTCTCAGTCCAAAGATGTACCAGTTAGTCAGTTAATTGGTCACTGTAAATTGTCCCTTGATTAGGTTAGGGTTAATCGGTAGGTTGCTAGCTGCACAGCTCGAAAGGCTGAAAGGGCCTTTTCTATGCTGTTTCTCTGAATAAATATTTCTCGAGCAAAATTTGGCCCATTGATTCTGTTCCACCATTCAATTACGGCTGATTTTGAATCCTATTGCCCTTCCCTATCCTTGTAACTCTTAATCTCCTCCTCCCTCTCCATAATGATCAAGAACTTATCAATCTCTGCTTTAAATCACTTGGTACTTTGTTAATAAATTTACTTTGAACTTTGTAAAAATTCCTCCCTATCTCAGTTTTAGAGGGCTTTCTGTTTATTCTGATGCTGTGCCCTCAAATCCCACACTGTTCAAGTAATGGAAACTTCCTTTCTACACACACTCTCCCAAGGTCTTTCAGTATTTGGTGGCAATGGGTAGGTTAATTAGCCAGCCAAATTTGTCCTGGTGTGTGAATGAGTGGTAGACTCTGGTGGGACATGACAAGGGCATGGAGAAAATAAAGTGGCATTAGTACAAATAGGGGATCGATGATTGGTATATACGTGGTGGTAATTTTCAATGGTCTCCCATTGTCCCCCATGTGTTCTTTCTGTGACACAAAGTCAAAATAGGAATGAGAAGCAAGAGATTGCAGGTGCTGCGGGGGAAAATGCTGGAGGAACCCAGCAGGTCAGACAGCATCTGTGGAGGGAAATATACAGTCAACGTTTCAGATCATGACTTCTGTTGTGTATGGGATCTTGTTATGCATACCTGGCTGTACTCATCCCTTCCTTGGATTGAGTTTCAGCAAAGTAAATGCAACCCAACTGTTTTTGCTTCCTGCCTTGCTGACTTACAGATGACCCTGTGAATATAGCCATAGAGGAAAAACTGATCCAGGACAGATGTCCTTTAGCATATGCACAAAGGTATTCAGATGTGATTTTACTGCAATTATTAGGTGCACAGTCAATATTACTGAAACTAGTCTTTTTACTCCACAGATTTATTGAGCCTGTTGCAATAATGCTTGCCAAATGCTAGGTCAAAATGTATCTGTCACGTGCATAGATCACTAGTCCAGCAACATAAAGGAAAAAGAATATAAATCAGGAAGCTAGCTAGAATGTGGTTTAGGCAAGACTGTCCTTTAGAAGCTAAGAAGAACACCAAACAGCAGACCACAATTTAATGTAACCCTTTAAAAACAATAACATCATTGTAAAATCAATGTAAAAGTTGCAAAGTCTATAAACCATTACATAAATGCAAGATCTTCCCATTTTAACACTAGACAACAAAGATTGTGCTTCCTAAATACTTTTGGGTGCATCTTATGAATTTTGGGCTGCCAATCATGAATATTCACCATGAAATTTCCCTATCATGCATCATTTTGTGAAATTGCCTACATTTGTTATTTCAATTCATAATTCAAGCCAGAATAATTGATGCCAAGATTAAGGAAGGCATTTTTGTTGACCCAAAAATCAAATAGGTCATCAAAGACAGGTAATTCGAAGAACTTTTAGCGGGACCAGAGAAAATTGCATGGAAGATATTCAAAGATGTTCTTGAAAATCTTCTTGGCAATTACAGAGCATCAAACTACATACAGCTGCCTGACAACATGCCTCAAGCATACAAAACCATAAAGCACAGCATGTCACTAAAGATTCATCTCCTGCATTCCCATTTAGACTTCTTCCCCACAAATCTTGGGTGCTGTCAGTGACGAGCATGGTGAAAGGTTCGGAAAAACGTTATCAGGGTATATTATTGTTGGACACTTAAGCAAGATGCCTCAGACACGGAATACAAATGAAAATTATCGAAACATTTTTAACTTAGTTGAACTATTGCTAAGTGTCAGCACCATTATGCAATTAAACTCATTATATTCAATATTAACTTATCATTTCTCCAAATTCCTATGTGATACAAGTCATCTGAAATTATGTGTTCAGCTTCAAGCGGTGTAGAATAAATAGAAAAAATTGAGGAAGCAACACTTCTGAAAAATTTAGTTGTCCAATGTAATCTGATATCATTGATCATTTGTATCAATATTTTTAACTCCCCCATGTTCTTTGCACTCAGTAGTATTTTGCAAAACAAGCATCAAAATCTTGATTCAGGATTCCAGGGATCACTAAAGATATGGAAATCCAGGTTTAGTTAGGTGGTTAGAGCCACTGAGCATGGAAAAAGGTCTTTCAGCTCAACCTGTCCATTCTGACCAAGATAATCATCTAAGATGGCAACATTTTCCCACTAAACCAGAGGTTTTCAACCATTTTTTTTAATGCTATGGATCCTTACCATTAACCAAGGGGTTCATGGACTACAAGTTCATTCCTATCCACTTGCCTTTTCATTATTGTTATTGCACCCGCCTCAACCACCTCCTCGGCAAACTCACTCCATATACCCTCCGCGTGTAAAAGGTGCCATCGGGTTCCTGTAAGTCTCTCCCCTCTCACCTTAAACCTTTGCCTTCTGGTTCTTGATTCACAGCCCTAGGGAGAAGACTGAATTTACACCAACCCATTCTCCAGATGTACTATGGAGAATATTCTAACTGGCTGCATCACCATCTGGCTCAGCGCAGCTACTGCACAGGATCGAAGTAAGCTGCGGAGAGTTATAAACTCAGTCAGCTCCATCAAGGGCACTAACCTCCATAGTATCCAAAACGTCAAACAGCAAAGCCCCAAAAAGTCAGTGTCCATCATTAAGGACCCCCATCAACCAGGACATGCCCACTTCTCATTGCTACCATCAGATACAGGACCCTGAAGGCACACACTCTGTGAGTCAGGAACAGCTTCTTCCCCTCTGCCATCAGATTTCTGAATGGACATTGAACCCGTGAAAACTTACTGTAAATCATGTTATTTTCTCCATTATGTATTGCATTGTGCTGCTAGCAAGTCAACAAATTTCACAAACATATGGAAATATATTAAACCTGATTCTGATCTATACCCCCACATCATTTTATGCACCTCTATAAGGTCATCCCCCAATGAACACAGTGCTGTTAAGTTCCACTCTACAGCATGAACCAAGATGCTCACTGAAGACACCAGTCAAACCAAGTACCCCTTGAGATTATTTTAAGAGGATTAAGGAAGCTTTCCCTAGTCTTTACTAGTGTGCTTGTATCAAATAATACAACAAAAATTGCCCGGTTTCATTGTCATAGGACTGCCCATGGGGGCTCACAGTACACAAATTGACAGTAGTTTTCGGGAATCATGACAATAGTTGTACTTAGCTCTGATATTTTGACACAGTGAGGTCACACAGAATGTTAAGTAGACAGAACACTCCCTTTTGAAAGACAGAGCTGGGAATGAGGGGAGATTAAAGCAGGATGAATGTACAGCTCCTCTCCAGGCTACAGCAGGGTCCAATTCTTAAGAACTGTTGGCAAAGCAGAAAAGCAGCCACGAACAGAGTTCCCACACAAGAGAAGGATGCCTGCAGAGGTGGACTGTCCCACAGGAATAGAAAAGGCTGGGAAAGCACTTTAAATCTTGTTTTGCCATTTTTAACAATAAAGCCTATATTAATAAATTTATCCTGAGCTTATTCTGGGTTAATAATTACACCCTTTTAAAAGATTTTACTGCAGACATGGTTTGAAACGTTCTCAACTATTGCTGGCCGGGACAGAGCATCTCTAAATAGGATTTGCAAAATTGTCCCAAGTATTAACATTCTGGTTTGCTGTGGCAAAATTCCAGATGGTGTCAAAAACAGTTGTCTGCAACTGTGGATAAGTTAGCAAAGCACATGCACTCTGTACATACACTCAGTGGCCATCTTATTAGGCATACCTGCACACCAGCCCATTAATGCAAATATCTAATCAGCCAATCACACGGCAGCAACTCAACACACAAAAGCATGTGGACATGGTCAAGAGGTTCAGTTCAAACATCAGAACAGGAAAGAAATGCAAACTAAGTGATGCTGACTGTGGAATGATTGTTGGTGTCAAACATGGTGGTTCGAGTATCTCAGAAATAGTTGATCTGCGATTTTCATACACACAAGTCTCTAGAGCAGGGGTCCCCAACCTGGGGTCCATGGTTAATGGTAGGGGTCCATAGTTTAAAAAATGTTGGGAACCCCAGCTATGGAGGTAACAGCAAATGGTGCAATGAACAAAAAATATCCAGCAAGCATCAATTTTGTGGGCAAAAAAGCTTGTTAATGAGAGGTCAGAAGAGAATGGCCAGACACATTCATGCTGACAGAAGCCCTCAACTCAAATAAACACATGTTACAAAAGTAGTATATCCAAATGACATCTCTGAATGCACAACACATCAAACTGTGAAGTGGATGGGTGATAGCAGCAGCAGACCCCTCCTGTATCTAATACAGTGGCTACCCAAGTAGTATTCTTTAGCAGAGCCTGAGTGCTATACTGTTACCATGAGGCTGATGAAGCGTACTGTTACCAGGGTCCTGCTTCCATGCTGTATAAGTCTACAACTTCCACAACTGACAGCCAGGTAGTGGTGTAGTGGCAGCTGTACCAAACTTTGAGGGGAGTGGTCCCAGGTTCGAATTTCGTTGCACGCCTTCCAACCGTACTGGGTTCAGTGTTGAGCCGGTTTAACGTTTCTCTCATTGTATAGCCACAATCCCAGAGAAAAACACTCACTATTAAACAGCATTTAAATCAGACAACGTGCACCTTACCCCTTGACGTTATATACGGATGTGGTTCAGAGGTTGGGATTTGCAACATCATTAATTGCATTAGAAAATGAGAGGAGGAGACCGATCTGTGCACAAAATACAACATGTGCATCAGCCAAAATTTCCTCTCCTGTTAAAGGTTTCAACAGAGCTTCCTCTTTTAAAGGCTGTTCTTTGTGACTGTGACACACCCATTCCACGGTTTCCCTCTCCTGTGCTGAAGTCAGAGATCACAAGGCCAGCAGCTTATACACCAGTCTGCAGTGAGTCAGCTAATTCCAGCCAGCTGTTTCAACTGGTTTCAGAGCCAGGCACATGTCGTGAAATTTGTTGTTCTGCGGCAGCACTACATTGCAATATACAATAATTAAAAACTGCAAAATACAGTTAAAAAAATACACACACACATAAACACACAGTTGCAAGAAAAAGTTTCTGAACCTTTGGCAAATACCTGGCTATTTGCATAAATTATTCATAAAATGTCGTCTGATCTTCCTCCGAATCACAATAATACAAACACAATCTGCCTAAACTAAGGACTCTCAAACAATTGTACTTCTTGTCAATGCTGAGCACACCATTTAAACCAGTGGTCCCCAACGAGGAAACGATACGATTTGTCGATATGAAATGATTTGAGTCAGCTGCACCTTTCCTCATTCCCTGTCACGCCCACTGTTGAACTTGAATGCACGCGAGATCATCAGTCACCTAAACACAGTGATACCCTAGTACCAGGTATCACTGGTTGGCCTTGAGTAACCAGCCACCTTGCGCATCCGGCAAAAAGTACTGTTGCTACCGGCCTGGAGCGCGGACAGATGGGCGTCACCTCTAAACCTGTTTAGCACACCGAATGTTCGTGGGGAACCTGGTGCTAAAATATTCGCAGACGACCTAATTCGGGCTCAGGGTTTCGTAAGTAGCAGAGCAGCTACCTCACTGTGATCTACTGAAAGTTATCCCTCGAGCCTAACTTTTGTTGGCCGATAGATCCCACCTACCTACAAGGGGTGCGTGCCCTGTTGCACTCTTCGCTCGGTTGGCCGCTCTCTCCGGACTGCGACCGTCGTGGCCCCGGTACGGGACCTCCGGCCCTTACTTTGACCTCTCACTGGTGTGGTGCAATGATTTTATATTTTCAACAAAAATACGCAGTGTTTAATATTAAATTCGTTAGATAAACCCTTTTAGAAATGAACAGCCAGTTATAAGTGACTTATAGTTAACTTATCACCTATATTCCGGTCATGATTAACACTCTTCCCCACCCCCCGTCAGCCGGTCCGCAATAATACTGTCGATATTAAACCAGTCCACAGTGCAAAAAAGGTCGGTGACCCCTGATTTAAACAATGACAATCTAGGCTCAAAAAAGTAAGTGAACCTTTGGGGTAATGCCTTCTACAAAAGCCATTTGGAGTCAGGTATTCCAATCAATGAGATGAGATTGGAGTAGTGTGTTGTAGACTTGCCCTGCCCTATATAAAAAAAGACACACAAAGTCAGGTTATTGACAGAGCCTGCTCTTCTCGAGAAAGATCTGTTTACATGCACCACGCCTCAATCAACCAACTTCAGAGGTCTCTATAAGAATTGTAGAGATGCATGAAGCTGGAAAAAGCTAGAAAAGCATTTATAAAGACGCGAGTGTATATCAGTCCACAGTAAAAGAAAATGTCTACAAATGGGAGTACTGTTGCTCCTCTCCTGAGGAGTGGGCATCCTGTAAAGATCACACCAAGAAGACAACATGCAATAGTGAAGGAGGTGAAAAAGAGCCCAATGGTAACAGCAAGTGACCTGCAGAAATCCTAGAACTTGCTGAAGTCTTTGTTCATGTGTCCAATGTAAGAAAAACACTGAACAAGAATGGTGTTCATGGAAGCTGTTCCTGACTGTGTGCCTTTAGGCCTCTGCACCTCCTTCCTGATGGCAGCGATGAGAAGACGGAACAGTTCATAGCTGGATCCATCACAGCAAGCTAAAGATGACAGATGCACACTGCTCCCATTAGGTCACTGGTTCAAGACCTGAGCAAACCCAGAAGAACGTACTGACTGCAGTGCTGTGGAAGGGGTGTACAGTTAAATTTCATGACATACTTTACTGATATTAAACTCGAGTCTGTCAGTCATCCAGCACAGAAACAGGCCCTTCAGCCCAACCTGTCCGTGCCACTCAAGATGCATCTCTGAGCTAGTCCCACTTTCTGGTGTTTGACCCTTAATTTCTCTAAACCTTTACTATCCATGTACCTGTACAAATATCTATTGAAAATTATAATTATACCTGTTGCTACACTCTCAAAGTCAGCAAAACCAAGAAGCTGAATATTGACTACAGGAGGAGAAACTGGAGGTCCACAAGCCAGATCTCATCGGGGAGCAGTGGGTTAGCAACTTTAAATTCCTTAGCTAACTGCTATGGTATCGTATGCAAGGACAAACAGAACCTGATATGGCTGGCTTCTGGCAAGTTAAGTGCAAAACCCAGGTATCAGCATTCAGTTGTAAATAATGCAGCAGAAGGTGGGACATCGTGCTACCAGTTGTTAAGAAAAACAGATCATCAGGCCTCACTGTGCAAAGAAGTTGGAGGATGGGTAAGCCAGGCATTTGAAAAGCCAGAAATGGTGGCAAATATCCAGTACATCTGCTTACAGGCTTAAAAAGATGATAAGCCCATAAGACATAGGAGCAGAATTAGGCCACTCAGTCCACTGAATCTGCTCCTCCATTCCATCATGTCTAATTGATTATCCCATTCAACACCACTCTTCTGCGTTTTCCCAGTAACCTTTGACACCATTACTAACCAAGAACCTACAAATTTGCTTTGAAGATACTCAGTGACTTGGCCTCCTCAGCCATCCTTGGCATGAATTCAGCATATTCACCACCCTTTGGCTAAAGAAATTCCTCATTTGTTCCAAATGGACGTCCTTCTATTCTGAGGCTGTACTCCCTGGTCCTAGACTCCCCCACTTTGGGACCCACTTCACATCCACTCTTTCTGGTGCTTTCAACACTTGATAGGTTTCAGTGAGGTCTCTCCCCACCCCCACCACCCCAGCATTCTTCTAAATTCCAATGAGTACAGGGACAGAGCCATCAAAAACTCTTCATATATTAATCTTACTATCCAGGAATCATTCTTGTGAACCTTCCATGAACCTCCTCCAATGTCAGGAATATCCTTTCCCAGATAAACTACTCATAATACCCCAAGTGAGGCCTTACCAGTGCCTTATAAAAACTCAGCAGCACATCCTTGCTTTCATATTCTAGTCCTCCCAAATGAATACTACCATTGCATTTGCCTTCCGTACCAGCCTTAAGAGAACCCTGCACAAGGGCTCCTAAGTCTCTTTGTACCTCTGATTTCTGAATTTTCTGAATTATAGTTTATGCCTTTATTCACTCCAGCAAAGTGCATGACCATACACTTCCCAACACTGTACTCCATTTGCCACTTTTTGCCCATTCTCCCAATCTGTCCAAGTCCTTCCACAGCCTCCCTACTTCCTCAACACTACATGCCCCTCCAACTATCTCGGTATAATATGCAAACTTGGCCACAAAAAGTCATCAATTCTGTCATCCAAATCGTTGACATATAACATTAAAAGAAGCTGATCCAATACTGATCCCTGCTGAACATCATTTGTCACGGGCAGCCAAAAGACTCCCCTTTATTCCCACTCCTGCCAATCATCACTGCTCTATCCATGCTAGTATCTTTCCTTTAATACCATGGGCTCTTACCTTACCAAGCAACCTCATGTCTGCCATCTTGTCAAAGGATTTCTGAAAATCCAAATAAACAATATCCACTGACTCTCCTTTGTCTATCCTACCTGTTAATTCCTCAAAGAATTCTACAGAGTTGTGAGGCAAGATTTCCCCTGCAAGAAACCATGCTGACTTTGGTCTATTTTATCATTTGCCTCCAAGTACCCCAAAACCTCATCCTTAATAATGGACACTAACATCTTCCCAACCACTGAGGTCAGGTTAACTGGCCTATAATTTCCTTTCTTCTGCCTCCCTCCCTTCTAATAGAATGGAGTCACATTTGTAAAGTTTCAGTCCTCCAGAACCATGCCAGAACCCAGTGGTTCTTGAAAGATCATTACAAATGCCCCCACAATCTCATCAGCTACCCCTTTCAGAACCCCGAGGTGTAGTCCATCTAGTCCAGGTGACTTAACTACATTCGGACCTTTCAGCTTCCAAAAACACCCCCTGCTTAGCAATGAGACTCACTTCTGCCCCTGACACTTCCGAACTTCCAGCATACTGCTGTAGTCTTCCACAGTGAAGACTGATGCAAAATACTTATTAAGTTCATTCACCATTTCTTTGTCCCCCATTACTACTCCCCAGCATCGTTTTCCAGTGGTCCGATATCCACTCTCACTCTTGGCATCCAATTTATATTATTGGCTAGTTTACCTTCATATTTCAGCTTTTCTCTCTTTATGGTTTTTTAGTTGCCTTCTGTTGTTTATTTTTAAAGCTTCCGCATCCTCTAACTTCCAACTAATTTTGGCCCTATTGTATGCCCTCTCTCTTGCTTTTATGCTGTCTTTGACTTCCCTTATCACCCAACGGTTGCCCCATCCTCCCTTGAGAATACTGCTTCATTTTTGGGATGTATCTACCCTGCACCTTCCAATTAACTTTGGCCAGTTTCTCTCCCATGCCTTTGTAATTCCCTTTACTCAACTGTAATAATGACACATATGACATTATCTTCTCTGTATTAAACTGCAGCGTGAATTCTGACATATGTTCACTGTCTCTTAAGGGTTCCTTCACCTTAAGCTGCCTAATGAAATCGGTTCAATACACAACATCCAATCCAGAATTACCTTTAGCCTCATGGGTTCAACCACAAGCTACTCTAAAAAGCTATCTCAAAGGCGTTCTACAAATTTCTTCTCGTGATCCAGCACTGATCTGAGTTTCCCAATCTACCTCCATATTGAAATCCCCGCATAACTATTGTAACATTGGCTTTTTACACGTCTTTTCTATCTCCCATTGAAATTTATATACCACATCCTGGCTACTGTGCAGGGGCCTGAATACAACTCCCATCAGGGTCTTTTCAGCCTTGCAGTTTCTTAACTCTACCCACAAGGATTCTACATCTTCCAATCCTATGTCATCTCCTTATAAGATTTGATTTCATTTTTTTTTACCAATCGAGCCACCCCAACCCCTCTGCCCACCTGCCTGCCCTTTCAATACATGGTGTATCCTTAGTTAGATGTTAAGCTCCTAACTATGACCTTCTTTCAGCCACTGCTCAGCAATCAAGACAAGATGGTCTCAAGACAACCCTGTGTGATCAGCAGATCCTGCTTTGCAGGACAAGACCACATGAGGACAATCAGAGAACACTGGGCTCAAAAGGGCAGGAGTTAGGGAAATTAGAGAGTCGAGGTTGAATTTATGGTCACGTACACATCAGATGCACTATATTCAGAAGAAAAGCAAATTAAGACCTTAAGATATAGGCCATTTGGCCCATTGAGTCTGCTCTGCGATTTCATCATGGCTGATCTACTTCCCTCTCAGCACCAATCACCTGCCTTCTCCCCATATCCCTTCAAGCCCCAACTAATCAAGAATCTATAAAACCTCTGCCTTAAATATACCCAATGACAAGGCTATCATAAGACACTGGTGGCAATGAATTCACATATTCCCCACTCTCTGGCTAAAGAAATTCCTCTTCATCTCCATTCTAAAAGGATGTCACTCTACTCTAAGGCTGTGCCCTCTGATCCTAGATTCCCCCCCCCCCATAGGAAACATCCTCTCCACATCCACTCTATCGAGCCCCTTCAACATTCGCTGTGTTTCAATGACGTCACCCATCAGAGCCATCAATACTCTACACGGCTGGAAGCCCGAGAAGTGTTTATTCATCATATACGCCAGAAAAGCACTAGATCTTTTTGTGGTGATTAGGTTTTCGTCAAATAGTTCAAGAAATAAATGGAGGGAAGTAGCTATTCTTGAACCAGATGGTGTGCCACATAGCATGGAAACAGCCACTGGTTCCTGCTGATCGTCAAATATCCATCCACAATAATCCCACTTGTGTTTATTCACCTACAAAGATTATCACTCACCTACACACTAGACAGATTACAGTGGCCTATTAACTACCTATGTGGTAAAAAGTAAATTACAAAGTTAACCCACACTACACGTTAAAGGCAGGCTAATGTAAAATTTCAGAAGAGTGGAAGGATTTGTTTCTCCCACCTGAGCAAGTCTGACCTGAGAGTTTCTGGTGATGTTTGGCAGTGTCAGTGACACGGTGCTGCAACCTCACCTCTCCAGTGATTCCCATCCTGACATTGAGAAGACTGCATGTCCACCCTGTGATCACACAGTTCTCCCGTCAGGATGCTGCAGTTCCCTCCCACATCCCAATGAAGTACCAACAGTTTAACTGGCTACTGAAAAGCTTCTCTTTGGAGGGCAAGTGGTACAGGGATCAAAAGAGAGTTAATGGACATAGGAGTTGCAGGGATGCATGTAGCTGGGTGACAGCTTTGTCCCTCTGGCTGTGGGACTAATGAATACCATGGCACCAGCGAGGTCTTGACACTAGGATTGCTTACCTGTGCCTGCGTTTTGAATTATATTGTATTAACTTGTTTATGGTAATATTTTGGTTTGTTTTGTGGGTGCACCATAGTCCACAGGTACACTGGTTTCATTTGGGTGCATACATGAACAGTCAGATGATAATAAACTTGAACATAGAAATGGGACACAAGAGTTTCTGCAGATGCTGGAAGTGTCGAAAACACACACAAAGTGCTAGAGGAACTCAACATGCAAAGGAAATAAACAGGCAACATTTTGGGTCAAGATTCTTCATCAGGATTGGAAGGGTGTAGAAGCCAAAAGGGGAGGGAGAGAAGTAGAAGCTGGCAGGAGGCAAGGTGGGTGGATGATGGACGTAAAGATGATGTGAGAAGCTGGGAGGTAAGAGGTGAGGGGCAAGGTGGGAGGGTGAGGGAGGTGGAAATGATATGAGAAGCTGGGAGGTAAGAGGTGAAAGAGGAGGAGGCTGAGGAAAAGGGACAAATTAAATTGCTTTAATGCGAGATGCCCTCCTGCATTATAAACATTAATATGTGCCATATCGTATGTCATGGGTGATCATGGTCTTTGATTATCATTGTCCTTGGCAAAATTTTCGCATTGAAGTGATTTGCCATCGCCTTTGTCTCAGCCATGTCTTCACAAGACTGATGACCCCAGCCATTATCCAACACCCTTCAGAGATTTTCTACCTAGCATCAGTGGTCACATAACCAGGGCTTAATGATATACACCAACTGCTCATACCACCATCAGCCACCTGCTCCAATGGCTCCACCCCTAATCAGAGTGGGGGACTAAGCAAGTGCTACACGTTGCCTGCAGGACAGCAAAGTGAAAGAGCACCTTACACCTCCTTTGGTATGGACACACCTCCATCCTGCCACCCACTGTGTCATACTAGTGTAGTGGTTAGCACGTCACTTCACAATACAGGCAACCGGAGTTCAATTCCCACCGCTACCTGTAAGGACTTTGTACGTTCTGCCTGTGACCACATGGGTTTCCTCCAGATGTTCCGGTTTCCTCCCACAGTCCAAAGACATACTGGTTGGTAGGCTAATTGGTCACTGTAAACGGTCCTGTGAGTATGCTCAGATTGAATCAGGAGATTGCTGGGCAGCACAGCTCAGAGTGCCAGAAGGACTTGTATCTCAATAAATCAATAAATAGGGAGGTAACTCCCTTAACCTATAGTCTATACTTGCCACTGGAAAGACATATGCATTGGATCAACCTCCATCCATCATCACCTATCCCACCCCTCCCCTCGTAACATCTGGGTGACACACATGAAAGAATGCTGCTTCGCAAAAGCTCAAGGGTTTGGAGAGGTCAGAAGCCAGCAGATGTGAAGAGGGAGAAGAGAAGGAAGAGGACGACAAGACAATGAGGAGCAGGAGGAAAACTATAAGAATCATTCTCAACTAACCAACCAAATTGGAATCCCAAAGTAGTGTACATTTGGCCAGCACTTTCTCAACAGTGACAACTCCCACTTGCCTTGTTGAAGCGCACCCCATCTTGGAAAGGATGTGCTGACACTGGAGAGGGTTCAAAGGAGATTCATGATAAGGAATCTGGGATTGAAAGGCTCCTCATATGAAGAGCATTTGATGGCTCTGAGCCTCGACTCACTGGAATTCAGAAGAATGCAGGGTGACCTTACTGAAAACTATCAGATGTTGAAAGGCCTTGATAGATGTGTGGAGAGGATGTTTCTTATGGGGGGGGGGGGGGGAAGAGTCTAACGCCAGAGAGTGATGAATCTGTAGAATTCGTTGACACAGATGTCTGTGGAAGCCAAATTGTTCGGTACATTTAAGCTCTTGACAGATTCTTGACTGGTCAGGGCGTGAAGGAATATGGGGAGAAGGCAGGAGATTGGGGCTGAGAAAAGAAATGGATCAGCCATGATGGAATGGCAGAGCAGACTCAATGGGCCAAATGGTCTAATTCGGCTCCTATACCTCATAGTCATACATAATGTTTCCCTAACAAGTTCTATCCCTTGCCTTAATTGTTTCTATTGTTCAGAGTTAATTTTTTTCCAATTCTGCTCCTATATCTTACAATCTTATTACAGTTCTCCAGAGCCCTGTAAGACATTTTACAATCATTATGCCACCACTATTTGCTGATGTTAACACTTACATTGGTGAATGAATATTCACAGCACTGACTCTGCATGAGCACTGTCTCATAACCTGCCTAAACAAGTATGCAAGCTTAACATCCCTTAAATCAGAAGCTTCAACAAAACAAATATATTTTCCCAGGATTTTCCTCTTATTTTAAAAATAGACTTTTCAGCTTGGCACTATTCTTTAGGTTAAATTGGAATCCAGAAACTCGTGGAGCCCATGGTGACCTCAAAAGGAATTCAGCTAGACAGGTTTGGCAATGTAAAATATGAAACAATACTGGCTGTGAGTTAGTGGACAGGAAAAACTCTGTGGTGGAGGTGTTTGTATCTGCCAGAGTTTACAAAGGTGAAATGGAACACACAGAAAATGCTGGATAAACTCAGCAGGTCAGGCAGCATCTATAGAAAAGATGTTTGTTGACATTGCAGGCCAAGAAATTTCTTTTGGAGTGGGGAAAAAAGGGGGAAAGACAGTAAAATAAAAAGGTGGGAGGAGAGGAAGGAGGCTAGCTAGGTGATAGGTGAAACTAGGTGAGTGGGATAGGTCAAGGACTGGAGAGGAAGGAATCTGATAGGAGAGGAGAGTGGACCATAAGAGAGATGGAAGGAGAAGGGAAGTAATGGCAAAGGAGAACAAGCAGGATAGACAAAGGAGAATCAGTGGACGTCATGTACTTGGATTTTCAGAAGGTCTTTGACAAGGTGCCACACATGAGGCTGCTTTAGTTAACCCAGTACCCATGTATTACAGGAAAGATACCAGCATGGATAGAGCATTGGCAGATTAGCAGGAGGCAAAGAATGGGAACAAAGGGAGCCTTTTCTGCATGGCTGCCAGTGACAAGTGGTGTTCCACAGGGGTCGAAGTTGGGACCGCTTCTTTTTTTATGTTATATGTCAATGATGTGAATGATGGAATTGATGGCTTTGTCATCAAGTTTGCAGACAATATGCAGATGTGGAGAAGATGCTTCTTCTTGTAGGGAATTCAGAACTATGGGTCACTTTGAAAAAAAAATGGTCAGCCACTTTAAGGCAGACATACACAGAACAGGAACTTCACTTAATGACGACTTTGCCAAACAGCATGCCAAATTTAAAAATATTTTCTCTCATAGAGTCATAAAATTTGGAACACTCTTCCCTTTAGAGAGGTGGGAGCTGAGGTCTTAAATACTTGTAAAGATAAGCAAGAAGTTACCACAGCTAACCACACATTCTTGTCTCCCTAAAATATTTTCTTACTAGGCCTAGTCCAGCTTTAGATTGTATATTATTAAACTGCTCACAGAAAGATGACTGCTCTTGAGAAGACTTGAAGTAGGATATTATGTAACGGCCAGATGGACAGAGAGTGAGAGCAAAAGATTAGGGTGGGGTGAGAAAGATCAAAAGTTTGAGGAAACCAAACCATCTGGGTGAAATAGAGGCAGGCACAGGGGTGGTCAGATAGGAAGCAAGTTGAGGAGCAGCAGTAGGAAAGGATTTGGTGACACTTTGGGTTGAAATCTCACACCAGGGTGTGGTGAACCTTTTTAAGAAAGTATACGCAAATTGATGATAGCCTAAAAGATTCTCTTGCATGCAATGAACACACAGTATCATTGATAAGTAGCATTTATGGACTTCAAGGAAAATATATGTATTTATTGTGTTACTATTAATAAAAGTATAACAGAGCCAGATGGTATTCAGCATTTCAGATAAGACCATAAAACACAGAAGCAGAATTAGGCCATTTGGCCCATCAAGTCTGCTCCACCATTCAATTATGGTGAATCATTCTTCCCCCTCCTTAGCCCCACTCTCCGGTCTTCTCCCTGTAACCTTTGACGGAATTTCCAATCAAGAACATATCAAGCTCTACCTTAAATACACCCAACAACCTGGCCTCCACAGCTGCCTGAAGTAATAAATTCCATAAATTCACCACCTTCTGACTAAAGAAATTTCTCCGCATCTGTTTTGAAGGGACATCACTCTATCCTAAAGCTGTATCCTCCTGTCCAAGACTCACCCACCATCTGCTTAGGCCTTAAAACATTTGAAAGGTTTCAATGAGATCATCCTTCTAAGATCCAGCAAGTACAGACCCAGAGCTAGCAAATATTCTTCATATGACAACCCTTTCATTTCCAGAATTATCCTTGTGAACCACCTCTGGAGCCTCTCCAAAGCCAGCACAACTTAGGTGAGGAGCCCAAAACTGTTCACAATATTCAAGGTGAGGCCTCACCAGTGCCTTATAAAGCCTTCTGCATTTTAGACCTTCTGAAATGAATGCTAACATTGCATTTGCATTCTTTACTACCGACTCTACCTGCAAGTTAGGGTGTTCTGCGAAAGGTCTCGCAAGTCCCTTTGCATCTCAGATTTTTGGATTTTCTCCCCGTTTAGAAAATAGTCACACATTTATTTCTACTACCAAAGTGCATGACCATGCATTTTCCAACACTGTATTTCATTTGCCATTTTCTTGCCTGTTCTCTTAATCTATCTAAGTCCTTTTGCAGCCGACACAGGTACAAACACCAACTCCTGTGGAACACCACTAGTCACTGGCAGATAACCTGCTCAAAAATTAATATTTTGAAAGGACAATTGATAAGTAACATCATTCCTAAATAGTATTGTTATTGTAACCATTTACTCCCCAAATATGATGTGCACACCAGATCAAAGTATCATCCAATGTCACATTCTTGCAATTATCTAGCTGGTGCTTAGCGTTTCCTGTGAAAACATCTATCTGCTCTTAGCCAAAGCACAATGCAGCACAGGTACAGGCCCTTTGACCCACAATGTTTTGCCGAACTAGCTATAAAATCAATCAAAAAGAGCCCAAAAACAAATCCTTCCTACCTACACAATGTCCATATCCCTCCATCTTCCTTATATTTATGTGCCTATCTAAACATCTCTTAAAAGTCTCTGATGTATTTGCCTGTCACCACACCCAGCACTACATTCCAGGCATCCACCACTCTGAGTATAAAACTTACCCCTCACACCTCCTTTGAACCTGTCTCCTCTCACCCTCAATGTGTCCACCCCCCCCCCCCCCCCCCCCCCCAGTATTAGACATTTCTACCCTGGGAAAAAGATACTCATCATCTACTCTTGGTTTGTAAAAAGTCATTTACCCTTCTTTTGGCAGAAAAGATAATCATTATGCATCTTTTTAATTATGGTTGGGGCTTTAAAAAAAAATCAAGGAGCAGCACTTCATTCCGAATGCAAAGAAAAGTATGTGTGCCATAGGTTGGCCACCCCTGCAATCAACCCAAAATGTCAGCAATTCACTTCCTCCTGCAGATGCTGCTCAGCCCACTGAGGTCCTCCAGCAGACTGATTTCCTGCTCCAGATTCCAGAATCTGCAGATACGAAGGATCCAACTGTCAGCTTGATTCACTTGGTACCTTTCTCAGTTCTGAGTTAGAATAGTCATGGGTTCAAGCTGTAGGCCAGCAACACAAGCCAACTCCCCTGATGCAGCAGAAATGAATTTTCAGAGATCCTTCAGCTGAGATGAATCAAAGCCTGACCTGGCCTCCAAAACTCTGCATAGGCAATGCCTTCCACTGGGATTAGGATTTATTGTGCACGGACAGACTGGAGAAGCTGGGGCTCTCATTACAGCCAAGTGATGTGAAGATATTTGATAGTGCTGTTTACAATATCATGAAGTAAAAGAAAGGAAACAGTTTCCACTAGCTGAATATTTAATAAACAGAGTGGAAAAAAATTAATGTGATTGTGAAAACAGCTGAGGGAAATACGTGGCCAGCACAGTGTTGCTGCTGACAGAACTGCTGCCTTGTGGCCTCAGAGACCCGGATGCATTGTTGACCTGTGTGGAGATTGCACATTTCCCTTCCACTTGGTTTTCTCCCGCACCCCAAAGATGTGTGCGTTGGTAAGTTCACCAGCCACTGCAAATTGCTACCAAGGTGTTAGGGAATGATAGGATCTGGAGCAAATTGGTGGAAAAGTGGGGAGAATGAAATGGGATCAGATTAGGATTATTACGATAGGTGCTGGAAGATCAGCAGACTCAGTGGGCCAAATAACCAACTCCATTCTGCTCAAACAACACACACAAAATGCTGGTGGAACGCTGCAGGCCAGGCAGCACCTATAGGAAGAAGCACTGTCGACGTTTCGGGCCGAGACCCTTCATCAGAACTAACTGAAAGAAAAGATAGTAAGAGATTTGAAAGCAGGAGGGGGAAGGGGAAATGTAAAATGATAGGAGAAGACAGGAGGGGGTGGGGTCAAGAGCTAGAAAGGTGATTGGTAAAAGGGATACAAAGCTGGAGAAGAGATCATGGGACAGTAGGCCTAGGGAGAAAGAAAGGGGGAGGTGAGCACCATAGAGATGGAGAACAGGCAAAGAGTGATGGGCAGAGAGAGGGAAAATAAGGGGGGAGAAACTAAATAAATTAGGGATGGGGTAAGAAGGGGAGGAGGAGCATTAATGGAAGTTAGAGAAATCAATCTTCACGTCATCAGGTTGGAGGCTACCCAGACGGAATATAAGATGTTGTTCCTCTAACCTGAGTGTGGCTTCATCTTGACAGTAAGGGAGGCCATGGATAGACATATCAGAATGGGAATGGGACATGGAATTAAAATGTGTGGCCAATGGGAGATCCTGCTTTTTCAGGCGGATAGAGCATAGGTGTTCAGCGAAACGGTCTCCCAGTCTGCATCGGGTCTCACCAATATATAAAAGGCCGCACTGGGAGCACCGGACGCAGTATACCACACCAGCCAACTCACAAGTGAAGTCAACAACTCAACAACTAGTTTGGATTTATAGTGTAATACCAATATGACCTCAGTCAGCTCCATCTTGGGCACCAGCCTCCCCAGCTTCCAGGATATCTTCAAGGAGCGATGCCTAAAGAAGGCAACATCCATTGTTGAGGACTCCCATCACCCAGGACATGTCCTTCTCTCATTACTAGCATCAGGGAGAAGGTATAGGAGCCTGAAGGCACACACTCAATGATTCAGTGACAGCTTCTTTCTCTCTGCCATCAGATTTCTGAATGAACATATATACATTCACATGTATATTTATATACAAACACACAAATATACAGTTACTGTAATTTACAGTTTATTATGTATTACATTATACTGCTGTCGCATAACAACTAATATCATGACATATGCCAGTGATATTAAACCTGTTCTGATTCTGATTCCAATTGGGTGCTTCATGCAGATTCAAAAGGTTTTCCAAGAGAAATTGAATGAGGAGGAGGTTGGGAGAATGAGCTGAAGGCCTCCATCTATGCAGTACTAATACACACTTCTCAGCCAGACTCACTTCATTGGAGCTGCCAATGTTGGCTCAATAAGCACTCGCATCAGCCAAACCAAACTAACTGAGCAAGCACTGGGCTATTCTCCAGCTTCACAGCAGGAACTGAAAAGCCACTCATTCACTCAACAAAGTACAGGGGGAAGTGTAACAACAGAATTTATCAGGAACAGGGAGGGATTAGTTGTCGGATTTAAGTCCATTAAAGAACAAAGACAGACAGCTGGTTATTCGAGGGAGGGGTAAGTGTATTGTGACCAGTTACATGGAAAGTTATCAGCTGGCTTGAACAGATGACCCCATGTGCAATAAGAATGCAAGAGGAACACAAGAGTTAGGCAATGGTGGCATGCATAAGGGACTTGGCAAGCTGTAGATCAAGAGGTGGATCAAGATCTTAGTCAAGTCAGGATTGCTTGCAAATTCCTGCAAAGTGGAAAAAAAGTAGAATAGAAGTGATATTCAAAAGAGTAAACAGCATACAATTTAGTGAAGGCTAATATGTAGTGGTGGGGTGGAAATATGTCTCTACCAAAAGAGGTGTAAGGATTCCTTCCCTGCAGGTCACCCTTGGGCAAGGTGTAGCACCTGCTTAGCCCTCAAATCAGGATCACGTGAAGCCACAGGAGCAGGTGATGGATGGTCGTATGAGCAGCTGGTGCATATCACAAGTCCTGGTTATGGGACCACTGACACCAGACAAACAATCTCTGAAGACTATTGATAATTGCTGGTGTCACCCATCTTGTAAAGACACTGCCCAGAAGAAGGCAATAGAAAACCGCTTCTGAAGAAGAATCTGCCAAGAACAATCATGGTCATGAAACCACAATTTCCCACGTTAAATGGCATGGCACATAATGATACTGAGTCTGTAGTGCAAGATCCACTACTGGCACCAAGAGCATCCAACATTCACCAAAATTATTACTGCAGTTATGCCCAGATGGGATTCAAATTTCAGTCATGTGGAAGCTTTGCACCATCAACTCTCCATTGGTAATGCTGCCTCAAAGAAGGCAACCTCCAGAGATTCTCACCACCCAGACCATGCTCTTTATTCACTGCTGCCATCAGATAGAATGTGCAAGAGCCTTAAGACTCGTACCACCAGGTTCAGGAACAGCTTCTACCCCTCATCCATCAGGCTTTTGAAGATAACTACACTCATGTGCCTATCCATTGAGATGTTCCCACAACAAGTGATTTCACTTTAAGGACTCTATCTCATTATGATCCCACTATTTATTGCTTTTTATTTAAGTTTGCATAGTTGTCTTCTGCACCCAAGTTGATCTTTCATTGATCCTTATTTAGTTACTAGTCTATAGATTTGCTGAGTATGCCCACAGGAAAATGAATCTCAGAGTTGTATATGGTGACATATGTATTTTTATAATAAAATTTACTTTGAACTGTAATAATCAATCTGATTCTCTATTGTCCAGTATACAGGAATAACCAATATTGTTCCTGCCCCTTTAAGCTCAAATATGTTACTCCCGTGTGTGTTCACTATCCATCTGTTATATCCATAACACATTGTTGGACTCCCTCCTACCTTTCCTCTAGCCTCCCAAAGACAGCAAAACATCCTCTCTCTAATTTTCTACTTGTCATTTTTAAACTTTCCTGCTTTCTGCTCAACAACCCCACTCTCACCCCACCAGCCAGTCTCCTTTCAGCCTTCTCTCTCAGTGTGGTTGACTTCAGATACAAGCCAACTAGTTCAGAGCTGGAGATGGGCATTTAAGTACTGGACCCACAGGGCCAACAGCACCATCCCCAAAACAAACAAAAAGGGAGGCAAAGGAAAACAGAGGCGTTAAATCAGTAACTCCTACCTCCAAACCTGCCAGAGGATGGCCACAGCTTCAGAAATGGTTGAAGTCAGGCGAAGTGAATGAGCATGTGTCACCAGAAGCCACTTGACAGAGGGTTCCTGATACTGTATTAAAATTACAATCCCAAACACAACAATGTGAAACTATATCCTGGGTGTACACTTACAGAATCCGATACCAAAGCCACAGAGTCAGTTAATGACACAAATAATTCAAATGAGGCTGCTCCAACCAGAAGAGGATACTCTCACTCGAGAGATGGCTATCATATTCATTAAAGAGTGTTCAAATCTTACTCTGCTCTTCAGAACAAAGTTCAAGAGGACTGTCCCACTGCAATACTCAGGAAGAACTAGCAATGTTACAGTCATCATTTAGGTTTACAATGTTTAACTCCGAGGCCCTGTCAGCTCGGTGTGGATGCTATGGAACACCACTGAAGGAAGTGGTGTTTTCCATGGGGTCCTGGTCATCACAGACAAACAGACACACACACACACAACACACTCTCTCACACCTTCTACTGGGCCCCTTCTCCCTACTGATCCCATTTGCCTCTCCCTTATTTGGTTCTATGATTCACCTCCCCCTATGGCCTTTAGTCTTTGGTCACCTCCCAGCCTCTGCCTCTATTTCCACTCTACCCTTCTCCACCTGCTATCATTTGGATTCACCTATCGTGTACCAGTTACTGTTCCATCTTTATACCGGCAATCTCCCCTCTACCTCGCAGCCCAGATGAAGGGTCTTGACCTGAAACATCAACCATCCAGTTCTCTCCACGGATGTTGCCTGACCTGCTGAGTTCCTCCAGCAATTTATGGTCATTAAAGTTCAAAAGTTCAAAGGAGATTTTTATCAGAGTATATACATGTCATCATATACCACACTGCTTCGTATCTGCAAGCTCTGTGACGATCTGCTCCACTGTGTGCTGAACTGAAGCTAAGATTGTGGGCTTTGTGTCTATAGACTCATTTTCATTCTGAATGCTTTTGCTTGCTTTTATGGTTTGCGTGATTTGTGATTTTTTTCCCATCTACACATTGTGTGTTGGTCTTTTTTCTAAAATTGGGATCTTTCTGGTTTCTTGTTTTGTGGCTACTTAAGGAGATGAACCTCAAGGTCGTATAATTTATACATACTTTGAGAGTAAATGTACTTAGAACTCCTTGCTGAAAGCTAGGCCTTGCATTTACAGATGCAAGAAAAAGTCTGTGAGCCCTTCACAATTACCTGGTTTTCTTCATTAATTTCTCATAAAATATGTCACCATACACAACCCTGAGATTCTATTTCCAGCAGGCATACCCAGCAAATCTATAGAATGGCAACTATAACAGGATCAATGAAAGATCAACCAGAGTGAAGAAGACAACAAACTGTGTAAAGGTGAGGGTGGTTGCTTGTGCTATTGCTATTATGTGGGAGAGGAGAGGGGAGGCTTTTGGGATTCTAACGTTTTCTGTCATTCATTTTTTTATATTTTGTGGATGCCTGTGAAGAGTAAGAATTTCAGTAAAGAATTAAATATATACAATTTCTTATACTAAATTGAACCATTGAAATAAATAACAATAAATAACGAGAACATGAGATAATCAGATAAAGAGTCCTTAAAGTGAGATCATTGGCTGCGGAAAACATCTCAATGATGGGGCAAGTGAGTTTAGTTATCCCCTTTGGTTCAAGAGCCTGATGGTTGAGGGGTAATAACTGTTCTTGAACCTGACAGTGTGTTCAGAGGCTCTTGTACATTCTACTTGATGGCAGCAGTGAGAAGAGAGTGTGTCCTGGGTGGTGGGGATCTCTGATGATGGATGCTGCTTTCTTAAAACAGCATTTCATGTAGATGCTTTCAATAGTTGGGTGGGCTTTATCCTGATGCACTAGGCTGAATCCACTATCTTTGGTAGAATTTTCCATTCAAAAGCATTGGTGTTTCCACACCAGGCTGTGATGCAGCCAGTTAATACATTCTCCATGACACAACTATAGAGGTTTATCAAAGTTTTAGATGCTGTGCAAAACTCCACAGGCTCCTGAAGAAGTAGAGGCACTGCCATGTTTTCTTCGTAACTGCATTACGTGCTGAGTCCAGAATGATATATATAATAATGGTGATGTTTCTAAACCACTAACTTCAATGTAATCAATAAATTTGGTTCAGCCTTTGTGCCCAAGACCAGAGAATTTTGCAGCTTATTCAGACATTTGGTGGGGGAGGGGGGGGGTGGAATACAAGACTGGTATCACTTCTTTGACTACATCAACAAGACAAGGAGATTCGGCTTTCAGAAAATAAGAATTGACTGTTTGAGGTGGACTTTTGCAATGAGCAGATGCCAACTATCCTGAAATGATTTTGGCTTCGTCTCATCTGCTACCCATTGACTATAGTTCTGTGATATACAGGTAGGGTCTTCTTGCAAATAAGATTAACAGCTTGCAAAATATACCTTTATGAAATAGTATTTTCAAGAAATTTAAACCATTATATTGTAAAAAGAACAAATAAATCGGATATAAATATGTCAAATACTTAATTATGACCACAGACCCATTTGGCTCATTGAGTATGCTCCGCTATTTCATCATGGCTAATCCATGTTCTCTCTCAGCCCCAATGTCCTACCTTCTCCCCATAACCCTTCATACCCTAAATCAGGAATCTTGCAATCTTGTCCTCCATAGCCACCTATGGCAATGAATTCCACAGATTCATCACTCCCTGGCTAAAGAAGTTCCTCCTCATTTTCGTTCTAAAAGGACCTCCCTCTATTCTGAAGCTGTGTCTTCTGGTCTTAAGACTCCCCCACCATACCAAACAGCCTCTCTACATCCACTTTATTGAAGCCTTTCAACATCAGATAGGTTTCAAAGGGGTCATCCATCATTCTCCTGAATTCCACAGAGTACAGGCCCAGAAGCATCAAACGCTCCTCATATGGTGAGCCTTTTAATATAGGAATCATTTTTGCAAACCTCCTTTGAACGTTCTCCAATGTCAGCACATCCTTTCTTAGATTAAGGGCCCAAAACTGTTCACAAAACTCCAAGTGAAGCCTCACCTGTGCTTTATAAAGCCTCATCATTACATTCTTGCTTTTATATTCCAGTCCAATATTTTTTATATTCTGTACAGGAACTTAGGAAATGCAGAAAATTTAGATCTACAATTCCTTTTAGGGAGCTCTGTGAACTCTAAGGATTAAAATGTCTTTCTGAAGAAAAAAAGATTAAGGCAATCTAAAGCCTAACCATTTATTCCCAATGGAACAACATTTATTCAAAGGTTCGGTTTATTATCAAAGTATGCACGCATTATGCAACTCTGAGATTAGCCTTCTCCAGATAGCCATAAAACAAAGAAAACCATGGAGTCGTTGAAAAAGACATCACCTCCACCCACACTAAAAAAAACAAAAACTCGCAAACCCACAACCCCTTTCCTCGCAAAAAAAAACAACAGAATAGCAACCAGAACATCAAACTCCAACCCCTTCTCTCACACAAAAAACTAAAAATATTACCCACACGGAGAAACAGCAACAAGAAAGGAAACACAGAAAACTGAAGGAGACCAGTGTGAACTCCAGTTAGTTTGAATAACACTAACAATCACATAAATCTCAGAATTTTGATAACATCTTCAGAGCATCCAGGAGAGCCTTCCGAAGAGAGGTGGAGGAACACTTATTCCTAATAGAACAACACTGTACCACAGCAGGTCGTGCTCCAGAATCAATCACAATTTCCAACACTGAATGGAGTTTGCCTCTTTGGGATGTGGGAGGAAGGTGGTTACAGGGAGAACACACAAACTCTGTGCACTCCTGACGTGCAAAGGTATGATTACATGTGATGTAATGGGCCAAATAGTCTCCTCTTGCATCTCTATAAGGGATAGACCGGACTCACAGGCAGAGTGCAGGAAAATATCACGATACACGTATTAAAACCGTGAAGGCATCCTCACAGGGATTAGAATTACTTATCCTCGTTGAAGGTGATCTGATTGAAGGTTAAATTAGTTGGAAAGAAACTACAGCTTCGGGGCATGGTATTAGAATGGATTAGCACAGGATTAGTGTAAATGGTTGCTTTATGGTCAGTGCGGATTTGATGAGCTACTTCTTGTGCTGCACGATTTTAACACTGGGACATCAATCCATTCAGGAGGATGTCAGGAAGCAAATTTTCCACTCCAACATCATCTTGTTTTTTCTCTCTGCACATTGGGTGTTTGACCGCCTTTTTTAATGTATTTTGGGTTTCTTTGTTTAGTGGCTGCCTGTTAGGAGATGAATCTCAAAGTTGAATAACGTATACATATTTTGATAATAAATGTACTTTGATCTTCTCACTGGCCAAAACCAAATTTGGGTTGCAGTGAATATTAAAAAACCTGAAATGTAGGACTGAAAGCAATACAGCAGAGCCTGTACTCACTGGAGTTCAGGAGAATGGGGGGATGGGGGGAGAAAAGAACTTAATTGAAACCTATCAGATATCGAAAGGTCTAGATGGAGTGGACGTGGAAAGAATGTTTCCTATAGTGAGCGAGTCTAGGACCAGAGGGCACAGCCACAGAAGGACATCTCTTTAGAACAGAGATGAGGGGGAACTTCTTTAGCCAGAGAGTGATGAATCTGTGGAATTCACTGCCAGACA
The DNA here is from genome assembly GCF_030144855.1 of Hypanus sabinus. NCBI lineage: Eukaryota > Metazoa > Chordata > Chondrichthyes > Myliobatiformes > Dasyatidae > Hypanus > Hypanus sabinus. Next base: position 79,682,697 of record NC_082712.1, on the reverse strand, counting down.
GTTGAGGAGGCCAAGTCATTGGGTATATTTTGTAATTAGTCAGGGAGTCAAAGGTTATAGGGAGAAGGCAGGAGAATGGGGTTGAGAGGGATAATAAATCAGCCATGATGAATGATGGAGCAGATTCAGTGGACCAAATATCCTGGATCTGCTCCCATGTCTTATGGTCAAAAAGACACATCACACCTCCAAGATCATGACATAAGTACTAATCTTACATTTATTCCATTTTAATCTCTCCACATTACAAATCAAAGTACTGAGTACAGGAGCTAGGATGTTATGTTGAAGTTATACAAGACACTGGTGAGGTCTATTTTGGAGTATTGTGTGCAGTTTTGGTCACCTACCTACAGGAAGGATGTAAATAAGCTGACAGGGTACAGAGAAAATTTACAAGGATGATGCAAGGTCTGGAGGACCTGAAGTATAAGTTAAGATTGAATAGGTTAGGACTATATTTCCTGGAATGTAGATTGATAGAGGCAGAGTATCGATAGGGTAAATGCAAGCATTTTTTTTCCCCCACTGAGGTTAGGTGGGTCAGCAACTAGAAGTCACGAGTTAAGGGTGAAAGATGAAAAATGTAAGGGGAACATGAGAGGAAACTTCTTCACTCAGAGGGTAGTAAAAGTGTGCAACGAGCTGCCAGAGCAAGTGGTGCAAGTGTGCTCAATTTCAACGTTTAAGCGGTCCAGATAGGTATGTAGATAGTAGGGGTATGGAGGTCTATTGTCCTGGTGCAGGTCGATGGAAGTAGGCAGCTTAAATGGTTTTGGCATGGATCAGATGGGCCGAAGGGATTGTTTCTGTGCTGTACTTATCCATGACTTTATAATTAACAGCTTTTACCAATCATGTACACAACAGGGGCATTTTATTGTGGCTAATCAACCTACCAACATGCACACCTTTGGTACAGGGGAGGAAACGCATGTATCCACAGGGAGAATGCACAAACTCCATTGGTTATCACTGGTCAATGAATCAACCCTGTAGGAGCCATGTATCTGTTCTCTATTTCCTTTGCATTCTGCGTTGTACATTTATGTGGTAACTAATCACATTAGTGGGTGCAAGCTAAAACCAAAGGGAATAAGTCATGCATTCTTGCTTACTTATTTCATGGCAGTTTGTGGCTTGAGACCACTTTGATGACCACTTAATATCGCCAATTGCTAATAAAGGATCAAAATAAGGAATTCGACTCTTTGGAGCAATCATTTCATTGCAGCTGAGGGTGCGTCCTTCAAGTGTATCAATCCCGTGGCGGTTGCAAGCTAGTTCTGTTTTGATTTTGGATTAGCTTTTGCCACTACAAATCCATAAGCTGGAACTATACTGGCAATAGTCTAACAAGCAAGGCAAGTACAGAGACAGAATGAGTTCCCGCTTTCCCTGTGTTCCTCACTCATTATGCCATTTCATACATCAAGGTTACATCAAGGCAAACTCTGGGAGCAGACTGGGTAAATGTTGCAGAGGGAAAAAGATCAGCTCATTAGCAAACTGCGAATTCCAAAATCAAGGTCTTGCCCTTGATTAATGTTTGGTGAGAGTCGAAACAGTGGTAACTCCTGCCCTCATGGTCCAGGAGGACTGATTATTCCTTGATACTGTGCAATGGTTCACCCAGTCTGGGGAGATTTACATTCTTCTGTTTTTAATGATCACAAACCTATGACGCCCCTCCCCCAGCCATGTTAAATGATCGCAGAGGTCTCCCACCACGTTCTGTGCTCACCTCATTGCCATGCAACTGAAGGAATTCAATTTCCTGTTCAGTAAAGGTTGTCATGGAGATGGACTTCACTCGGTGAGGGGGATTGAGGCCTCTCCTACAAACACAAAAAAAAGACCTTTCAAAAAATGTATTACATAATCAGCTCATGGGAGAAAAGGTCACTAAAGCTGTTTCCAAGAGTTTTGAAAATCACCTTACACTGCATTTAGTAATACACACAGACCCTCACAACTGTCCAATCTTTGCTCTTTTCCCACTCTTAGCTTGTGCTCTAGAAAACATCCTGTTTAAATTCTTGTTCTGTCTCCCAACACTGCTGATGGTGTGTTAGTCTATATATCTGCAATAAGAATCACTATCAAAATCTCTCTCTGAGCCTGAATATGGCATCAGCACCTCCAAAAGCATGCTGGCGTCATACTTTATCTGATTATTTTACACTGCGTGTGGGATCTTGCTGTGCCCAACTGAGGTAACACTTCAAAGATTAAATAGGGTATGAGGGGTATAGATTGGGTAAATGCAAGCAGGGTTTTTCCACTGAGGCTGGGTGGGACACAACCAGAGGTCATGGGTAAGGGTGAAAATTGAAAAGTTTAAGGGGAACAGGAGGGGAAACACTCAGATGGTGGTGAGAGTGTGGAACGAGCTGCCAGCGCAAGTGGTGCATGTGAGCTCGATTTCAATGTTTAAGAGAAATGTGGATAGGTACATATACGGTAGGGGTATGGAAATCTATGGTCCCGGGGCATATGAATGGGATGAGGCAGTTTAAATGGTTTGGCACGGACTGGATGGACCAAAGGGCCTGTTTCTGTGCCATACTTTTCTATGATTCTATTAAAGCACCATTTCGGAAGTATTTCCACAGTTGCAAGATATTTTAGCAAATGTAAGACTATATGTACTTGCAAGCATGTTCTTCTTTTCCCTTTTTGTAGAGAGAGGAAGTGTTTTAAATAAGCCCAGGGTATTCAAAAACTTATTGACACACTTCCATGTCACCTGAGATGTACACTTGTGTTTAAGATATAATGGCCTTTCAAACTCCAAATTTCATGGCCAAATCTCCATGATGTTGTTGTTTAGGCAACAAAACTAGCAAGGAGCTGGGATACATGTACAACCAGTTAATCTGGTTTGCTGCTGGTTATCCAGGATACTGAAATGAACTAGCATTGGGTTCATTATTGGTTTGGTCTATTATTATCACGTAAACCAAAATAGAGTAAAAATCTTATCTTGCATACAGTTTATACAGATCAAATCATTACTCAGGGTATTGAAGTAGAACCAGGTAAAGCAATAGCAATGCAGAATACAGCAAGAAAAAAGGTATGGCGAAAGTGCAGTGCAGGTAAACAATAAAGTGCAAGATCAAATCGAGAGAGATTATGAGATTAAGAATCCATCTTGCAATTGCAAGGTCTCTCCTCATTTTTGAACTCAAAGATACCCAGGTTGTTCTTAAAATAAAGGGATCTTTAACAAACTTGGGTAGGGCTCTTTGATTATCACAAACAATAATCTGTAACTTCCCTTTGGACTCAGAGCCAACTGGATGTGGCAGAAGCAAGGTGAGGTGAGGTAGCAGGTCCATCACCAAGAACAAGGAAGACCCAAGGTTCAATCGATTTAAGCACTGAGCCAAACTGGAAAGGTCAGGTACAAGCTGAACAGAGGCAGTGGGGCCCAAGTCCCAGAGCGTGTCGAAGCAACTAAACCCCATGTTTGGTTGACAGTCTAGGCTCGTCTCTGAATGAAAATAAGGGTCTGTGGACTTCAGTTCAGAACTCTATTTGCTTGTGTTTATTGTTTGTATGATTTGTTTTTTTCTCCCTGCGCAGTGGGTTATTGACTGTTATTTTTTATAGGTTCTTTTGGGTTTCTTTGTTTCGTGGCTGCATGTTAGAAGACAAAACTCAAGGCTGTATGATGTAAAAACACTTAGATAATAGATGTATTTCTGAACACCTTTCTAAAAGATGGGCCTTGCATCTACATTATGTGGCACTCCTACTCCGCAGAAAAGAACACAAAGAGCTGCAGAGAGTAGTGAACTCTGCCCATACATCATGGGTATCCCTCCCCTCCATCGGTGATATTTACAGAGGCTCTGTCTCAAGAGGGCAACATCTAAAGATCTAGGCCATATCTTTGTGCAGCTACCCAAAATTCTCTGGAGTCTGGGCAGGTCCAAATGATTGGAAGATGCTGAATGTCACACCACAGGCAGGAAGTACAGAAGCCCTAACTTCAAAAACAGCTGAGGTACTTCCCTTCAACCACTTGGTTCTTGAACAAAAGTACACAATCCTCACCACTACCTCAATATAGCCACTCTATTACCACTTTGCTCTGCAATTAATTTTTTTATTCTTTGTTCTTTCTTGTAAAATAATTTGTATTTAGAACATAGAACAGTACAGCACAGGCCTTTCAGCCTACAATGTTCTGTCGAACTAATTCAACAAATGACACTTAATTAATCTAACCCCTCTTCCCCGCACATTGACCATATCCCTCCCTCCTCTGCATACTTGTGTGTGTGGCTATCTAAGAGTCTTTTAAAAGCCTCATTGTTAGAAGCCTCGACCACCACCCCGGCACTGCATTCCAGACCACTATCAATGTAAAAAATGCCTTTGTAGTTCCCTCCACTGACCTCAAACACATGCCTCTAGATATTTCAGTCCCGAAAAATATTGTTTAATTATTGAGTCACTAAGCAGGATAGGCCCTTTTGCCCCTCTGAGCCGCACCGCGCTGCCCAGCAATGAATTTAACCCTAGCCTAATCACAGGACAATCTACCAACTACTGGATATCTATTCTAATCTATAACCTGTGTCATTTTATAAATGTCCATCAAATAATCCCTCAGCCTCTACTGCTCAAGAGAAAACTTGCCCAGTTTGTCAAACCTCTCCTGATAGTGCAGCCTCCAAACCAGGAAGTATCCTGACAAACCGCCTCTGCCCCCTCTGCAAAGTTCCCACGTCCTCCCTACCTGAACAGAATTCAACACAATATTCTAAATGTGATCTAACCAGAGTTTTATAAAGTTGCAACATATCAGAATCAGGTTTAATATCACTGGCATACATTATGAAAGTTGTTGTTATGTGGTAGTAGTACATTGTAATAAATAACTGTGATTTCAGTAAATATATACTTATATTAAAAAGTTCAAGTGAATTAGTAGGGCAAAAAAAAGGGTAAAAAAGTAGTGAGGTACTGTTCATGAGTTCAGATCCATTCAGAAATGGATGGCAGAGGGGAAGAAGCTGTTCCTGAATCACTGAGTGTGTGCCTTCAGACACACTCTCTCAGACACACATCAGCACCTCTTCGCTGATGGTAACAATGGGAAGAAGGTATGTCCTTAATAATGGATGCCACTTTTCTGAGGTACAACTCCTTGAAGGTGTCCTGGATACTGTGGAGACTAGTGTCCATGATGAAGCTGACTAATTTTACGTCTATTTACAGCTTTGTTTGATCCTGTACAGTAGCCCCACCCCTATATCAGATGGTGATGCAGCCAGTTGATGCTCTCCATGGTATATCTGTCAAAATTTGCAAGTGTCTTTAGTGACATACCAAGTCTCCTCATACCCCAAATTAAATACAGCCACAGCCGTGCCTTCTTTGCAACTGCATCAATATGTTGGGCCAAGATACTTAGATGCTGATACCCAGAAACCCTTTCCACTTCTGAATCATGGCTCCTCAACAACCAAAGGCAGCAGGCCATACACTTCGTTTACCATCCCATCAAGCTGCAGCCACTTTTAGGATGCCAGCCCAAGATCCCTCTGTTCACCTATGCTGTTAAGCATCTGTCATTTAAACTGTACACCCCTTTATGCTGGATTTTGCAAAGTCCACCACCTCACATTTGCCCGGATTTAACTCCATCTTCGACTTCTCCACCCATTATCCACAACTGATACATATCCCACTGAATCATTTAAATCAGAATCAGATTTAATATCACTGATATAAATTGTGAAATTTGCTACTTTGCACTCAGACCTAGCATAGCGCTGATTCATTACAATGCAGTTATTCAATTCTTTATTGAAATTTTGAAAATGACAAAAATACCTTCTAAACATTTAAAACTTCTCAAGAGCTGCTACTATTACAATAAACATTCAATCAGCCAATAAAAGTGCTTTACATATGCTGAGCCACTTACAGTCAATCACACATTAGTTCACACTCTGCCTCTCCCATGTCTACAAACATTCTTGCTTCTTCACCAATTTATTCCATTTCTTTCACCCATAATGTTTGGAAAACGGCCTGCAACTTCTAGTGAGTGTAGCACATCTAAGATGTTTAGGAAAAGCATTAGCATGGATAGTGAGAGCCTCAATAACGAAGAGCTTCGAAGATTGGCAGAGCAACGCATCCTGAGTGAATCTGAGGACACTGATGGAAAGCAGGAAACACCAGCAAGAAACCTCACCACAAAATTAACCAGCACTAGCATCACCACAAATCATGGGCCAGTTCATCGATAGTGACCCTGACTGGGAGTGAATCAATAAGGCAAAGAGAGGTGTTCGCGACATGATTTTTTGCTACTGAGAACCATTTCATGAGACGAGACTTAAGAGAAGGCAGTCAAATCTCAATGTGCACTAGAAGAAGCCAAAGTTAGAGGAGGACCCACAGTCTGGTCCTCTCTCTGAGATGTAACAACCACCCACTTCCCTCCACTGCTGCTGCGATGTGTTGCTGCTCCACTGATGTACAGGTTAGGCCTATTTGTGTGTTTGTCACTCCTCGAATTACTGTGTATACATAAAATAATATATCTCAAGTTTGACTTTTTATTAAATCAGGCACACATGTCCATTTACGTAATGTTATGATGACCACGCATTGCACTCCACCTCCAAGGAAAGCATCCTCAGCGTTAAGCGGGGTCTGAGTGTATATAATAATAGAGGAAAAATGAATTAAGGAATACATATTAAATAAGTAAATTAAACAAGCAGTGCAAAAATAGAAATAAAAGTAGTGAAATAGTAATCATGGGTTCAATGCCCTTTCAGAAATCAAATGGCAGAGGGAAGAAGCTGTTCCTGAATTGCTCAGAGTGTACCTTCAGGCTTTTGTACATCCTTCCTGATAGTAACAACGAGAACAGGGCACGTCTTGGGTGATGGGGGTCCTTAATGATGAACGCCACGTTTTGGAGGATTGCTCTTTGAAGATCTCCTGGATACTACAGAGTAATCTTTTATGCAAATCACAAGACCACCAACTGTCTGCAAACTTACTCACCCGCACGATCACATTTCATCTAAATCACGTATAGGGATGACAAGCAATAGAGCTCCCAGAGGAACATCGGTGGTCACAAATCACAAGAGGTCCATCCACCACTACCCTCTGCAGTCTACAGGCAAGTCAATTTTGGGTCCAATCAGCTGAGTTAGGATTCCATGTATCCTAACTTTCTAGATGAGTCTACCATGCAAGCCTTTGTTGAATGCCTGTATACATGGATTTATACAACATCCTCTGCTCTACCTTCAATCACATCCTCAAAGAACTTCCAGGTTTAACCCCTGTTCTTCCAGTGAGTATTGTTGATGTGGTGCTGCTACACGGGGGAGGATGGACAATGCTTTTTCAGCTGCTTGTGTGAAGGCGGAGGTGGTTTCAGGCTTCAATGCTTTTATCATTCATTCTATAGGGCTTCATGTTTTGTGGATGTTTGTGAAGACTGCTAATTTCAGGCTGTATACATACTGATATTAAATGAACCTCTGAACCTTATTATCAACCTGCACTGCACTTTCTCTGTAACTACATTATTTTCGGCATTGTCATTGCTTTTCTTTGTATTACCTCGGTGTATCTATGCTTTGAAAAGATCTTATGGATGGACTGCACCTCGGTACATATGACATTAATAAACCAATTTCAATTCCAAGTCTGGGCTAGATTTGTTACAACTCCCTAACTTTCGTGAAACTACTAAAACTATTGCACTATTAATAAGAAGAGCCAGATATTACTTTATTTTAAATTGATGATACATGACTGTTTGTTGGAATAACCTACTCCACAATCAAATCCACCTTTACATCAATCCGGAGTGATTAGATACACGGTTAATTTGGCAGGAAACCGCAGAGAACATTGATCCTTGGTACTTCCAACTCAGCTGCTCTGTGGGACGAGGCAGAATTACACAGAGTCTGGGAGAGAGGGCGGGGTGATTGAAACCAGGCGCTAGCTGAGCTCTCTCCTGCAAGTGAACCATGTGCTCAACACATGGTCAAAGGTATTTCCTGCTCTTTCAAACTCTGGCAAGAAACGATAAAGCTGTGAACAACAAGGTAATGAACTAATTTCCCCCAACCCCATCACCTATACATGGGAAGGGGGAATAGAGGTGGAGATGTGCATTGTCCTGGGAAATCCATCTGAAGGCTATGCAAGAAGAGTGATAGTGACTCTTGGCTAAGGTAGGATGAAAGTTCAACAAGAAGTTCCCACTCACCATCCAGTCATCTAACATTCTGCTACAAACCACATGCAAGTGGATAACCAGTGCAATCAGGAATAGCAGTGGGAATTCATTTCTTCTACATAAATCACTACAGCACTTCAAACGTAGCAAAACGTGGCTAACATTCTCTACAGCAGGAATTCCCATCCTTTTTTTTTGCCAAGAAACAATACCATTAACTGAAGGGACCGTGGACCCCTTGGGTGATTTTAGCCTGCTCTAGGGTGATTTTCATCTTTGCACAGAAGTAGAATGAAAATCTAGAACACCTCTTGGTCCACTGAGTCCACACTGACCATCAGCAATCCATTTACGTTACCCCTAGTTTATTCTTCCAAAGTCCTCATTGGATTCCACTCCCCACCCACACAACTGATGTGGGGGGCATTGCACAGCGATTAGCCCACTGACCCTGCACGTGGTTGAGATGTGGGAGGAAATCAGAGCACATGACGGGAAACACAAGCAGTCACAAACACAACATGCAAACTTCAGCCATTGAAACTGGTTCTCTGGGACTTTTAAGACATCAAACCCAAGAGTGTGCCACTCTGCTTCCTTGAGGTAGGGGAAGGGGCAGTAATCAAAAGCCTAGGCAAAAATGTAGCTTTGAAGGTGAAGGAAAATGGATGGAAAAAAATAAGCAGAGAAAGATTTTTAAAAATACACACAATAAGAGAATGAGAGGGGGAAGAAGAACAAAATCAATATTAGTGGGAGCTCAGTTGTCAGAATATTGATATTTGTCAGAGTATTGATATTTGGGCTACCAATCCAGGAAACAGAATTCAAACTACCACATACAAACTGCTGCAGGAACTCAGCAGGTCAGGCAGCATCGATGGAAATGAATAATCATGTTCAGGGCAAGACCGTTCTTCAGGACTAGAAAGGAAGAGGGAAGACGCCAGAATTAAATGGTGGGAAGGAGGACCAGCTGAAAGGCGATAGGTGAAGCCAGGTGGTAGGAAAGGTAGAGGGCTGGAGAAGAAGGAATCTGATAGGAGAGAAGAGTGGACCGTGGGAGAAAGGGAAGGGTGAGGGGGATCCAGGGAGAGGTGACAGACAGGTGAGAAGAGGTAAGAGACCAGAGTGGGGAACAGAGGAAGAGGGAAGGGGGAGGGATTTTTTTTTAAAACAGAAGTGGGGGGAAATCGATATTCGTGCCATCAGGCTGAAGGCTATGATAACATTAACTGATAAACTAAGACCAGCGGACACAGCCTCAGGACAGAGGGGCATCCTTTCAGAACGGAGATGAGGAGGAATTTCTTTAGCCAGACAGCGGTGAATTTGTGGAATTCATTGCCATTGGCGGCAAGGGAAGAACAACCTTGTCCACAAGTTTAAGTCTTTCACCCATTCTGAGAACGGGGGCCAGATATAAATCAAGAAACACTTTACCCGTTCTCAGCTGCAACACACAACAAACAAACATCACATCACTCTCCTGACAAAATCAAAGCGACCCAGAGTTCAATGACTAATGCATTGGTAGTAAAGGTCAAAGACTGAAATCAGAATCGATCCTGTGATTGAAACATGGATAAGACAGAAACCGTGATTGAAGTGTTGATGAGTTAGGAATGGGGAGAGGAATTGAACAATGGATGGGACTGAACCATTCAGTCATAGAAAAGTACATCAGAAACAGGCCATTTGACCCATCTAGTCTGTGTTGAGTCATACTGCCATTTTCCTGCACCCAGACCATACCCTTCTGTACACTGTTCTCCGAATTAACTCATCAAGAAAAAGAAAGGTACACTTCGTACTCCCAACTGATCATTTTCGGACAATTAATGTCTATCAACATGGCACACCATCGAAGGGGAGAAATGACTGTATTGAAGCTGCCAGACAATGCTAGAAGCTCATTAGGGAAATTACCACTGACATATCGTAAATAGCAGAAATTGTCCTACCAGTATTGTTAGCAACATGCGGTTTTAAAAAGCACTGTGATCAAAAGCTGAATGCTTTGAGTCATATTGTGAACTAATTAAATTACCTCCCGAGATAACTGTACATTGCAGACATTGGTTGCAAGTGTTTTCAGAATTCAGCTGCACAGTGTACTCTACACTTGCAAAGCATCCACTCAGCTCAGGAAGGAGTAAATAAAACCCAAATTCAGAATAAGCAGAGATAGGGCGCATTCTAACTGGCTGCATTACCATCTGGTATGGGGGGAGGGGGGCTACTGCACAGGATTGAAGTAAGCTGCAGAATGTTGTCAAATTAGTCATGGGCAAGAGCCACTGTAGTATCCAAGATATCTTCAAAAAGTGGTGCATCATTAAGGATTCTTATCACCCAGGTTATACCTTGTTCTCATTGCTACCATCACAGAGCAAGTACAGGAACCTGAAGGCACACACTCAGTGATTCAGGAACATCTTCCCATCTCCCATCCAATTTCTGAATGGACATTGAACACTACCTCACTACTTGTCTAACATAACTAATTAATATACATATATACTTAGTTTCAATATTATATTATGATGTATTGATTGCTTTGTATGCTGCCACAAAGTTACAAATTTCATGACACATGCCGCTGATATTAAACCTGATTCTGATTGATAGCCTGATGGCCGAAGCTTGGAGACGGGAGGACCGTCTGTGTGTGTGATTGAGAGGGAGGGTGGTAAAGAGGAACAGGACTTGTTTTGTTATGTGTTCAGATGTTATGGGCATCAAGCATGTCGATGCCGGAATGTGAGCGATACTTGTGGACTACCATGAGAACATCTTTAGATTTGTTGGTTGTTAACGCAAATCTGTATGGTTTCACTTTATGGTTTTATGTATACCTGATAAATTTGGTACATTGGTCTTCATAAATCAAAGTACTGAGTACATGAGATAAGATGCTACGTATAAGATGTTGGTGACGCCAAGGAGCTGCTAGGAGTTCACTCCAGAAGCACTGAAGTTGTTATTTTGTTTTCTGATAAATAGCTTTTTGTAAACATTGGCAGCACTCTTTTCACTATTTTTGCAGGTTTGATTTTTGTCACACCTGGTAAACACCCTTGCACTAAAGTACTAAGCAACTCCAGCATTTTTCCTTTGGTCATTACCCACACATCTAACAGCATCACACTGTAAACCTATGTTAACGCAGTTGAATGTCCCTATTGCTCCCCGTTACCTCAAGCTACAGAAGATCGCACTGTACGCTGATGTATATGACAATAACCTAACTAAACATTAGCCACCAGTTCAGTTCCCATATCTAAACTGTTACACTTCTCTATCTCACCACCAACACACAGCATTCAGGCTCTCTTTCTTCAATGGTCTCTCCAGCCCTCCCCCTTCTCTCTACTGCTTAAAACACGTTTGATTTCTCATTTTTCTGTGGCTTTATAAGGCATTGGTCTGACTGCATTTGGAGCACTGTGAACAGTTTTGGGCCCCTTATCTAAGAAACTGTCTGCTGGCATTGGAGAGGGTCCAGAGGAGGTTCACAAGTGATCATGGAATATAAGGGTTAACACACAACGAAACTTTGATGGCTCTAAGTATAGTCGCTGGAGTTTTGAAGAATAGGGGGGATCTCCTTGAAACCTATCGAATACTGAAATTGATATTAGAATGGACGTGGAGAGGATGTTTCCTATAGTGAGTGACTCTAGGACCAGAGGGCACAGACTCAGAGTAGAGCTGGAGTTCCCAACCTGGGGTCCACAGACCTCTCTGTTAATGGTAGAGGGTCAATGGTACATAAAAAGGTTGGGAACCCCTGGAATAGAGATGTGGAGCAATTTCTTTAGCCAGAAAGTGGTCAGTCTGTGGAATTCATTGCCACAGACAATGTGTAGGCCAAGTCATTGGGTATATTTAAATCAGAGTTGATAGGTTCTTAATTAGTATCAAAGGTTACGGGGAGAAAGTAGGAGAATGGGGTTGAAAGGGATAATAAATCAGACATGAAGGCACAAGCAGACTCAATGGGCCAAATGGTCTCATTCTGTTCCTATGTCTTATGGTCTTTTCATAGTTCTCATGAAAAGTCAGAAGTCTGAAAGATTAACATTTTCTCCCTCCATAGATGTTGCCTGACCAGTGAAGTACCAATACAATTTGTTTTTGCTTCAGATTTCTGGCATCTGCGGTTTGTTGCTTCTCGATACTGATTGACAGATCCAGTCACAGAGGTTGTAAAACTGCTGCTTTCACTCCGGCTTTCTTTCAAACCACAGACGTTTTATTTTTTATATTTATTTAGAGATTAAGCACAGTAGCAGGCCTTTCTGGCCCAACGAGCCCATGCTGCCCAATTATAACCATATGACCAATTAACCTATTAATAGACAATAGACAGTAGGTGCAGGAGTAGGCCATTTGGCCCTTCTAGCCAGCACCGCCATTCACTGTGACCATGGCTGATCATACACAATCAGTACCCTGTTCCTGCCCTTTCCCCATATCCCTTGACCCCCGCTATCTATAAGAGCTCTATCTAACTCTCTCTTGAAAGCATCCAGAGACTTGGCCTCCACTGCCTTCTGGGGCAGAGCATTCCACATATCCACCATTCTCTGGGTGAAAAAGTTTTTCCGCATCTCTGTTTTAAATGGCCTACCCCTTATTCTTAAACTGTGGCCTCTAGTTCTGGACTCACCCATCAGTGGGAACATGCTTCCTACCTCCAGCGTGTCCAATCCCTTAATAATCTTATATGTTTCAATCAGATCCCCTCTCATCCTTCTAAGTTCCAGTGTATACAAGCCCAGTCACTCCAATCTTTCAATATATGACAGTCCCACCATTCCGGGAATTAACCTTGTGAACCAACGCTGCACTCCCTCAATAGCAAGAATGTCCTTCCTCAAATTTGGAGACCAAAACTGCACACAATACTCCAGGTGGGGTCTCACCAGGGCCCTGTACAGCTACAGAAGGACCTATACTCAATTCCTCTTGTTATAAAGGCCAACATGCAATTAGCTTTCTTAATCCACACTTCTTTAGTTATGTGGAAGCAAACCAGAGCACCTAGAAGGAACTCATACAGATACAGGGAGAACATACGAACTCCTTATAGACAGCAACAGAAAAGTTGTATTTTGATATAAAATGAAAAATTCAGTGCAGTGTTTCCACTAAGGACAGTTAATAACTACAACATCAAAAAGGGAAAGGTGGAAGGCGAGGACAAATGCAAGAAGTGCAAATCTATAGCGGTGGAAGTAGGTTCATTGACAAATATAACCAAGAACTGTGGTCTGATTTAGCTTCAGTAGTAAACGTAACCATTACAAAATGGTAGTAAGGTATGTGTAAGATGTGGCTGAGATGATGTAATGTTCTAAATGCCCTTTACTAAAGGCAATGAAACACAAAGGTGGCAGCAAAGGTAGACAAAGGGGTAAATAAGACTAAGGGATGCTGCCCTTTATTAGCCAGGAAGGTTAAAGTACAACTTTATAAAACATTAAAGATGCCACACAGAGAATTGTAGTCCAGGTGGTGATGTAGCCATTTAGAATGCGCTCCACAGTACATCTGTAGAAATTAGCGAGTGCAGAGATTCTCAGAAAAATTCAAGGAATTTTTAAATTACCATTTGAATCACCAAGTCATAGAGGCAATGAACAAAGTGCTGGGAAATGAGTTGAACTGGGTACCTGACTGACAACATAGATATGGAAAGCTGAAGGAAGGCTGATGAGGTGAAGATATGTCTCTACCAAAGAAAGTGTAAGGCTTTCCCTCCCTCTGCTAGCCTTGGGCAAGTTGTAACACCTGCTTAGTCTCTCCGATCAGGGCCACATGACACCAGGGGAGCAAGTGGTGGATGGTTATAGGAGCAACTACTGCATATCACAAGTCCTGGTGATGTGATCACTTATGTCAGGCAGACAATCTCTGAAGAGTATTGATAATGGCTGGGGTCACCTGTCATCTATATATACTGCCCAGAAGGCAATGGCAAACCACTTCAGCCAAAAACTTTGCCAAGAATTACTTTGGTTACAGAAGGACTATGATTGTCCATGTCACACAACGCAGCACTTAACAAATGAACAAACAAAACTAAAGAACTCTCTTCAATCCCTTCATTTGCCCCACCCACTGCTGGAATCCCCATACCCTTTATACGCTGCCCTACTATGAAGCTCAAAATATACCCTCCAAATATCACCATACTGGGGCATTCAGGGGAGAATTGAAAGAGTTGAAGACAATCTCTTAACTTCATGACATGCACTTGCCATACCAGACATGGGCAATCACTTCCAATGTTCACTCCCTACATGAAGTAATGCCTATATACAGCATGTACTATACAGTTAATGCAAGATTTAGGACCTCTATACTTATGCAAGCAAGGACTCAGTATTTGTAGATGCCACTACACCGTTCCCAATCGCTCACAGACCCTGAGTGCGTCCCTCCATGACTTTACCATAAACCAGGGGTTCCCTACCTTTTCTTTTCCATGGACCTTACCATTAACCGAGGGGTCCGTGGACCCCAAGTTGGGAATCCCTGCACCTATTTGCTTCACTGAACTGCAGAGGGAACTTGCAATATCCAGAACATCTTCAAGGAACAGTGCCCATCATTAAGGAGCCCCATCACCTAAGCCATTCTCATTGCTACCATCAGAAAGGATGTACAGGAAACTGAAGGCACACATTCAGCAATTCAGGAACAGCTTCTTCCCCTCTGCCATCTGATTCCTGAATGAACACTGAACTCATGAACTCTACTTCACTACTTTTGTTTGCAACGACAACACAGACAAAGTGCTGGAAGAACTCAGAAGGTCAGGCAGCATCTATGGAAATGAATAAAAAGTCAACGTTTCAGGCCAAAAACCTTCATCAGGACTGCTACTGCTATTAAACAACTACTACTTTTTAATTTCAATTTTTACATACATGTCACATTATATCTGAAATTTACATAACATTACCAAAGCAGAGAATGCTAGGATTGTGGGCTGACAAATATAGTTAGATTCAGTGAAAACTTTTAGACATACCATGGATCTTGGGCAGGGAAGAGGGGAGAAAGTTATTTGTACATAGAACACGAAAAGACACAGCACAGGAACAGGATCTTCAGACCAAATTAAATTAATACCTTCTGCTTACACATGATCCATATCTTTCCATTTTGCATATTCACATGTCTATCTGAAAGCCTCTGCTTCCATCACTATCCCCAGGACAATATTCCAGGCTACCATACGTGTAAAAAAAAATAGCCTTACAAATCTTCTTTAAACTTCCCCCTCCCATCTTAAAATTATTCCTTCTAGTTCAGTCGTTTGTTACATGCCACGTCGTACTGGAAAGGAAAGGGGTAGAGGTAGACATCCGAATAAAAAGGTTGGAGGGAGGGGGGGGGGGGGGGGGGGAAGGAGAAATCGACATTCAAATCATCAGCTTGGATGCTTCCCTGACGGAATACAAGGTGCAACTCCTCCAACCTGAGGGTGGTCTCCTCTTATTCCAAGATGAGCCCATGGACAGACATGTCGGAACGAGAATGGGAATCAGAATTGTGGGCAAGAGCAATGTGGGGAACTGTCACCAGATCGCTCTTACCTGTTTACTGTATAATCATTATGCATACACAGTGCACAGTGCATATTGTAAATACACGGGTACTTTGTAAACTGAGCCATTATACTCACTCTTTGCACTCTACCTTGCATAACTTCTCCCCTCTGTACACTCCTTGCTCTCTGCACCTGATCACTGCACTGCATTTGCGCCATGTTCCCCATTTACAATCTCCGTACACTTCACGTGCACACATTCCACGTGTATACTGCAGAGTTTCCAATCTCAGAACTCCCCTGTATACACTGCCTGGATATTATATGATCCTTTCACACATCCCCTGGAATGCTGCTCACTACACACACACTCACCTGTACTGAACTTCCTCCAACACCTTACTCTGTGTTTTGTCATTGTTTGCCCTTGTATTACCTCAGTGCACTGTTATAATGAAATGGTCAGTATGGATAACATGCAAAACAAAGATTTTCACTCTACCCCCATACACATCACAAAAATAAACCACATTCATACAAAGCTAATGGTGCATATACACCCTGCCTACTATTTAGAATCAGAATCAGGTTTAATATCACCAGCGTTATGTCATGAAATTTGTTAACTTTGCTGCAGCAGCACAACGCAATATGTAATAGAGAAAAGACTCAATTACAGTAAATATATACATGTTAAATAGTACATTAAATTAGTAGTGCAAAAATAGAGGGAAAAAAGTGAGGTAGTGTTCATGCATTCAATGTCCATGCAGAAATCGGATGGCAGAGGGAAAGAAGCTGTTCCTGAATCATTCAGTAGGAGACTTCAGGCTCCTGTACCTCCTTCCTGATGGTATCAATGAGAACAAGGCATGCCTTGGGTGATGGGGGTCATTAATGATGGATGCTGCCTTTTTGAGGCACCACTCCTTGAAGATGTCCTGGATACTACAGAAGCTAGTGCTCATGATGGAGCTGACTGAGTTTACGACTATCTGCAGCTTACTTCAACCCTGTGTAGTAGCCCCACATCCCAGATAGTGATGCAGCCTGTCAGAATGCTCTCCATAGTACATGTGTAGAAATTTGAGTATTTTTGGGAGACATACCAAATCTTCTTAAACTCCTAATGAAATATAGCCACTGCCATGCCTGTTTTTGCAATTGCATCAAATACTGGGTCCAAGTTGATCCTCCAAGAGATACTGATGCTCAGGAGCTTGAAAATTGCTCTCTCTCCACTTCTGATCCCTCTATGAGGACTGGTGTGTGTTCCGTCTTCCTACCCTTTCTGAAGTCCACAATCAGTTCTTTGCTCTTCCTGCCACTGAGTGCAAGGTTGCATATCCATATGGATATCCAATGGTCCAATACTGGAAAACTACACCCCTTGGCACCTTCTTTCCCTCAGGTTGGTACTAACCACTGTGTGTATATTCCCTCTCGACACCTACCCCTTAGCCATTCTCTTTTCTATCTTCTGTTTTCTGGGAAAAGATACAAAAGCATAAAATCTCAGGCAACCAGATTCAAGAACAGTATAGGATTTTGTGAATAAGACATGTGAAAGCCAGTTCTTTACTTCCATTATGAACAAATAAAAAGCAGTCACCTTCCACTGATGTCGCTATGTCAGATATCCTCTTAAAGTGAACTCAATGGCGGTGTTTGTGAATATGCAGAACAATTTCTATTATGATCAGTATGTATCATCTGTCACCCTTTGCATTACCAATTCACCAAAACTAGCATTGACAGTCTGTCTGGAGCTCCTACGAGCAGCCCAGCCAGGGTCCTAGGTGCCTTGGTTGGAACAACAGCAGGTGCCACTAGATTGTTCAGGGGTATCTGACATGCACACAGTCATGTCACGACGCTCTTGGTAGCGGAACCACCATGTCTTGGTGGGTCAGTTTAAATACTTCAGGTTTACCCTTCCTATTTACATTACAAGCCTTTTTGTCCCATTCGAAACCATGGAATGGGCCATCATAAGGGGGTTGACATACATCATGGTGGATAAAAACAAATGAGGTAGAATGTAGGTCAACTGGAACCCAAGAGTGCTGTCTATCACGATGGGAGGCAGGAATAGGTGTAAAAGTATTGAGTTACTGAGGAGGGGAGAATGCTGCTGAGAATCCCACCAGGTTGTTGTGGCATCAGGAATAAAATCACGCAGTACCCGTACACCAATTCAGCTGCAGAGAACTGCATGTCCTCTTTTGGAGCTGTTCTGAGCTTCAGCAAGACCCTTAGTGGACGATCGTGCCAACACTCTTCCGTCAGTGAGCCTTTATGGAATAGTGGAACCACTCGCTCTGGCCAATGGATTTGATACACCATGGTGTGATGCAATTTAATGCTGAGGTTCTGGGCCATTGCAGCCCAGTGGTCAGACATGAAATGGGGACTACAGTCGGAAGAAATATCGGATGGGGCCCTGTCAAGCAACCCAGGTGTTGATGAACACCCAAAAAATGTCCACTGCCATTGCTGAAACTAGAGGGACAACCTCTGACCACTTGGTGATATGGGTATGGTCCACCATGATAAGGAGAAGCGTGAAACCGCAGTGGTGGTGGTGGAAAAGAGAACCAATAAGGTCCACACGAATGTTGTCATACCATCGCTCAGGGACCTTGAAAGCAGCCAATGATGCCTGAATGTGATGGTTAATTTTTGTCCTCTGACACACAATACAGGCTGCATGCCAGTCTCGCACCTCCTTCCCAAGGCTGCGCCACAGAAACTTTAAAGCAACCAGTTCCTATAAAGCCTTCCCACCCAGATGTGAGACATCACAAATGGAGTTGAATACAATCCGCCACCAGTTTGCAGACACTATGGGCGAGAGCCTCCAGTAAGACATCACACAAGCGAGAAACTCTTGCAACCCTGATCTTGACGTCTACGAACCGTGACTCCTTTCCTGTAAGCCTGGACCTCTGGGCCGGTAGCTTGATCGGCTGTCATGCCAGCGTAGTCAACACTGATATGTATGGGATCAATGGCAGGCCGTGAGAGGCGATCAGCCACAGCGTTACTTTTCCCTTCAATGTGCTGTACGTCAGTTGTGAATTTCAAAATTTAGGTTTAGTGGCATTGCTGCTGTGCAGACCAACAGTATGAAGCTTTTTTGGCCAACGCGTGCATGAGGGGTTTATTATCAACGAACACTGTGAAATGCCGACCCTCCAGTAGAAAACGAAAGTGGTGGATGGCCAAACAGAGACAGAGAAGCTGGCTGTCAAACGTGCTGTACTTCCTCTCAGGGTCTGGGGGGGGGGCAGCGGAGCTGCCAGCTGAAGAAGGCGAGTGACTGCCACATGTCTCCAACCAACTATTCATGCACAGCACCTACTGCATAGTCTGAGGCATTAGCAGTGATGGCTAGGTGAGTAGGGTCACATTACAAAGAGCTCGTTTGGTGATATGGCAAATGCTCTGCTCACATCTACTGACCACTCAAGCATGTGATTGGGGACACTGCCATTTAGGGCACTAAACAAGGGGAGCACAAGTTCAGCAGCTTGTGGAATGAAACGGTGTTAGAAATTCACCATACCTAAAATCTCTTGCAGTGCTTTGGTAGTGTGGGACAGTAGAAAGTCCATAATATAGCGGCGATTTTTGACTGAAAATTTGTCTGTGAAGATGCAGCGGTTGAGAAAGTCAATAGTAGACAACACGAATTGGCATCAGCGGAGTGAATAATCAAGCCCATGTTAGCCTAAGCACTTAAAAATTGTGTGGAGATATGATGTGTTTGGTTTTGAGTGTGCTGGTGACACGTATGGCTTCTAGATAAACAAAAAGGAAATCTAAGCCTTTTAAGTCCATTAGCCTCTGGAAAATCCATGCTGCATTTTTCAGCTCAAATGGCAGGCACAGAAACCCAAATAGACGAAACAGGTTATAACAACTGTTTGGGAACATCCTCAGCACACACAGGCACCTAACTTTATTTCAACCAAAAGAAGAAGCCTAAAGAACAAATGTCATCATCATAGAAACAGCTCCACTCCATCTGCCACAAGTGGGACTTCCCAGTGGCCAAACATTTTAATTCCAATTCCCATTTCCGTTCCAACATGTCGGTTCATGGCCTCCACTTTTGTGAAGATGAGGCAACCCACGGGGTAAAGAAGCAATACTGTATATTCCATCTGGGTAGCCTCCAACTTGGTGGCGTGAATATTGTTTTCTCCTTCCAGTAAAAACAAATTTCTCTCCACCTCCTCCTTCTTCCATTCCCCACTCTGGCCTCTCACCTGCCTATCAACTCCCCCTGGTACCCCACTCCTTCCCTTTCTCCTATGGTCGACTCTCCTCTCCTACAGGGTTCCATCTTCTCTAGCCCTTTAAATTTCCTACTACCTGGCTTCACCTATCACCTTCCAGCTAGACCCCTTTCCCACTACCCATCTTTTTATTCTGGTGCCTTCCCCCTTCTTTCTCAGTATTGAAGAAGGACCTCAGCCTGAAACGTCAACCGTTTATTTATTTCCATAGATGCTGCCTGAGCTGGTGAGCTCCGTTGGCATTTTGTATGTGTTCCTTTTGTTTTCCAGCATCTGGAGAGTCCACGTGTGTTATCATCAAGAAGTTATTGGACTTCGCAGTGAAAAGATCTTCAATCACAGATCACTGGACCTTCTTCCACAAAAAGAGGACATACCTGCAATGCTACGATCAAAACCATCTTCTGAATGTGGTAATGACAAGATGGATCTCTCTCCAGCCTGCCACAGGTAAAGATACCACCTGTCTTCCTCAATCCTCGTCCTCTAATTTCCTCCCTGAAAGCAACGTAGGTTCTTTTCATCTAGAGCAGGGGTTCCCAATCTTTTTTAATGCCATGGACTAATACCATTAAGAAAGGAGTCCATGGACCCCAGGTTGGGAACCCATGGTCTAGAGGAACAGTGAACATAATCTTTCTTATACGCCAACTCCAAGAGTAGTATCATCACAATATCTAGTTTTTTTTCATCCTCGTGAAAGCCTTTGACTCCAACTGGGAGCAACTCAAAGGTTCAAGTTAATGTCAGAGGAAGTATACAGTATACAATCTGATATCCTTGCTCTTTGCAGAGATCCACAAAGCAGAGAAAAAACCCCAAAGAATGAATGACAGAAATATTAAAACCCCCAAAACCCCCTCCCCCCATGCACAAGTAGTAGCAAGCCCCCAGAGGCCATGATCTCCAAACCATCAACAAAAAACATCCCAACACTTCAACATCTTAACAGGCCCTTCTCTCACCAATGAGGGGGAGAGATCATTCCTGCCATAGTGATCCATCTGCAGAGCATCCCATCAAATTTTGCCCACGTACAGAAATCCGTCATCTTATGCTTGCTTCTAGATGATCAAATTCTAGCCGACAGATCTACAGAAGAGTCAAACTCGGTGCAAGACTGCATCACTACCCCAACACTGTTCAATCATCAGAGCGCAGCACCTCACATTTAAGAAACTTCCTGCAGGGGTGAAGTTAATCTTCAGAACTAATGAGGTGTCATCTCCCGATAAACATACTCCTCAGTCAAAGTCAGCCAAACGTCAGTGGGGCTGCAGAATGGAGAATGTGGTCTAGGCTCCGGGCAACTCAACCTGACTTTTGGTGATGATTTAGGCACCAGGCCAGATTGTAAAGGCCAGGGTGTGGGACCAGATGCGAAGGACAGGCTTGTTCAGCTCACTGCTCCACTAAGGGACAAGGAACAGACTCTGTGGACTTCAGTTTAAAAAGCTAGTTACTTACATTTATTATTTACATGTTATTCTTTTTCTCTGCACATTTGGTATTTGATCCTCTTCTTTTTTTTAATTTTCTGGGTTTTTTTGTTTTATGGTTGCCTGTTAAGAGACAAATCTCAAGATTGTATAATGTATACATACTTTGATAATAAATGTACTTTGAACTTTGAAGATGCACGTTTAAATACCAAGTTCCAAGCTGTCACTGACTCATTCGCTGAAGCAGGTGACAGCATGTTCCTTCCACTTGACATCTGCAAGTCAAAGTCCTTCACGAATGTGCCCCCCACCCCACTCCATGAACTATGAAGAAACAGAAGAATGCAGATGCTGGAAGCTGGACAACACTGGAGGAACTCTGTGGATCTATGGAGAGAAATAAATGTTTGCCTCCATTTCCCTCAAAGCTGTCGCTTGACCCACTGATCAAAGTTCAAAGTAAATGTTATTATCAGAGTACATATGTCACCACATACAACCCTGAGATTCATTTCCCTGTGGGCATAATCAGCAAATCTATAGAATACAAACTATAGAAGTATCAATGAAAGATCAAACAGAGTGCAGAAGACAACTGTGCGAAAGCAAATATAAATAAATAGCAATAAATAATGCGAAAATGAGATAATCAGATAAAGAGCCCTTAAGTTGTGGAAACATCTCAATGGATGGACAAGTGAGTGTAGCTATCCCCTTTCGTTTAAGCGCCTGATGGTTGAGGGGTAGTAACTGTCTTTGAAGCTAGTGCTGTGAGACCCAAGGCTCTTGTACCTTCTACTTGATGACAGCAGTGAGAAAAGAGCATGCCCTGGGTGGTGAGGATCTCTAATGATGGATGCTGCTTTCCTACAACACTATTTCATGCAGATACACTTAAGCATTTTGATTTTTCTTTAACTATGCTTCTTTTACAAAGGGCTACGGCATATTCCTGAAAAACATAGACCACTTTCCAGATGTCAGGAGTCAACTATCTGAAAGACATTGATGACAAAATCCCTACAAAATCCTTCAACTGTAAAGGGCCAGTACATTGTTAAAGGCAAAATCATTAAGAGTGCTAATATACAGAGGGATCTTGGGATCCCAGGTCCACAGCAACTGCACAAGCTGTAAAGGCAACATGTGGCACGCTTGCTTTAGCACTCCGGGCACTGAGTTCAAAAGTCAGGAAGTTATGCTGCAGCTTTATGAAATTCTAGTTAGGCTGCAACTGGAGTATTGATTCATTTCTGGTCGCCCCGTTTTAGGAAGGCTTTGGCGAGGATGCAGAAGAGGATTTGAAGGCACGTGCAATGAGAAGAGGTTGGACAAACTTGGATTGCTTTCTCTGGTGTAGTGGAGGCAGAGGACAGACCTGAAAGAATTTCACAAGATTGTGAGAGTCATAGATAGACAGCCAGTATCTTTTTCCTAGAGTCCAAATGTTTTAACACAAGAGGGCATGAATTTCAGACGAGTGGGGGTCTGGTCAAAGGAGATGTGTGGAACTAGTTTTCTTGTTTTAAATACACACACACACACACACACACACACAAATACACTGCTGGGCTCAAAGGAGCCAATACAATAGAGGTGTTTAGATAGCTAGGGAATGGAAGGATGTGGGCATTGTGTAGGCACAAAGGATTAGCTTAGAAAGACATTTAATTACTAGTTTTATTGGTTTGACTCAACATCGTGAGCCGAAGAGCCTGCCCTGTGCTGTTCCATTCCATGTCCAGTGGATGGATAAGCAAACTAAGTTCAGTATCCTCTCCCAGGCCAACATTCGCAGCATCGATGCCCAAGCTAGTCAGTAGGCTCTACCATTCACATGCCAGACACCAAACAGAGCTCTGTAACAGTGAGAGATCATCAGGCCGACAAATGAAAGGGTGTGCCCAGAGCCACCCTCTTAAGCTGCAAGCCCACGACACTCAGAAATGGAGGAAGTATATCTGGAAGTCTATTCAGGAGCACAGAGACTCTGCAACAGACACAAACCACACATCCACCCGCCACATCTGTGTGGGAGTCTTCAGATGCAACATTTTTCTCATCAGTCAACTTACAAAACTGATGTGGGCGCAAAATCATCCTCAATCCTGAGAGATTGCCATGGATGGAGAAACCCCAAGGTGTCCCTTCACACTGCCCCCATTCTTATTGATTGCAACTCTTATCCACTGCTGATCCTTCACACAAGCACGTCACCCACGAGATTTCTCCCCCCCCAAACCCCGTTCCAATTCACATAACCCTCATGGGATGTAGCCTCACCTCAGTATATGCCCAATATGCCCAGTCTGGCCCAATATTCTCAGACAATCTCTTTGACCAACTACCGTCAGGAAGGGGGTACAGGAACATCAGCGCTAGGACTGCCAGACTGGGTAAAAGCTTCTCCCACAGGCTGAGACTCATGAATACCCTGCCACCACTGAGGTCTCGTCACTAGGACAGTGAGCCGTTTACTGTTTACCTGTGCTGTGCTTCACTATGTGCATTTTAAAATATATTTTATTTGATTACATGTGTATATTTTGTATAATGTGACGGGTGTGATATATGTTGTGTGGGTGCATTGTGGTCTGGAGGAATGCTGTATGTGTGTACAGTCAGATCACAATAAACTTCAACTTGTACAATAAACCAATCTGTGTACAATCCTAGCCCCAACATGCTTTCCACCAGGTGTTTAGCAAGCTATCAGCTCTGCTTGTCACTTTAATCTCCCCAGGTCCTGTCCAGTGTCCCACTTCTGGTTATTTGGCCAGATGTTCCTGAAAATCCTACTACCCAACAGATACAGCCTGTTCACTCTAACCCTGTGACTCAGTTCCACCTCCTCCCAGGATTCCCTACCCATGACACAGTATAACACATCTACCCCGCCCCCAACTCACAGGATGCCCCCTCACCTCCCCATGCCCTGGCTCACACCCTCCTGGGATCTCCACCCTGCCCAAGCATGTGGAACATGATGGAGGCGCCCACCTCCCCCACGCCCGGGGTTACTCACAGGATCCCCGAACAGGAGGTACACACGAAGCTGCCGACCGTGATGTCGATGTAGGTGGGCCCGCGCTGCTCGCACTCGAAACATTGCCGGTTGTACGTCCGCGCGCCCAGCTCGCGCACCAGCCTCAGGTGCTTCTCCTCCTGCTTTCGGCGAGCCGTGGCCGACATGCCGGCGGCCGGAGCCCCGTAGGCGGAGAGAGAGAGAGAAGCGGCGGTGGCGACTCGGGCGATCGATCAGCTTTTCCTTCCCTCCTACCCTCAGCCGCGTCTCCTCACCGCCGCCATTACCTGCCAATCATGGGCCGGGGGCGGGTCTACGGCGAGCCGGCGGCTGACGGGCGCCGTCAAAACCGCGACCGCCACTTCGAAATACACACACCACGTGGGTGCAAAATCACTACTTCATGGAGATTTTAAAATAGTGTTACTCGATTTTCATTGTTAATTTCTCTTTCATAGCCGAAAATATTAATTTATAAGCTCATGTACAATATTTCTCTTTAATAATTTCAGAATATTTATTTATATATTGTTTGCTTGATTTGTTATTTTTTCACTTTTTCTGTGTCCATTGGGGATTGATCTTTATTTTTCAAATTGGGTTCTTTCAGGTTTCTTGCTTTGTGACTGCCTGTAAGCAAACAAATCTCAAGGTTGTAAAATTTATACATTCTTTAATAATAAATGCACTTTTAATCTTTTGAATCTGTAGTTGCTGAGATACATTTCAGGGTGCACTGGGACACATCATCAGTGAGGTAAACTGGGGTCAACAGAAATTATCGGTCTTTAAACATCAGCGATTCTCATCCAGGCGACCCAGCCAACTTTTACCAGGCCCTGGTTTGTGTCCCAGCAGCATTTTGTCCACAGGTCACACCTCTCTATCCACAGCCATAGGACCATTAGGAGCAGAATTAGGCCATTTGGCCCATCAAGTCTGCTCTGTCATTTCATTATGGCTGCTACATTTTCCCTCTCAGCCCCAATCTCCTGCCTTCTCCCCATATCCCCTTATGCCCTGACCAATCAAGAATCTATCGACCTCTGCCTTAAATATACATAAAGACATACAATGAATTCCACAGATTCACCACTCTTTGGCTAAAGAAATTCCTCCTCATCTCCATTTTAAAAGGACACCCCACTATTCTGAGGCTGTGTCCTCTGGTCTTAGAAACTCCCACCAGTCTGGGTAGTCTTGTTTCGTCTGGTGGATTTGGAGCTCCTTTCCGAGGAACATGCTAAGATGGTAGCGCGATATTATTACGCAGCAGCCTCTCCGGACTCTGGATTTGGGGATTGCCAAACGTTATGTGGATTTTCTGGAGTAGTCTGTTTTGTCGTGTGCTTTTGTGATATCATTCTGGAGGAACGTTGTTTCATTTTTTAACTGCATTGCATTTGTGGTTTCTAAATGACAATAAACCGAAATTCAATTCAATTCAATTCATAGGAAACATCCTCTCCACATCCACTCTATCAAGGCCTTTCACCATTCGATAGTTTTCAATGAGGTCACTCCCCCCCATTCTTCTAAATTCTAGTGAATACAGGCGCAGAGTCATCAAATGCTTCTCATATGACAAGCCATTCAATGCTGGAATAATTTTCGTGAACCTCCTTTGAACTCTCTCCCGTTTCAGCACATCCTTTCTAAGATAAGTGGCCAAAACTGCTCACAATACTCCAAGTGAGACCTCATCAGTGCTTTATAAAGTCTCAACATTACATCCATCATTATGGACCCCCATCATTCAGAACATGCCCTTTTCTCTTTGTTACCATCAGGATGGAGGTTCAGGAGCCTGAAGGCACACACTCAGTGTTTCAGGAACAGCTTCTTTCCCTCTGCTATCTGATTCCTATGTGGACATTGAACCCATGAACACTACCTCACTGTTTTTAATCACTACTTATTTAATTTAACTTTTTAATATATCTACTGTAATTTACAGTTTTATTATTAAGTTTTGCAATCTACTGCTGCCACTGAGCAGCAAATTTCGGGACATAAGGATATTAAACCTGATTCTGATTCTTTTTCATTATCTTAAAAACATTCAATTATAAGATTATCTATGGCATTTCTCTTCATTAACATTAACATGTTAATTTGTAAGTTTTTATAGTTATTTCATATTGTTCTAAAGATTTATCCATAATTTCATTTCTCTGTAATTCATAGAGGCAACACCCAGGTCATGTTCTCTTCTCGCTGCTGCTTTATGGTAGTGTAGTGCTTTACAGTATCAGAGACCCAGGTTCAATTCCCGGCACTGTCTGTAAGGAGTTTGTACGTTCGCTCCGTGACCACGTGGGTTTCCTCACACAGTCCAAAAATGCACCTGTGGTTAGGTTAATTGGTCATTGTAAATTGTCACGTGATTAGGCTAGGGTTAAATCAGGGAGTTACTGGGTTGTGCAGCTCAAAGAACTGGAAGGGCCTGTTCCTCGCTGTATCACAATAAAAAAAATATAAAAGTTAAATTAAATAAGTAGTGCCAAAAAGTAATGAGGTAGTGTTCATGGGATCATTGTCCATTCTGATGGCTGTTCCCGAATCACTGAGTGTGTGCCTTTAGGCTTCTGTACCTCCTCCCTGATGGTAGCAATGAGAAGAGAGAACTTAGAACTTAAAAAGAGAACTTAACCACACATTGTTCCAGTCCACCCAGCTGAAAAAGGGGACTGGCAAAATGCTGGGGGGTTAACTTCGTTATAGACTGGAGTCCTATACGGGGGAGGTGGAGGGGAGTCTTGCCTTGTACTCTCAGAAACCGGGACAGACTTTAACTTTAATTTTAACTTTTGAAGATGTCCTGAATACTATGGAGGCTAGTGCCCATAGTGGAGCTGGCTGAGTTTACAACCTTCTGCGGCTTATTTTGATCCTGTGCAGTGGCCCCTCTGTACCAGACGGTGATGCAGCCAGTTAGAATGGGGCCTCTTTGCTTGGGACAGGTGATGTACAGCAGCCTCTCCCCTCTCTCTCAGCTCTCACTTTTCATCTGTAGGTAACACAGCGCCATTACAGCTCAGGGCTTCCCAGAGTTCGGAGTTCAATCCCAGCATCCTCTGTGAGGAGGCCCTGTAGTCCTCCCCGTGGAATGCCTGGATTTTCCCTGGGTGATCCGGATTCTTCCCACAGTCCAAGGACTTACTGGGTAGGTTAGCTGGTCATTGTAAGTTATCCCATGATTAAGCTGGGGTTAAATTAATGGCACAGCTCGTAGGGGCATCCACCATCTGCTCCAATGGCTTCACATGAACCTGATTTGAGAGTCTAACACCTTGTCCAAGGGTGAGCTGCAGGCTAGCAAATGGAAGGAGTGCCTTGCACCTCATTTGGTAGAGATGCATCTCTACCCCACCACACAGAGCAGGATGAATTAAAGGAGGAAGGGTGGCATTACTAGTCAGGAAAAAGGTTGCGGTAGTGCTCAGTCAGGACAGACTGGAGAACTCATCTAGTGAAGCGTTATGGATGGAAGTGAGGAATAAGAAAGGTACGACCATGTTAATGGGCTATATTACAGACCATCCAACAGTCTGAGGGATTTAGAGGAATAAATTTGTAGAGAGATCACAGACTGTGGCAAGAAACATAAGGTTGTGATAGTAAGTGATTTTAACTTTCCACACATTGACTGAGACATGCATACAGTGAAAGGACTTGATGGGATAGAGTTTGTCAAACGTGTTCAGGTAAGCTTTCTTTCTTTCTTTTTAAATCTTTTTATTAATTTTCAAACATAGACATAATAACAATAGTAATACAGAGAGATTGGGAATACATAGTTAATAAACAGCATATACAAGTATGAGCTGTAGATAACACAAATGTACTAAACCTCCCAAACTCATGATATATTTAACATGATAGAAAAAAAATACCAAAAAAAGGACCCCAAATTAGAAATAAAAAAAACTAAACTAAACAATGGATATAATCAGTAATGTCAATAACTCCATTACTCTATCCAGATATTTAAGGGTAATAAAAAGGATTCAGAAAAGGTGGAGTTACATCATATGAAAGTGTTGAATAAATGGTCTCCAGGTTTCTTCAAATTTAACCGAAGGGTCAAAAATGGCACTTCTGATTTTTTAAAAATTTAAACAAGATATAGTTTGGGAAAACCATTGGAATGTAGTTGGAGGATTAATTTCTTTCCAATTCAATAAAATGGATCCTCTGGCCATTAATGTAACAAATGCTATCATCCAACGAGCTGAATGGGATAAATAACTATGTTCCACCATTGGTAAGCCAAAAATTGCTGTAATAGGATGAGGATGTAAATCATTACTCAAAACTTGAAATAACATCAAAAATATCTTTCCAATATTTCTTCAAAAAAGGACAAGACCAGGACATATGAGTCAAAGAGGCTACTTCCGAATGACATCTATCACAGACAGGATTTATATGAGAGTAAAAACGAGCAAGCTTGCCTTTGGACATGTGGGCCCTATGCACCACCTTAAATTGTATCAACGCATGTTTAGCGCAGATAGAGGAGGAGTTAACTAATTGAAAAAAATTCTCCCATTTCTCTGTAGGTAAGGAAGTTCTTTTTCCCATTCATTCTTAATTTTATCTGATATACCTGGCTGTATTTTCATAATTGTATCATAAATAGTTGTTATTAAACCCTTCTGATAAGGGTTTAAACCTAATTTTTTTTTCCAGGATATCAGTTGGGTGTGAATAAGCTTTCTTAGTCAGTACATACAAGTCCCAGCGAGAAAGTTCACAAGACAAAGGAGCAGAAGTAGGCCATTCGGCCCATCAAGTGTGCTCTGCAATAAAGTCTGCGATACTTGATCTGCTATTAGGGAATGAGACAGGGCAGGTGACAAAAGTTTGTGTAGGGACACAATTTGCATCCAGTAATCACAATGCCATTAGTTTCCAAGTAAATATGCAAAAAGATAGATCTGTGGGTTGAGATTCAATGGTATCAGAAATAATCCGGCAAATGTGTTTTGGGACAGACTGTTCTCTGGCAAAGGTGTACTTGGTAAGTGGGAGGCCTTCAGAAGCTTCCATGTTCCAGTTAGAATAAAAGGTAGCGATAACAGGTGTAGGAAATCTTGGTGTTCAAGAGATACTGAGGTCCTGGTTAAAAAACACAAAGAGGTACATAGCAAGTATAGGCAGCCAGGAACAAAATGAGGTGCTTATGGAGTATTAGAAATTCAGGAGAACACTTGGGAAAGAAATCAGGAGGGCTAAAAGAAGGCATGAAGTTACTCTAGCAGACAAGGTGGAGGGGAATCCTAAGAGATTCTACAGAAACATTAAGAGCAAAAGGTTGACAAAGGACAAAATGGATCCTCTGGAAGATCAGAATGATAATCCTTGTGTGGAGCCGGAAGAAATGGGGGAGATCTTAAATAATTTTTTTTGCATCTGTAGTTACTCAGGAGATGGACAGAGATGAGGCAAAGTGGCTTCAACTTCACGGACCCTGTGCAAATTACAGAGGAGGAAGTATCTGCTGTCCTGAGGCAAATTAGGGGGGAATAAACCCCCAGGGTGTTCGCTCAGACCCTACAGAAGGCAAGTGCAGAAACTGTTGGGACCCTGGCAGAGATATTTAAATCATCCTTAGCAACAGGTGAGGTACTGGAGGATAGCTAATGTTGTTCTGCTGTTCAGGAAAGGTTCTAAAAATAAACCAGGAAATGATAGGCCAGTAATATAGAGGTTAGCACAACCCAGGTACAATTCCTGTCGTTGCTAGTATGGGGTTTGCACGTTCTCCCCTTGACTATGTGGGCTTCAGTTTCTTCCCAAAGTCCTAAGACGTAGCAGTTGGTGAGTTAACCGGTCATTGTAAACTGTCCTGTGATTCTGCTCAGATTAAAATGGGGGATTGCTGGGCAGCATAGCTCAATGGGCCAGAGGGCCTACTGCATGCTTTATCCCTAAATAAATACCAAGATTGGGTGTGTAGTGGACAGTGAGGAAGACTACTGTGGCCTGCAGCTGGGAAAACAGACTGAGAAATGGAAGATGGAATTTAGTGCAGGTTTTGCACTTTGGTGGGACCAACCAAGGTAGGACTTACACAGTGAACGGTGGGGCACTGAGGAGTGTGGTAGAACAAAGGGATCTAGGAATACAGGTCCATAATTCATTGTAAGTGGTGTCACAGTTACATAGGGTCACAAAAAGACCTTTTTTGGCACATTGGCCTTCATTAGTCAACATATTGAGGACAGGGGATGGGATGTTATGTTGAAGTTGTTTAAGACTTTATTGAGGCCTAATTTGGAGTATTGTGTGCAGTTTTGGTCACCAACCTACAGGAGAGATGTAAATAAAGTGGAAAGAGTACAGAGAAAATTTACAAGGATGTTGCCAGGTCTGGAGGACCTGAGTTATCAGGAAAGACTGAATAGGTGAGGACTTCATTTGCTGGAACACAGAAGATTGAGGGTTGATTTGATAAAGGTATACAAAATTATGAGGGGTATATATAGAGTAAATGCAAGCAGGTGCTTTCCACTGAGGTTGGGTGGGACAACAAATAGAGATTGGACCTTAAGGGTGGAAGGAGAAAAGTTTAAGGGAAACATGAGGGGGGAACATATGTTGAGAGTGTGGGACGAGTTGCTAGCGCAAGTGGTGCATGTGAGCTTGATTTCAATGTTTAAGAGAAGTTTGGGTAGGTACATGGATAGTCGGGGTGTGGACAGCTGTTGTCCGGGTGAGGTCGATGGAAGTAGGCAGCTTAAGTGGTTTGGCACAGAAGGGTCTGTTTCTATGACTCTATGACATTGGTGAGGCCAATTTTAGAGTATCGTCATAATTGCACTTACTTGCTGGACCCAGGACAGATCTTCTGAAAGGATAACACTGAGGAATTTAAAGTTGCTAACTGACTTCACCTCCGATGCGGACTGGCTCACGGACCTTTGCTTTCCTTCTTCTGAAGTCAATAATCAGCTCCTTGATTTTATGTTCCACGGTAGTGTAGTAGTTAGCACAACACTTTACTGTACCAGTGACCTGGGTTCAATTCCCGCCGCTGTCTGTAAGGATTTTCTGTGTTTTCGGCGTGACCACATCGGTTTCCCCCGAGTGCTCTGGTTTCCTCCCACAGCACTAAGACGTACCGGTTGGTAATTGGTCAGTGCAAGTTGTCCCGTGATTAGGCTCAGGTTAAATCAGGAGATAGCTGGGTGATTCGGCTCAAAGGGCTAGGAAGGCCTATTCTGCGCTGTATCTCAATAAATAAATAAAAGCATCCCATTTGCCAGCGCTTTTGTTTTGTTGCCATTTGCATGATTTTACCCCCACCCGTTGGGGAGGGTTGATGTTTTTGTTTAAATGGGTCCCATGGTTTTCTTTGTTTCGAGGCTGCCTGAGGGGAAGACAAATTTCAAGGTTATATACTGCAGACATACGTTGAATCTTTGAATCTTCAAAGTTCAAAGTGAGTTTATTACCAAAGTCCATACACGTCACCTGGAGATTCATCCTCATGCAGGCATGTCTCAAGTCCTGGTTATGCGACCACTGACGCCAGGCAGACAATCTCTGAAGAGTGTTGATACTGGCTAGGGTCACCTGTCTTGTAAAGACACTGCCCAGAAGGCGGCAATGGCAAACCGCTTCTGTAGAAAAATTTACCGAGAACAATCATGATCATGGAAAGACCATGATCACCACGTCACACAACACGGCACAAAATGATGATGTCATATGGCACAGAACATGACAATGATGTCACAATGATGGTGGTGGTACAGTAGATCCAAGAAACACAATAGTATCAATGGAAGACCACATCCAACAGGATAGATAAACCAATGTTAAAAAGACAACATACTGCAAATACAAAAAGGAAAAAAAAACAAATAAGTAATAAATATTGAGAATATAAGATACAGAGTTCTTGAAAGGGCGCCCATAGATTGCAGAATCTGTTTAGAGTTGGGGGTGAGTGAAGTTCAAAGTTCAAAGTAAATTGATTATCAAAATACGTATGTGTAGGCCTCCATTACTCTCCATAGTCCATGGATTTGCACCTTGGAAAGTTTCCAGGGCACAAGCCTGGACAAGGTTTTTTTTAATGGAAGACCAGCAGTTGCCCAAGCTACAAGTCTCCCCTCTCCACGCCACCGATGTTGTCCAAGGGAAGGGCATTAGGACCCATACAGCTTGGCACTGGTGTCGTCGCAGAGCAACGTGTGGTTAAGTGCCTTGCTCAGGGACACATACGCAGCCTCAGCCAAGGCTCGAACTAGCGACATTCAGATCACTAGATCGAACACCTTAACCACTTGGCCACATCACATCAAAATACATATATGTCAGCGTAGACAACTATGAGATCCATTTTCCTGGGACATTCACAGTAAATCCAAGAAACACAATAGAATCGGTGAAAGACCTCACCCAACAGGATGGACAACCAGTGTGCAAAAGACAACAAACTGTGCAAATAGAGAAGACAAACACTGTGACCCCACCTTTCCATACCTGGTGATTCAAGTGCTTGCCCAGATACTTCTCAAACATTGTGAGAGTCTCTACCTCCTCCAACCCTCTGGCTGAGCATTTCAGATTCTAATCCCTCCACTCCAGGTGTAAAAATTCATCCTCAGATACCCTCTAAACCTCCAGGCAATCCGATCTGGGCACTCCAGCCCTAGGTGCATCACCGGCTTAATGTCTGTTTTTGAGGAGAGAGCACTTCCAAGGCAGGGGAAATGGTCTACAATTTCAAGGGTGACATTAATAACTTTTATTGAGGGCTGGATAAATGGCTGGTTGGGCGGAGGTGATATGAAAGACCCATGTCTTTTGTATATTCAATACACAAACCAGAACACTACTTGGCTTGGCAAAAGCATTCAGGATACATTGAAGATCTTCAAAGGGTCAACAGTTCATTTGATATTAGAGAATGCATGCAGTATACAGCCTGAAATTCTGACTCTTCACAGACATCCATAAAACAGGAAAACCCATAGAATGAAAAATGGAAACACTGAAGCCCCAAAGACCCCTCCCCCGCACAAATAACAGCGAGAGCATCAACCACTCTCCACTTGTGCCAGCAGAAGCACCAAACCCCATCCACCCTCCCCACCATGCAAAAGCCCCCTCCCTGAAAGAGACCTTGATCCAGAGTCCTTCAAAACTACAGACTATAACCCAGCACTTCAGACAGGCTTTTTCAGATTCCGGCATCTTCCCCCTTCCATTTCAGTCCTCAAGAAGGGTCTTGGCCCGAAACATCGACTCTTTATTCATTTCTAAAGATGTCGTCTGACCTGCTGAGTTCCTCCAGCATTTGTGCGAGTTTCTTCAGAGTCACCTTCACGGACTTGCCTTCAACAGTGTTATTAACTCTTTGCACAAAGGTCCCATGTACGCAGGATTTTGTTTCACTGTATGATATAACTTTATGTATAATTCATGCGTAATTTGTCTGTACCCACACCCTTGAGATGCTTTTGCAAACAAGTTTTGCATTGTACCTCACATATTTGTCAGAATCAGAATCAGGTTTAATATCACTGACATATGTTGTGAAATTTGTTGTTTTGCAGCAGCAGTACATTGCAATACGCCATAGAACAAACTATAAACTACAATTATGTATATAATTGCAGTGTGTATACACACACACACACACACACAATAAGTAGGGCAAAAAAGTACCGAGGTAGTGTACATTACTGTGCTAAAGTCTTAGGCATATATATAGCTAAGGTGCCTAAGACTTCTGCACAGTATTGTATTTGTAAATGTTGGGTGGACAGCGAGTTTGTAAATCTGTCGGGAGTAACGGATGTTGGGAATGGTGAGGGAGGAGCACCATGGGAGGGGTGTGGGACAGGTGGCAGAGAAGGTGTAACAGGGGCAGGGTGTGGTGCTGACACACCCAGACCTGAGACTCCAGGCAAGGTCATTTGATTTCAATTGGTTTATTAATCATTTACAGAATGTCTCTGTGCGACTTCCCACTCCCTCCCCTCTCCCCACCCCCTCAGCACTCTCAGTCCACAATAGAGATCCATATCAGAGTCAGGTTTATCATCACACATATGTCATGAAACTTGTTTTGCAGCAGCAGTACTGTGCAATACATAAAATTACTACAGTACTGTGCAAAAATTTTAGATACCGCAGCTATATATGTGCCTGAGACTTTTGTAATACAGTTTTGTACATGAGTTCAATGTCCATTCAGAAATCTGATGGCAGAGGTGAAGAAGTTGTTCCTGAAATATTGAGAGTGCATCTTCAGACTCCTGTATCTCCTCCCTGATGGTAGCAATGAGAAGAGGGCATGACCTGGGTGAAGTGTGTCCTTAACGATGGACACCACCTTTTTGAGGCATTGCCTTTTGAAGATGTCCTTGGTGTTGGAGAAGCTAGTGCCCATAATGGAGTTATCTGAGTTTACACATGACAATAATTTGATTTGAATTCACTTGTGTATACAACTACTCCAGTTCAGTTTTTTGGTCAGTTCAAGGGCAATTTGGGAAGAATAATAAAAGTTGGTTTTTCACCGGCCCTCAGATCCTGAAAAAGGAACAAATTAAAATCAGGTCTCTGCATTGACACCTGAGCAACAATAGGGGGCAATGTAGACCAGAAAAGTACAAAAAGTTTGAGGTAAATGTATTATCAACGTACATATATGTCACCAGATCACCTTCCAGCCAGCCTCCTTTCCCTCCCTCCACCTTTTTATCCTGGCATCTTCCCCTTCCTTTCCAGTCCTAAAGGAGAGTCTGGACCCAAAACATCGACTGTTCATTGAGTTCCTCCAGCATCTTCTGTGTGTTGCTTTACAACCCTGAGATTCGTTTCCTTGCAGGCCTACAGAGTAAATCCAAGAAACACAACAGAAGACAGAAACAAAAGACATTACCCAACAGGATGGACAAACAACCAATGTGCAAAAGACAACAAACTGTGCAAATAGAAAAGAATAGTAATAATAATAATAATAGTAATCATAATAATAATAATAAGAAGAAGAAGAAAAAGAAGCAATCAATATTGAGAACATGAGATGAAGAATCCTTGAAAGTAAGTCCATAGGCTGTGGGAACAGTTCAGTGGTGGGGCAAGTGAAATTGAGTGGTTATCCCCTTTGGTTCAGGAGCCTGACGGTTGAGGGGTAATAACAGTTCCTGAACCTGGTGGTGTGGGTCCTGAGGCTCCTTTACGTCTGACCATAATCCTGATGGCAGAAACGAAAGCGATTGTGCACATTCTGGAAATCCAGAGCAACACACACAAAATGCTGGAGGAAATCAGCAGGTCAGGCAGCATCAATGGATCAATGGAGGGGACTACAGAGTCAATGTTATGGACTGAGACAAATTCTACACACACACACACACACACACACACACACACACACACACACACACACACACACACACGATGGAGATCTGAAATTAAAGACAGAAATGCTGGAAATGCTAAGCAGACCAGTCAGCACGTGTTGAAGGAAAACAATCAACATTTCCCTTTCCATGGCAGAAACAGCTGAATCCAATTGCACTGGAACATTAGGGAGATGAAGAAAGTGGCAGATTTAGCCAGTACATCCCTGGCACCATCGGTTGTATCTACAGGAGACTCTACCTCAAAAAGGCAGCATCCACCATCAAAGACTCCCATCGTCCGGACCACGCCATCTTCTCACAGCTCCCATCGGACAGAAACCTGAAGTCCCACACCATCAGGTACAAAAACAGCAACTTCTGGTTCCTGAACCAACCTGTATAATCCTAACCTTCTCACAATGGACCACCTCACGCACTGGAACATCGAGGCCCTCCATTGGTCAGGATCGTCCATGGATGCTGCGTCCAGGCTGTGTACGTGATATGCAAGCCGGTACACAAGCCAGGGCAGTACGATATGGAGAGCGAGCTGTTCCCCTCTCCACGCATCTGATGAGTCCAAAGCAAGGGCAGAAACCGATACACTCTGGCACCCGCGGCAAAGCAGGAGGTAGGTGTTGAGCTCAAAGTAGGACTTCCATAGGGACTCCAGCTCTGGATTTTTCCCTATGGGTTTACTCCCAAAGCCTTTCCCATGAGCGGGTATAGACGCAAGGCAGTGCCAGTTTGAGGTCAGAGTTTTCCGATAAGCTGCCAACCAAGGTTCACAAGCCCCATCTGCCTGAAGCCACTGGTTTTAAGGCTCCAGTAACCTGCCTTTGCCCCTTCTCCTGTCCGTACAATCGGTCCAGTTGGGCTTAGTAGTGTTACGTATCCCGTAACTGGATAACTCACCAGCAAAGATAGAGAGGTCCGTTGGAGTCTGATGGCACTATTTTCGAACGTTTTATTCATAAAGGGGGCACAAAATTAAGGTTAAATCAAACATTCAGAACATATGCATCGGCAAATCTCAATCTAAAGCGCGGGTATAGCAATAATCATCATTAAGAAATAATCTCGACTGTTGTCTAGGGGATAATATATTGTCCGTTGGAAATATAAAAGTCACTCAGAAGTCTGCAGGCTTCAGCCTTTGGGGAATCGCTGGGTTTCACGTGTTTCAGAGAGAGTGAGGAGAAATGGGAAAAACTTGCCCGGGTCTTTGACGAAGCAACACTGTTGAATCAGGGGAGCGTTGTTTCCCTGTAATTAGTTCGAAGTCCTTCTCGGTATTATCAGCCACCCGCTCCCCAGGCAAAGGAGTTACGGAGCGCAAGTGGCTTTTGACTGGCTTCCAGCTATCACGGGAGCGTTGAGTGATCGAGTCCTTCAGGTGCGTCTCTCTGAGGTACCGCCTTCTGCAGTCCCCTTTTATCTTGACTTGCAGAGTTGTAGATGTCCATCAAAGTAGGGTGATGCAATCCCCACTCCCACATTGCCCGAGGGTGTCCATATCCGTGGTAGCTGTCACGTAGCAGAGTCATGCCCTTAGCACAGGTGTCTCTAAGAGCCCTGGCCAAAACCATTACATTGTCTCTCATTTGCCTGGGTCCGAGACCCAAATTAATAGTGCTCTTGCGATTCTCCGGAAGGAGGGGGCTGCTCCGGCCCCTTCGGCCCCTCAGAGCTGTGGTACATTCATATCACCTCCCCTCTAAAAAAACGTTTTTTACTAGCGGTTAAAAACGGAGTTGTACAGAGTCTTACATGGTTTTTAATCTAACACAATACCCAAGCTTTTTCTTTTAATTACAGAGCCATACAGTTATACACTTAGTTCAGCATCAAGATAAACAATCAGCTAGCACATTATCACTCCCCTTAATGTGCTGTATCTTAATATCGAATTCCTGCAGCATCAGACTCCATCTCAATAACCTCCTGTTTTTATTTTTCATATTGGACAGGAATACCAACGGGTTGTGATCGGTATAGACCACTAGGGGTTTTTGCGCGGGACAAATGTACACTTCGAAATGTTGTATCGCCAACACAAGTTGCCAACAATTCCTTTTCTACGGTAGAGTAATTCCTCTGGTGTACATTGAACTTCCGAGAGAAATAGGCTACCGGGTGCTCCACTCCATCCCCTGCTTGCTGTAAGAGGACCGCTCCTGCAGCCTCATCACTGGCGTCCGTTGCCAAGGAGAAGGGTGCTAACAAATTGCGTGCTTTTAACACCGGGTGATGGCACAATACGGCTTTTAACTTTTCAAAAGCACTCTGACAAGAGGGACCCCACTCAAATTTTTCCTCCTTCCGTAGGAGTTTTGTAAGGGGGAGCGCAATGTCCGCGAAATTTCTACAGAATTTCCGA
The DNA here is from genome assembly GCF_030144855.1 of Hypanus sabinus. Lineage (NCBI taxonomy): Eukaryota > Metazoa > Chordata > Chondrichthyes > Myliobatiformes > Dasyatidae > Hypanus > Hypanus sabinus. The sequence goes on along the minus strand of NC_082712.1, from coordinate 79,644,362 downwards.
TAGTATCCCACCATGCCCAAAAACCTCCTCAGGGCCCTTTTATTGTAGGGTACAGGAACCTCAGAAATAGCCTGTACCTTCGCCTGCACAGGAGCCACTTGTCCCTCTCCCACCACA